>NW_025999900.1:14331261-14362905 GCF_001458135.2 Marmota marmota marmota
GCCATCTGTAAGGCAACTACGGACCATTTTCCAAAGGGGTATCACCCCACCCTCTAATATGCCCTGCTCAGAAGCAAAGTCAAGATCTTTGCCTAATTTATCCCAACTAGGTACAGTAAGGCTGCCCGAAAATGCAAACCACGGTGCAGCGATATCTACCTTCTGTGAAAATCTCTGTAAAGTACTATGTTTCACCTCCAGACCTTTAGAACGTAACAGGCCATCTAGGGCCAGAAGAAGCGGACTGGAAGGTGCAGCACCCATGACACAACAACAAAAGAAGCACAAAAAACAAAAGCAAAATGACACAACAAGAGAAACACAGAAAACAAAAGCGAAAGTAAAAGCGAAAGTACACAATGCAGCTGCTGCCCCGCTTTGGTCACGGATCCCACTTACTTGGGACGATTTCCCGCTTTGATTGCGGGTCCCACTCACCTGGGACTACGGTGCACCCCCCTGACTGCTGAAAGTTCTGACTCCCAGGTTTCGGCACCACTTGTTGCGCGCGACTTCTTGCCCGCAAGAAAGACGCAACCCAAGAATCTTCTTTCAGCAACGTTTTATTCAGGCCCCTGATAGTTCTTCTTCCTCCCTCGGATGCCCCTCCCAGCCTTAATAAAGCATCTCAAGCCCCAATGCAAAGCAGCCACGTGGAGCTTTCTCATAGAGTGATGAAAAGTCATGCGCCAACTCTCCCAAACAAGGAGTTGTTTGTCACAGACCACAGCGGAGCCAGCGCCATCGTGTAATGGTGACCATAATTTGCATAAACGGCAGAAGCGGCTCACCACAGGTAACATCACTATATCAGACCTTAAAGTATATTACAGAGCAATAGTAACCAAAACAGCATGGTATTGGCCCCAAAATAGACTGATAGACCAATGGTACAGAATAAAATATACAGAGACTAACCCATTAAATTACAATTATCTTATATTAGACAAAGGTGCCAAGAACAAACATTGGAGAAAAGATAGCCTCTTCAACAAATGGTGCTGGGAAAACTGGAAATCCATATGCAAGATAATGAAATTAAACCCCCATTTATCATTATGCACAAAACTCAACTCAAAGTGTATCAAGAACCTAAGAATTAAACCAGAGACTCTGTGTCTAATAGAAGAAAAAGTAGGCCCAAATCTCTATCATGTTGAATGACACCCTGACTTCCTCAATAAGCTCCTATAGCACAAGAATTAATATCAAGAATCAATAAATGGGATGGATTTAAACTAAAAAGCTTCTACTCAGCCAAAGAAACAATCAGTGAGGTGATTATATACCTAATCTCTTGGGTATATAAAGAACTGAAAAAGCTAAACACCAAAAAAACCCCAAATAACTCAATCAATAAATAGTCCAAGGACATGAACAGACACTTCAGAAGATTATATACAATCAATCAACAAATATATGAGCAAGTGTTCAATATCTCTAGTACTCAGACAAATGCAAATCAAAACCACTCTGAGATTTCATCTCACTCCAGTCAGAATGGCAGCTATTAAGAATACAAACAACAATAAGTGTTGGTGAGGATGTGGGGGAAAAGGTACACTCTTACACTGCTGGTGGGACTGCAAATTGGTGCAGCCAATACGGAAAGCAGTATGGAGATTCCTTGGAAAACTGGGAATGAAACCACCATTTGACCCAGCTATCCCACCCCTCGGTCTATACCCAAAGTACTTTAAAAACAGCATACTACAGGGACACAGCCACATTAATATTTATAGCAGCACAATTCACAATAGCTAAACTATGGAACCAATCTAGATGCCCTTTCAGTAGATGAATGGATAAAGAAAATGTGATATAAATGGATGAAGTTGGAGAATATAATGCTAAGTGAAGCTAGCTAATCCCAACAAACCAAGTGCCAAATATTTTCTCTGTTATAAGGAACCTGATTCATAGAGGGGTTGGAGGGGGAGCATGGGAGGATTAGACAAACTCTAGATAGGGCAAAGTATGGGAAGGGAAGGGAGAAAGCATGGGGGTACTAAAGATGGTGGAATGACATGAACATCATTATCCTAAGTACATTATGAAGACACGAATGGTGTGTATATACTTTGTATACAACCAGAGATATGAAAAAGTGTGCTCTATATGTGTAACATGAATTGTAATGTATTATGCTATCATATATAATGAATTAGAATAAAAATAAAATAAAAGAATTGACAAGACTGGAATATTATAAATTAGAATGATACATAAAGTTGTCATTTTTATTGCTGAAAATGGTTGAACTTTTGCATTTTCAAATGGTTCAACTTTAATGATCAGTAGGATGTAGTCAATGAAACAAATAAAACTTGGTCTGTAAACAGTTGATACTTTGATTATCATTCCCTTCCTTTAATGGGTTTTGTCATGACTTCCCAGTTGTTCTGAGCAAAATCATGCAGTAATGACAGTGCCTTCTATGAATAAATCATACACTCCACAACACACTGCACAGAAGAGAAATAGAACAACAGACAAAATAGCTACAGAACCATTAGAGATGCCTGTTCTTGTTCATAAGTTCTCATCAGTGACTGATTTAATTTTCTCTTGGCCAAAATGATCCTTATTCTGGTGCTGTTCTGAAATAAAACCATAAACATTGATTCATGTTCAAACAAAAGTGAGGTCTGGTTCATTAAAAAGTGCTTACCAGCTGACAATATACACTCAGCTGGTTGTTTTCATATATGATTCAGAGTCAAGATATAAACATGAATCATCGAAAGGAAAACAACGCTAGATGTTATCTTCTGGAATGAAAAATACTGCCATCCACAGGCCATTTTCAACAATTTTCCTACATATTGTACATAACTCAATGATTTCTTGTTGCTCAAATTTTAATTCTACCCACTGATAACATCCACATTCATTAAATTAAAAACTTAAACTATAATAATGAAAACTTTGAAAATATGAAAGATACAATATTTTGGGAGCTAACCTGTTTCACACGTTAGACTGATTTGATTTAAAAAAGCAATTTAATTTCCTTTGATTTGTTAATAGAAATAAATTATGTTTCTCAAGTGTACTTGACTATGAAATTCAGTGTCAAATATTTGTCAAGAAATTTGGTAGAACACACTTTGTATAATCACTATAATATACTGAAAGAGTTATACTGAAAAAATCAAATAAAGTAGTAGTGTTCTTCTTTCTTGGGGTACCAGGGATTGAACTTGGGGCACTCGACCACTGAGCCACATCCCCAGCCCTTTTTTTGTACTTTATTAGAGACAGGGTCTCACTGAATTGCTTAGCACCTTGCTTTTGCTGAGGAGGGCTTTGAACTTGTGATCCTCCTGCCTGAAGCTCCCGAGCTGTTGGGATTACAGGTGCGCGCCGCCATGCCTGGCAATAGTTGTGTTCTTTGAAAAAGCAGAATTGCACCTGTATAAAGAGGATATCAACGACGCTTAATAGTATTTCCACTATATAAGTATAAAAGCAATAATATAAAATTGCAAGGAAAGTTGGAAAATAAATGGAAACTAGTATGCAATAAAATATTATTTAGTATTATATGGTGATTTTAATTTTAATATATTCTATATATGAGGGTCTCCATATAATAATGAGGTTCCATATAATGACCAAAATTATTTAATGTGAATTTCTAATTCTATTTTTCAGACTCAAAACCCTATTCAATTTAGTTGTGTTATAGCAATTAATATGAAGGAATAATCAGGGATAGTCATGTCAAAAAGTTAGAGCTGATACATTTAATTGAAAAAAATATAAGTCTGTCCCAGAGTAAATAAAATAGTTTTGCAAGGAAATCCAAAGGCCAAGAGAAAAAAACCTAACATCTTATCTTCCCCTGTTAACTACACATGGTACTACATATGTAGTTGTCCTTATTTTTCTACATTTAGCATGGATATTTATGTATACATTCTATATCCCTTACAAGATTATACGGGCCTTCATGTAATACATATAGTTTCCTTTTAAAAGTGTGAGGGATTTCATATGTTTACATACTAACTACACCCACACATCTCAATTTTTAAAATAAGGCTGGGTGTGGTGGTACATACCTATAATCCTAGTGACTCAGGAGGCTGAGGCAGGAGGATTGTATGTGGTATATAGCTCACTGGTAAAGCACCCTGGATTCAATCCCCAGTACTATAAAAATAAAATAAAATAAAATGATATATGTTTAAATACTGAAATAGGGGATAAATAATATTTACAATTCTGATACCTGGAAATAACTGCTACTAATATTTTATTATGCATTTATCCTTTAATATCATTTATTTTGGAAAAAATGTAGTATTATCCATGTTATTTTTGTACCCTTCACATTCCACTCTCCATAGGAAACATTATGTCATTTGTCACACCGTTCTGTTTCTCTTGGGAATTGTTCTAAAATTCATTAATTTTTTAAAAAATATATTTAGTTCACGAGTGTCCATCAGTCATAAGGAAGATATGAAGATGAAATTGTTTTCTGTCCACTGACTATATTTTTTAGATTCTTCCAATTATAACAACAAATCATGCATTTCTCATCCTTTAGATTTAAAATGAACCTGCTTTTTAGAAAAACTAAAAAAAGTTTTCTAATTCTAAGAGTTTATTATCCCCTCAAAACTTCTTTGTTTGAAAACCCAAAGTATCCTTGAATGGCATAAAAGATTCCACCTGATCAGTAAATAAATGATGAGAATGAAAACACCTTGTTTTAGTACTAGAAAATGAGTTACAGAAGCAAGCTATGGTCCAAAAGTGGATATCCAAAAATGAAGACAAGAACTCATATGTAGTTTCCTATTCAACAAGAACACTATGAATGAAGACTCCTTATCCCCAGTGAGAGGGGCTGCACATGAAGTCAACTTCCAGTGGGCAGAGGCTGCTTCCTGCTGGCAGGGGTACTGCAAAATCCCCTGGCCCCACAATCGCTAGGTTCTGAGTAGCTTCCCTCCCCCAAACTCCTTCAGTACCCCAAATGCACATTGCCTGGTTTCAATCAATCTATCTGTTCTCCAATGACAAGATTGCTTTTGCACATATATCTTACAGAAAGTTAGACTAGCAGGGTGGCAAGGCCCTTTACTGGAAAACATCCATGCTGCAGGCCCAGCTTTATTCAGCCTCTGTTTATTGCAAACATACACATAAAACTTTAGTTTTATGGAGACTACATGAGCCCAGTCTGGCATGGTGGCTCATACCTGTAATACCAATGACTCAGGAGGCTGAGCAGGAGGAACTCGAGTTGAAGGCTAGCCTCATCAACAACTTACAAAGTAGCTCAGTGTTAGTGCCCCTGGGTTCAATCTCCAGTAACTGCCCCCCACCCCCGGAAAAAAAAAAAAAACACAAAACAGTACAAGAATACCTGATTCCTCTGTTGTATGCCCAATATTAAGCACTAAAACAATATAACCCTAAGAGCCTCCTAATTAACATCATTTGACCACACAAAAATGCTTCACATATTTTGTTCTCTGTCCTTGGGACAAAATCAACCAACTTGTCTGAGGACTAAGAGTTTGATGGGGCAACATTCTACACAATAACAAACCCTAACTTGTGCTGGAGATTGAACCAAAGAGAGTGCTTAAATAAGAGAAAGAAAAATCAATTATTTAAAAAATTCCTCTATTTCTGAGAGATGAATACAACTGATTCATATATAAAAAACCTTATATTTCTTGGCAGTTCTGAGCATACATTGTCTTGCTGCTTTTTATGCCATATTTATTGTGCAATTATTCATTATAATTACAATTAGTGTATTTAGTTTACAATCACCACAGATATACCTGGAAAGTGAATACTGTAATATAGTGAAATATTGAATGCATTATTCTTCAAATTATATGTAGCTTTAGACTTATTAGTGCATTGGAAATTTTATGGACTTAAAATGCTAAAATTGCAAATATTTTTATAATTTCTCAAAAATATGTAAATCTTCAGAGTCATTGATATCTAAGATAAGTTAATAAATGTATTTAACTATTTTAATAGATAGTTTTAAATATTTTAGAAGAAAACAATCTTGTGGTAATAAAATAATTTTAATATTTAAAATGTCTCATTGCTTTATATTTTAATGAAAAGACATATGTTTCAAATACTGTAAATAAATTACATTTAATTTTTAAAATCTTTATCACATCACTGTTAGTGGGCCACAAATATTGACATTCTTAACTACAGAAGCATCTTGGTTTTATTAAAATAATGGAATAAATGATAACATGAATTATTCATGTATTTAATGCCCATCTAAATATTGTAGTTCCACCAACAGAACATTCGGAAATGCATAATAATGACTGAATTTAATTATCTTTAATATCTTACTGACTTTCAAGTCATATCCCATCCACATTTTAAATTTTGTCCTCATGAAAGTTTATTTGGTAGAGTGATAGAAAATATTTATCTACTTTTCTGTTTTAATTATAACTTTCAAATATTTATATATAGTACATTAATATTCTTTTTTTTCTTTCCCAATAGCTTCCTCAAATGTAAGTGTTGTATCTGGTTCTAGTGTATTTTGATATTACTAATAAAGTACTTGTAAATACTTTACTTTTTTGGGGTGACAAAGAGTAGGTTTATGCATGTTCTCACCTGTGATCTTTTGAAGGGACTTTTCAGAAATTTTATATAGAAACATAAGATGGCTGAGTGTAAAAATCTTGAGTCACAGCTTTTTTCTGTACAAAACTCTGTCAGCGCATTTTCCTTCAGCACTCATAATATCCAGTTATCCTTTCAATATTTGAAAGGTGATTATTTCCTACTTACTACATACTGGTAGATCTTTTTAAAAAAAATTTAGTTGTAGTTGAACACAATACCTTTATTTTACTTATTTATTTTTATGTGTTGCTGAGGATTGAACCCAGTGCCTCGCACATACTAGGTGAGAGCTCTACCACTGAGCCACAACCCCAGCCCCCATATTGGTAGATTTTTATTTTTAATCTTTCAAAATATACTGATCCATTTTTCTTATAAAAAACAAAATTTTAACCTGCCACTGTTTTGTACTGGGAACATTTTTTTAAAAATGATTGATAATTTATTCAATTGTTTGTGGTTTCTTCCTTGAGAACAGCCTTTACTTCATTTCTTCATTTATGCTTGCACTTTCTGTTCCCTATATTTGTCATCTTCTCTCATTCATCTCTCACATTCAATGACACCTGTTATAATTGTGATTTGGTTTGCCACTTAGTAGTTTTGTTAGATAACGATGGATGGAAGAGTTTTTTTCGAATTCAAATACACATGGTGCTTTATTATTGTACCTGCTTCCAGTTTTCTTTTAATTCTGTTGCTTTTAACTCAGCCTTTATAACTTTCTATTCCTTTCATTGAGGACAAACAGCATTATAAATCATGCCTGGAGGAAGCTTATCTAACACAAATATTTTCTTCCTTGGGCATACCACAGCATTTTTTTGCACTTAGAGAATACTAGAAAACACTTCAGCACTGTGTTTGGGAGACATTTTAAATAGCAAAGTGATGAACAAAAAATATTTGAAAAACATGGCCCTAAATAGACCACAAAAGAACATTTTTTTTCACAGACTCAGAGCTGAAATAGAGGGCAGAGTTCTATTTTGCTCCTCCTCAGCTGGGTATCTGCATGCTTAGGTAAGTGAATTTTTTCACTAATCTGTTTATGTCTATGAATAATTGTGAAATCTCTGTAAGTATCACTTCTAAGATTGCACTTAAATTTTTGCAAGTAGCTAAATTTGCAAATGTGAAGTCTATGAATAATGAAAATTAGATGCATATTGTTTTTCTTTCATGTACTTTCAACCTATCAATCAGTTTCTTTATATGTGAAATGTGCATTTTGTAGATGCCATAAAGTTGGGTCTTTTTTATTCTGTTCTGACAATCTTTTTTCTGTTTTCATAAGAAGGGTTCTTATCTACTCTTTTATTATTCCTCTCTGTCTTCTCTTTCATTTTCCTCTATGCTACCTCTTATGAATTTTTTAGATTAACAATTATCTTTTAGAATTCCTATACAAGTTCTTGTATTTTTAACTGTATCTCTAACTTGTAAAATGTTTGTTCCTGTGATAACAATGTGCCTCCTATTTTCTTAGACTATTTAGACTAAAATTACACCACTTCTAAAATATAGAAATATTGCAGTTATATAGAAATATTCCTCCTTTTAGTTACTCTTTTCAAATCAAACAATTTCTATCATTGTTGCACAAAAGCAGTCACAGGTAGTTTAGGCAGAAATAAATACGGCATGCAGTCTAATAAAATAATACCTACAAAAATAGACCCTAATCTGCCATGATATAAATTCTTGCTTTATATCATACACTATCGTTTTAATGTGTACTGCTTTTACATATTGCATAAATCTTGCAAGAAAATCTTTTAATATTTTTCTTCAAAACATAATATGTATCTTAAAGAAATTAAAAGAGGTTGTTTTTTATATTTATCTATTTCTGTATATTTATCATTTCTGGAACAGTTTATTCTTTCCAGAATGCCTGGGTTTTTACTGGTATCAATTTTCTTCACATTGAATAATTTCCTTTTAAATTTTTGTAATGTAAGATTTCTGCTAAAAATCCTCTTAGCGTTTTGTTTTTCTTCTTGTTTTTGTTTAATTACAAAAGAGTCTTGGGCTGGAATTGTGGCTCAGCGGTAGAGCACTTGCCTAGCATGGGCAGGACCCAGGTTCTATCCTCAGCACCACATAAATATAAGGCATTGTGTTGTGTCCATCTACACCTAAAAATAAATAAATATTTTTAAATAGTCTTTATTTCACTTTCATATCTGAAGGATAATTTTGCACAGCAGAGAAGTTTGTTCGAACAGGTTATTTTGGTGTTTTTGTGTTTGAGTTTTTCCAACTAATCCTTAGACATTAGTTCCATAGTATTCTTGTCTCCGTAATTTCTGATAAGAAGCAGTCACTAATTTAAATTATTGTTTTCTTGTACTAATGCATTGTCTTTCTCTGTGAATTTTTAAGACATGACTTTAAAGATTTTTTTTCTGTTCTACTGTATTTCTCATACATCTTCTAATGTAAAGTTAAAATATGGTAAAATCCATTGAGGTTTTTTTCTTAATCTTCTTTTTTTTTTCCTTCTGTTCTTCATGTGGGGTAATTCCTATTGACCTATCTTCCAGTTCACTGACATTTCCTTTATTGTTTCCATTCTTCTGTTGAGGCTATTAAGTGAAATCTTTATTGTTTCCATTACTCTATTAATATTTTCTATCTGTTCATTCATTATATCATTGTGTATTGATGCAGAGCTGCTAGAGCTGCTTTAAATTTTGGTTTTTGGTACCAGAGATTGAACCCAGGGCCACTTAACTACTCAGCCACATCCTCAGCCTATTTATTTATTTATTTTAAGAAAGTGTTTTGCTAGGTTGCTGAGGGCCTCCCTAAGTTGCTGAGGCTGACTTTAAACATTAAAGAATTTCTCCTGTTGGCAAAAATAAGTTTAATATCTAAGTTCAAGATTTATAGATGAAAGAGTTTAGTGAAGTGAGTGGGAATTAGGTGGACATGGAATTAAAATTCTTAGGTTGTATCTCCTGACTCATCCTCCTGAGCCACTGAGTTTACAACCATGTGCCACCATGCTCATCTGCTATAAACTTCTTTTTCTGAAAATTTCCATCAACTCGGTTTTATCAAAATTTTCCATTGATATTTTTTTCTCTTCAAAATACACTTTTCTGGTTATGTTAACACAGATAATTGTTAATTGTATTTGTGACATTGTGAATGTTGCATTTTAGAAGATCAGGATACTATTCTATTTCCTTGAAATAAATCATCATTTATTTTTATTTCAGAAAGCAAATAACTTGGTTAAACACAAGTTATTTAGCTGCTCTTTGAGAGCAGCTAAAATTTTCAGTTCAATTCTTTAATTTTTTAGTTAGGCTACTTAGAAGTTTTTGATCATATGTGGTTCAGGGGTCAACCAGAAACTTGAGCACAGTTTATATGTATGGTATATGCCTCTACTTCTCTCCTTTCCAGAAGCTGTTAGTCAACTCAGATTCCAGATCCCCACTGCCTTACTTCCCAGCAGCAGAGGTTGCTCCAATGTCTATTCTTTAGTTCTTGTTTTAGAGTTTTAAACAAACTCCATAGGGTCAACTGGAGCCTTCCTACAGTCTAAGAGGCTATGCAAATTGAAATTTCACTATTTTCTGTTCCCCATTTCCAAACACTGGTTTCCATGTACAACCTGTGTGCTTTTGTTCACTCTCAGATAATTTTTTTTCAGTTTAGTTTAACATTTGTTTTTATTTGGTTTGGTTTAGTTTTTTGTTTGTTTGTTTGTTCAGGGGTTATTCTTGATGACTTTGGGAGTTCAATGAGAGCTTGGTCATTCATATTAGAAGCAGCTTTCAGAAATCTGAATTTTTAAAAAATGTACTATGACAGTGTTTTCCAAAGTAGCTCGTTCTTTTCCAAATTATTTCTGATAAGTGAACCTTCCTCTTCTGTATCTATAAATGTCCTGTTACATTAATCAGTAAATATCATTTGCAGACCTCTTACTGAAGTCTAAGTCAAAATCATCCCTGCATGTCAAAACATCATTGCCCTTAATTCTTACAGTAGTCACACAGTGTTTTAAAGTATTTCTCCTTGTGGCAAAAATAAGATTAATGTCAAAGTTAAAGATTTATAGGATTAAATAGTTTAGTGAAGTGAGTGGGAATTAGATGGACATGGAATTAAAATTCTTAGGCTGTATTTTTCTTGCCATTAAATAATTGTATGATGTTAGACAAGTTATTAAATGTCTCTGTGCCTCAATTTCCTCATCAAGAAAAGAATATGATTACATTCTTTTAATGATATCTTTGAATTAAACATGAAAAACACTTGAAAAGCTCTTAAATTTAAAAATCATATAAACACTATTACTGTAATAATAAAGTAACTATTAGCATGTGATTTCATGAAAATATTTTTCTGCTGTCTTCATGGAGCAACAAGAATTAATGTCAGTATTTGAGAAAGGGCAACAGTACATACTACATATGTATTGAAATCTGAAAAAATGACAGTTTCTTTGTTGTTTTATTTTGTGTTTCAGAACTTGGAAGTTGTTAAAAAAAAACTCTGACAATTTTCATTTTACTGATTATATTTAAATGTACATTGACTCTAGGTAACTCTACAAAATGGACATAGATCTAAATTTAATTTCAATAAAAATAAAACTTGTTAATCCAGTGAAAAGTATTTATGTTTCAAGAAATATACATAAACAGAAGAGACTCATAAAGAGATTTCATGTGATTTTGTTAACTAAGAATTTGTCATAATCTTTAGGGATGTTATACAATTGATATTATTAAATTAGGTTTATAAAACATTGCATTAAAAATAGGGCCAAGAGATAGTAAACAAAGCTTATTGTCCTGCTTAATTAGAAGCACAAGATAAAGTAATAAATTAGCTAAGTAAGGAAAATATCAAGATCATTAATTTCATGAATAAATATTTAAAACTAAGATTTTCACCATTTTTGCTTGATTACCTAGTTTACTCTGCTGTATTTCTTTAGGTTTTGGACTTCTGCATTACTTTAATTTTCATAGTTAATGGGAATAGCAAACTAAATGTGTACCATATAAAACTCTCTGCTAGCATTTCATGTGCAGAATGTTTAATCATCACATTGTTTTGATCAGTTTAAGATGAACAAATTGAAGCCAGAAGCTGAACGACTTGCCCAAGTCTAAAAGGACTCCCTCCAGGATTCTGAATCCGTCATGTCCAGCTCCAAAGTCCATGATTTTCCGAGTAGACTTTTAAGACTTCTTTGGTTAGCTACTTTTAAAATTAGCTAAACTTGAACCTGAAATGACTTCCAATTGTTTGAACTCTTTCAGAAGCATCCAAACAGCGAACAAGAGCCAGAAAATAGTTAATTTTTATCTCTGTAGATAAAATATATCTTACATTACCTAAATCATTATCTTAAGTGGAAAAAAAATCAGAGAATTGCATATGTTTTTCCAGGCACTAGAAACTGTGTGAACAGTTGGGAAAGAAGAATCCATTTCTCTTCAGAATGTTCTCACTGAGGCTGTGATTGGTGAGCCCCAAACAGATGGTGAGCTTCCAAGACTTTCCTCATACACTCCTTCTGAATCAATTTGAGCACATTATCCTGTTCAAAAAGACGATCTTTTAAAAAAAGTCTAATTTCATATACTGAAGCAAAGGGACTTGGTTTGTTGATATGAAATACTAATTATACACAAAAATAAAATAAGTGCCATATTTCACTTTTTTATTTATTGTGCAGGTTGATTCTTAACCTATGACAATATATAAATGGAATTTGAGTTAAGAATGACAGATAAAAGGTGACTAACAACCGAAGACAAAGCAATAAGTCACCAGTTGTTCATAATATTACAAATTGATTGCATTCATAAATATCTGCCTATCTTGATAAAAGATAGTCACAGTGCTTTAGGGATATATAAGAATTTTATGTACTCTCTGGAATCTTAAAATACTTAATTTATTAATGATCAATTATACAGCTCTCAAATATTTCCAATCCAATGACTATTCAAATACTCCCCTTATGAAATGTATAGACATCTACTAGGTACTCTTAAGATATATGTATTCTCTTAATTTTAGAAATAAGTAAACTATAGCACAAAATATTTTCAGTATATTTTAAGTTGCTAAACTCTTGTCCTTTTTCCATACATCCTGATTACATAGTGCCTCAGCAAAAAACTAGACAAGAAACGCTCTATAAAAATGGTTAACAATCAAAGACTTTTCTTCAGATGGGGCCCAGATTCATTTCCAGGGTTCTCCCTTAGTTTCATCATTGATCCTTATTGACCTAATGTCCAATCATACCTTTCTGTCTAATGGCACAGATTTCTGCTGTAGCATATCTATATATTACCATTATTAAATATTTCAGAATACATTTAAATACTGAACTCAGAAAAAAATAACCAATCTTCCAATTTTTTTTCATTTTTCACTAGTACACTTTAATTACAGAGAACAGTCGTTTTCATTGTGACATATTTGTAAAGTATTTTGTTTCAAAAGCCATGAGCAGATAATAATTTCCATCTTTGTATTCCTTATAGAATTCAAATGTATTATCAAAATTATCTTAAATGGCATATCTTTTCAAATTACCATGTACTTTTCTGTAAATGATAAATGTGTCTCTTTCTCCATTCTGATTTATTGGAGATAATACATTTATCATTTTAAGCACAAACATTACCATTGACCAAAATAGTGCCCAATGAATACAGAAAAATGTACAACTTCACAGAATGATATTAAAGTTTTATCACTGAATCCATTCAACTTTTTTCAGATGTATTTTCTTGCTTTTTAAACCTGATTCCTATTCCCTCCATGAAGCAAAAGTTTTGTCAAGTACCATGTGCTCCTTTTTTTTTTCCTTCAACAAGTTTTTTTGTTCCTCTCCTTTATCTCTGCTACTTTTTAAGTGCCTCTTAGAGTTTTATGTACTCCCTGGAATCTTAAAATATTTAGTTTATTAAGCATTCATGGTGGTTTAATGTGCCTTATTTTATACACACACACACACACACACACACACACACACACACTTGTCCCCACCTGCCTTATCACATTGAAATGCCATTGAGAGAAGAAATCTTGAGTTATTCATTATCTTATTCCCACAAAAAGTATGATCAATTTTTTATACTTAGTTAAGGATTTGTTGGATGAATATATGAATAATAGAAAAGGTAGAAAGTACAAAATAAGTCATGCCTACCGCATTAGGGTTCTCCAGAGAAATGTCTGAAGCAATTGTGGGGATTGGCAAGTTTGAAATTCATCAAGTAGCCTGGCAGGCTGTAAACTCCGGCAGTTGCTAATAACTGCGGTCTTGACGTAAAACTTCTTCTTCCCTAGGAAACCTCAACTTTTGCTTTTGAGGTGTTTAATTGATTAAACAAGGCCCATGAACATTTATCGAAGATAACCTTCTTGACAGAAAATCAAGTGACTGTATATATTAACCACATCTACAAAATACCTTCACGATCAACATTAGAATAGTGCTTGTTTAAATAACTGTTTAGTCACATTAACGTACAAACTAACCATGATACCTATCATAACAGAGTAAAAATATTTTGGCTTTTTAAATGTCATAGTTCTAAATAAGTATTGGGATCATCATTAGGAAAGGCTGGAAAAGAGAAGTGACTACAAAGTTCCTCTGTGTATTCTTAGTCTGCTTCCTTGACCTGCCTGTGTTTACCTGAAGAGAAAAGCACTCCAATAGCTTCCTATACCTTGAAACACCCTGGAACCTCTCCCTTTCTGCAACCTGCTTACCCAGATCCTAATTCTAAAGCTTTTATTTGGCCAAGAGCATAAATAAGCACAGGGGTACTAACTCTGCCCCTTTTAGAGTAGACCAGTGATCAACAATAAAAGGACTCTCAGTTCCCCAGATTAATAGAAGCCAAGCTGACTCACCTACCAGACTTGAGCAACCTGCCTACCTGGAGCAGACAGCAAGAAAGGGCTGATTCACTTTCAGGAGATATTTATGGAAAGCTGATCAACTGTAGCAGACATGTCAATCTTAGAATTGCCACATGAGAAGTTCTCACAGAAAAAATAATAAAGGTTTATGTCCAAATTAAATATCCAAATTACAGAAATGTCAGACTAATACAAATGTCAAATTAATTTTGGTTTAGATGAAATAAAAAAGATCAAAGTACACATCGTTAAAAGAAAAATTTGAAAACCCTTGATAATTTTTAATGATAATACTCATTTTTCATAGTGATTTTCTTATTGTGCTCAGGCCATATATGAACTAATGCTGATAGCTCTTAAACAGTAGAGATAAAAAAGGAATAAAGCATTAAGAGAATACAATTTGTGAAATGTAAGTCTTTATTCTATCATTTAGTAATTTTTATCTCAAATATCCAGGTTAAGAATTTTATTTTCAAGGCAGTTAATCTTAAAATAAAAACAAGAGGCTAATGTGAAAGTTTCTATTGGATAAGACTCTAGGAAAGCAAATTTGTGTTTTGTCCCCATATAAGAAACCTTTAAAAATAAAGTCAAACAATTGAGTTTTGTTTTGTTTTTTCTAAGCCATCATTAAAAATATATTTAATATCATTTTAAGCCACTTTTCAAAAATATTTTTAATCCTGATTTTTACACTGCAAGCATAACACCTTTAAAAAAAAGTTACTTCTTTGCCATTTAACCTCTTATTCTCCAGGTAGCCCAGTACCCCAGGATTAATTGTCAACTTCTCTCTCAACAGAGCCAATTTCTTGTTTTAAATGCTTAAGTGACAATTCACTATATATATATATATTCAAATCTGCTCTTAGAACCTTATGATAACTCAATAATCTAGTGGGTGTATTAGAGTTGATGTGTAGACATACGTAATGTAAAGTAATACAGAATACAATAGTTACTCAATTTTCATTTTCTTAGTATAACTTAAGGTGAGAGCTCTTTTTGATTTAAAATAGTAAATTACAAAAAAAAACCAGTATCACGAAAGTCAGAAAAATCTAATTTCAACAAATCCAACAACTGAATAAATAGTGATGTGTTCTGCACCAGCATTTCTCAAACACTCATGTGCACACAAGTACCTGGGGTTTTAATTTAAAAAAAAAAAAAAGGGGAATTCTGATTCAGGAAGTCTAAGGTGAGAATAGAAATTTTGCATTTTCAGTTCCTAGTTGATGGTGGTGATGCTGATCTGTAGATAACTCTGAATAGGAATGTTTTAGACCACAAAGAGCTTGTGAGAATGTTATGGAAGAGAGTTTCATGGTGTAATGAAATATATAATAGAGGACTTTCCTTATTAGTAGAATTAAGTACTACTTTCTGAAAACCCTAAAGTTTAGCTGAGCTTCAGTATGAGTATGCTTAGGTAATAATATGAAACAGAGGAAGTATTTCAGGCAGAGAACCTCTGTGTGTGTGTGCCTTTTTATCAGAGTGATAGATGTTTATTGAATATTTTAAGCAAAAGAAAACTGTGATCAGAATTCAATACTGAAAAGAACACCCTATATGTAATGTGAAAAATGAGTCAGATGGCCCAATAAAAAGTGGAATTGTGAGATTATTTGGGAAGCTATTATAGTGGTTTAGTGGAGAGAAACAAGTACCTTGAGTTGGAATGGAAGTAGGGGAGATCAGGAAATATTTGAGAGGTATAATCATCAGAGCGTTGTTATGGTTTCACATAAGATAAAGCAGTGGTAAAAGAGAAGATGCTATTAAAAATCAGTGTTAGGATTTTTACTTTCATAACTGGAATAATAGTAATGGCATTCTTTGACACATAGAAGGCAAGAAGGGCAGTTGTATGAGGAGAATGTCATGAATTCTTAAGGTCTTCTAAGAATAGGATCATGTCGTCAATAAACACAGATCATTTCACTTCTTTTCCTATTTGTAGCCCTTTAATCTCCTTCTCCTGCCTGATTACTTTGGCTGGAGTTTCTATTACTATGCTAAAGAGGAATAGTGAGAGTAGGCATCTTTGTTTTAGTCCTGATTTTAGAGGAAATGCTTTTTTGTTTGTTTGTTTGTTTTGTTTTGATAAGTATTATGTTGGCTAAGCATTTTGATATATAGCCTTTATGGTTTTCAGCTATGTTCCTTCTATACCTAGTTTCTTCATTGCTTTTAACATGAATGGGTGCTGGCTTCTGTCAAAGACTTTCTCTGCATCTATTGAGATGATCGAGTGATTCTTGTCCTTGGTTCTATTTATGTGATAAATTGCATTTATTGATTGACATATTTTGAACTTATCTTTTGTTTCTGGAATGAAATCAACTTGGTCATGGTGTATAATCCTCTTAATATGTTTTTCCATGCAGTTGGCTAATATTTCATTAAAGATTTTTGCAAAAAAAAAATAACTCCTTCAGAAGACTTCTAAAACTGATAAAAAAATTCAGAGAAGCTGCAGGATAAAAGATCAACACATGAAAATAAATAATTATTCTATACTCTAATAATGGATCTGCTAAGAAAGAAATCAAGACTATTCCATTCACAATAGTTTCAAAAATTAAATAAAATACTTGTGAATAAATCTAACTAAAGAGATAAAAAACTTCTATAAAAATTATACAGTATTGAAAAGTTTGAAGATAAACTTAGACGATAGAATGATCTACCATGTTTATGGACAGAAAGAATTAACATCATCAAAATTGCCATCTTGGGGCTGGGGTTATGGCTGAGTGGTAGAGTGCTGGCCTAGCACATGCAAAGCCCTGGGTTTGATCCTCAGCAACACATAAAAATAAATAAAATAAAGTTTTAAAAAATTGCCATTGTACAAAAGCAATCTCCAGATTCAATGCAATACCCTTCAAAATATTGATGACATTCTTCACAGAATTAGAAAAAAACAGTCTAAAATATGTGGAAGAATAAAAGAATAGCCAAAGTTTCTTGAGCAATAGAGCAAGGCTACAAGCATCACAATGCCTTATCTCAAATTATACCACAGAGACATAGTAAAACAAAAATAAACAAAACAAAACAACAGCCTGGTATTGCCATAAAAGCAGATATGAATACAAAAGTAATAGAATAGAAAACACAGAGACAAATACACATAAATATAGTAATCTGATTATTGACAAACATGTCAAAAGCAAAAAACATATGTTGGAAAAAAGATAGATTCTTTGAAAAATGTTGCTAGAAAAACTGGATATCTACACATAGAAGAATGAAATTCTCTCCCAAGTCTCCCTGCACAAAAATCAACTCAAAGTGGATCAAAGACCTAGGAATTGGGCCATAACAGTAAAGATATTAGAAGAAAACATAGGGGCAATGTTATAAAATATTTGTATAGGCACTGACTTCCTTAATGACTTCGAAAGCTCAAGAAATAGAACCAATAATAAATGAGATAGTATTAAATCAAAAAGTTTTGCAGAGCAAAGAAAACAGTTAAGAATTTGAAGAGACAGTCTAGAGAATGGTGGAGAATCCTTTGCCATCTAATCTTCTGATAGGTGATCAATAATCAGAATATATAAGGAAACCAAAATAATTAACACAAAATCTAATAACCCAATCAATAAATGGTGAATGATCAAAGAGACATTTCTCAAAAAAAATAAATACAAATGCCAACAAATATATGAAAAAATTAATAAAAATGGGCATCTTGCAAAAATAGAAGGAAGAGAAGCAGAGTACAAGCAGAAGACTATGTGTGAGGGTGAAGTTTAGGCAAAGGGAAAGAACTGGGGAACAAAGTTGAACCACTATGTCCACATATGAAAGTACCACAATGCACTTCAATTTTATATGTAACTAAAATGCATCAACTACAAATAACAAAATAAATAGAAAGAATACCAATATGATCATCTTGATAGATACAGAAAAAGCATTCAACAAAATACAGCATCCCTTTATGTTCAAAACTCTAGAAAAACTAGGGATAACAGGAACATACCTCAATATTGTAAAAGCTATCTATGCTAAGCCTCAGGCTAGCATCACTCTGAACGGAGAAAAATTGAAGGCATTCCCTCTATAATCTGGAACAAGACAGGGATACCCTCTCTCACCACTTCTGTTCAACATAGTTCTCGAAACACTGGCCAGAGCAATTTGACAGATGAAAGAAATTAAAGGCATAAAAATAGGAAAAGAAGAACTTAAATTATCACTATTTGCCTATGACATAATTCTATACCTAGCAGACCCAAAAGGGTCTACAAAGAAACTACTAGAGCTAATAAATGAATTCAGCAAAGTGGCAGGATATAAAATCAACACGCATAAATCAAAGGCATTCCTGTATATCAGCGACAAATCTTCCGAAATGGAAATGAGGACAACCACCACATTCACAATATCCTCAAAAAAATAAAATAAAATAAAATAAAATACTTGGCAATCAACCTAACAAAAGAGGTGAAAGACTTATACAATGAAAACTACAGAACCCTAAAGAGAGAAATAGAAGATCTTAGAAGATGGAAAAATATACCCTGTTCTTGGATAGGCAGAACTAACATCATCAAAATGGCGATATTACCAAAAGTTCTCTATAGGTTTAATGCAATGCCAATCAAAATCCCAACAGCATTTCTTGTAGAAATAGAGAAAGCAATCATGAAATTCATATGGAAAAATAAAAGACCCAGAATAACAAAAACAATTCTAAACAGGAAGTGTGAATCAGGCGGTATAGCGATATCAGACTTCAAAATATACTACAGAGCAATAGTAACAAAAACAGCATGGTACTGGTACCAAAACAGGCAGGTGGACCAATGGTACAGAATAAAGGACACAGAGACCAATCCACAAAATTACAACTATCTTATATTTGATAAAGGTGCTAAAAGCATGCAATGGAGGAAGGATAGCATCTTCAACAAATGGTGCTGGGAAAATTGGAAATCCATATGCAACAATATGAAACTGAATCCCTTTCTCTCGCCATGCACAAAAGTTAATTCAAAATGGATCAAGGAGCTTGATATCAAATCAGAGACACGCCGTCTGATAGAAGAAAAAGTTGGCTACGATCTACATACTGTGGGGTCGGGCTCCAAATTCCTCAATAGGACACCCATAGCACAAAAGTTAATAACTAGAATCAACAAATGGGACTTACTCAAACTAAAAAGTTTTTTCTCAGCAAGAGAAACAATAAGAGAGGTAAATAGGGAGCCTACATCCTGGGAATAAATTTTTACTCCTCACACTTCAGATAGAGCCCTAATATCCAGAGTATACAAAGAACTCAAAAAATTAAACAATAAAATAACAAATAACCCAATCAACAAATGGGCCAAGGACCTGAACAGACACTTCTCAGAGGAGGACATGCAATCAATCAACAAGTACATGAAAAAATGCTCACCATCTCTAGCAGTCAGAGAAATGCAAATCAAAACCACCCTAAGATACCATCTCACTCCAGTAAGATTGGCAGCCATTATGAAGTCAAACAACAACAAGTGCTGGCGAGGATGTGGGGAAAAGGGTACACTTGTACACTGCTGGTGGGACTGCAAATTGTTGCGGCCAATATGGAAAGCAGTATGGAGATTCCTAGGAAAGCTGGGAATGGAACCACCATTTGACCCAGCTATTCCTCTTCTTGGACTATTCCCTAAAGACCTTAAAAGAGCATACTATAGGGATACTGCTACATTGATGTTCATAGCAGCACAATTCACAATAGCAAGACTGTGGAACCAACCTAGATGCCCTTCAATAGATGAATGGATAAAAAAATGTGGCATTTATACACAATGGAGTATTACTCTGCACTAAAAAATGACAAAATCATGGCATTTTCAGGGAAATGGATGGCATTAGAGCAGACTATGCTAAGTGAAGCTAGCCAATCCCTAAAAAACAAATGCCAAATATCTTCTTTGATATAAGGAGAACAACTAAGAACAGAGCAGGGAGGAAGAGTATGAGAAGAAGATTAATATTAAACAGGGACGAGAGGTGGGAGGGAAAGGGAGAGAGAAGGGAAATTTCATGGAAATGGAAGGAGAGCCTCATTGTTATACAAAATTACATATAAGAAGAAGTGAGGGGAAAGGGAAAAAAAACAAGGGGGAGAAATGAATTACAGTAGATGAGGTAGAGAGAGAAGATGGGAGGGGAGGGGAGGGCGGATAGTAGAGGATAGGAAAGGCAGCAGAATACAACAGACACTAGTATGGCAATATGTAAAACAGTGGGTGTGTAAGTGATGTGATTCTGCAATCTGTATACGGGGTAAAAATGGGAGTTCATAACCCACTTGAATCAAATGTATGAAATATGATATGTCAAGAGGTGTGTAATGTTTTGAACAATCAATAATAAAAATTAAAAAAAAGAATACCAATAGAGGAGAAGAAGTGGCCTGGGTGGGATGAAGAAAGGAAGGAAGGGGTTATTGTTAAGGGTCGAAATGGAGAGAATTATATGATATGCATTAATGAATTTGTCAAAATGAACTCCGTTATTATGTCTGTCTAAAATGTACAAATTTAAAAACCTGACAAAAGTCATGAGTTTTATTTTGCTCATATTGAGTTTTTAAGTAAATTTTAGAAAGTCATGTGGAAATTTCAAATAGACATTTGGACCTAGGAGCTAGAATTCAAAGGAGCAATCTGAAGGAAAAATGGAAAGGGAAACAAAGAAAAGGCAAATAAATATTAAGATTTAATTAAGACTAAAGGAAGAAAGTTAATTGTAAGGAATACTCAAATATTTAATAATGATGTGTTTAATATATACAGAACTCACTATATATATGGAAATTTAGGTACGATCTTCCAAATTTCCATAACCCTCTTAGATGGCATATATTATCATTTACTTTTTATCACTTGAAAACAGACATTTCTAGAGAGGTAAGTAGCTGAGTACAATTTAAAATATGGCATACTCTGGTCTGAAGCCTAACATCTTCCCGTATATTAGTGACTCTCAGTGGTGGCTGCAATTAAAATCACCTAGAAGCTTGCCAGAATGGTGGCACACACCTCTAATCCCAGTGATTCGGGAGACTGAAGCAGTAGGATTGCAAGTTCAAGGCCAGCCTCAGCAACATAGTGAAACCTTGAGCAACTTAGTGAGACCCTATCTTGAAACAAAAAATAAAATGGACTGGGGATGTGGCTCAGTGATGAGGCACCTTGGTTCAATCCCTGTACCAAAAAAAAAAAAAAAAAAAGTCACTTTCAATCTTCACAAATAGCTATTCAAAGATTCTGGTTCTAGATAATATGCAGTAAGCATACCTCATTCTATTGTAGGTAAAAAAGAAAGAAAAAAAAAACCTGAACAGAATGCAAGGGTTAGCTATTTGATGATTCTGTAAAATAAGTATGAACAGGTGAATGGAGAAGGAAAACAAGAACTCAGGTTACCACTGAATCTGTTTTGAGTTTATCGTGTTTTCCTGATGCCCCTAGGTCTGGATTCAGTGCAGCAAGAAATCTTAAAGTGGGTGTTGGCACAGATACAGAGAACTCTGAAACCCATCTGTCAATGCCTCAAAGAGAAAATGAGGGGAACACTCCTATATCCCCTCTCTTTCTATTTAACCATCTTGCATCCCAATTCCCAAGCAATATGTGGTGGTGTGTTAACATAATAGCAGTGAGGGCCCACTGCAGCTTAAAGTGTGAGCTCTGTAGCAGATGCACCATGGTTTCATAAGGGTAGGGTGAACCTCTTTCTTTTCCCTCGTATCTCTTAGCCACAGAGATAAGTACAGTAGCAGAAATTAGGGTGAAAAAGGGCATAGCCTTTTGTTTTGAAAACCAGAATAATAAAATAGACTTCCCTCCATTACACAAAAAGACCATTGAGTGGTACATTAAATGGCAGATCTGAAGGATACTACAAATGGTTTAAAATGGAACCTACTGAAATAAAAACTCATAAACTACTGGTAGTGACTTGCAGCCTGCACCTAATCAGGTGAACTGCTAAAAAACAAACAAGAAATTTATTTTCCATAGCATTTAAGCAATATTTGTCATCTCAAAACATTCAAGGGGCTGGGGTTGTGGCTCAGTGGTAGAGCGCTTGCCAAGCATACGTGAGGCATTGGGTTTGATCTCAGGCAACATATAAAAAAATAAGCAAATAAAATAAAGGTATTGTGTCAATCTACAACTAAAAGAATATTTAAAGAAAAACATATTCAAAATGTTCAGGATATAAAGAAAAATAACTTTACATAAAAAGAACAAGAAAAATACTAATATACCCAAAAAATCAACATACACCAATGCTGACAGGATGGAAATGTTGGAATAACCATGTAAAGACTTCAAGCAGGTATTATTAAAAATGCAGCATGAACTAAGCAAAATTCCCAAAGCAAAAAAAAAAAAAAAAAGCCGTTTGAAAGTCTCAGCAAAGACAGAAAAATAAAGTTCATAAAGATTTTAGAACTAAAAAAATACAATAGCAAAAACCAACAAATAAAAATCATTTTTAATGGGCTCAATAACACAGTGGAGAAAAAATGAGCTTGAAGAAATTATCCACTCCAAATGAATGAGAGGAAGAAAAACTTTTTAAAAAGGAACAGAACCTCATGGAAGAGTGGAATAATACAAAATGTCTAACATTGTCATCAAAATAACAGAAGGAGAGGGAGTGTGATGCAGAAACACAGTTAATGTCAGAGTAAAAATTGAATCCAATTAAATGTAAAGGTATTAGGGTGCGTCCTCAAAACTAGTATTATGGTGTTAGTATGAAACAATAGAGTTAAAATTACCCACATGAAGTCATATTTCACTTAATATAGATATTTATATAAATATTTATACATGTTCATGTATGTGCATATGTTCATATATACACATATTTCTTTGCCTTGTGAATTAAAAAGTATAGAAGCAATGACACCTAGTAGCAATGATTATATAGTACCAGATCTTGTTTTTTTAATTCCATTCCCCAACATATTAGAAGGAACCAGGTTTTCTTGGAGAAATGGCTAATTATGGGACTGTGACAGAGAATCTAAAAGATTTATCTGGAACACTTTGAAGTGCAGAAAAAGCAAAGAAAGTAAACACATGTGTGTGCATAAACCCACATGCACACATGCACATACACAGATGGGGTATGCCAAATAGACCCAGGATCCAACTGAAAGAGCTTTCAATGGCTAAATCCAGGACAATTTGAGCAACAAAACCATGTAGTATTAGCTATAATCTGAAGTATTAAATGAATAGCCATGAGTACATACAGACATAAATAAATGATTGAATAAATAAGCAAATGAGAGATAACAAGCAAATCTTCCATTTAGAAGAATTCCAAATAGTTTATATACATACTATGCCATGAAGAAGGAAGAGTATAACTCTCATTCCTTAAAGTGAACTGTGACGAACGACTTCCTTGCAAAGAGTTCAGTAGGGAAAGACGGCGAAAGAGAATAACCTGTCAGTGGAGAATCCTAAAAAATACTATCTCAGCCAGGCAATCTAGGGCAAAATTGATAGTAGTAAGTCACATCAATAATATGCATTTCTTTTAACACTTGTGGTGTTTGAACCTAAGCTCTTCATTCCATTCAACTTAAAATAAGTAAGTAAGTAAGTAAATAAATAAATAAATAAATTCCTATTGAGGGTTAGCTTCCAACTGAGGGACAGATCCAAAATATCTGACCAGTACTCCTCAAAATTGTTGAGTTTTTCAGAAATAAGGAAAGTAGGGCAAGCTATCAGAATCTAGAGGAGCTAACACATCATGGCTAGAGCTGTAACATGGCATCCTGGATGTGATGCTGGAACAGAAAAAAACAACACTGGGTAAAATGTAATATTGAGGGTTGTTTAATATCAATATATCAGTAGTAGAGTTAATTAGTGACAACAAACATGACATACTGAGGTAAGGTGTTAACAGTTGAGAAAAATAAGTGTGTGGGAACTGTGTACTATATTTTACATTTTTATAAATAGAAAAACTATTCTAAACAGGATGCATATTGTTAAATGAGGAGTTTACCAGGAAAAATATTGAATTAGCTGGGATGTAAATCCTTCTGGAGAGTTTAAATGAATTATTAAATAATATGTTGTTAGAAATGTCAAGTGTGTAGCAGAATAAAAATATCTGAGCACAGCACCAAAGGGACCAATCAACAGAGTGAATAGTCAGCCTACAGAATGGGAGAAAATCTTTGCCAGCTATTCATCTGAAAGGATTACTATCCAGAATAAACAAAGAACTAAAAAAAAATCTAGCAACAAAATGACAAATAATCCAATCAGTAACTGGGTAAATGATCTGAACAATTCTCAAAAGAAGTATAAATTATAAATGACCAATAAACACATGAAAAATGCACAAACATCTTTAGCTATCAGGGAAATGCAAATCAAACTTCAATGACATTCGGGTTGGGAATATGGCTCAGTAGTACAGCACTTGCCTAGCATGCATTAAGCCCTGTGTTTCTGGCATTCTATCTCACCCCAGTCAGTATGGCTATTATAAAAACATATGCTGGTAAGGATAAGGGGGAAAGGAACCCTTATATACTGTTGGTGGAAATGTAAATTAGTACAACCACTAGGACAAAAGAGATTTCTCAACAATCTAAAAGAACTACTATATGACCCAGGTATATTATTCCTAAGTATTGAAGTCAGCATACTATACAGACACCTATTTATTTATTTATTTTATTGGGGCACTATTCAGAATAGCAAATATATGTGATCAGCCTAGGTGCCTGTCAACAGATGACTAAAGAAAAATTTATAGTATCACACATATAAAAAACATATGGATTTTTCAAGTGAAATCATATAAAGTATTCTTAAAAATGGAAAGAAAATATTGTATATATACACAATGGAGTATTCAGCCATAATGAATAAGAAAATCTTGTCATTTGCAAGAAAACAAATGGTGTGGAGGTCATCATGTTAAGTGAAATAAGGCAGCCACATAAAGACAAGTATTGCATGCCTTCTCCCATATTTTTGAATACTAAACAAACAAACAAACAGATAAACAGATGATCTCAAAGTAGAAGAGGGAGCCTTAGGGAAGAGGAATAATCTGGGAGAAGGAGGTACAAATGGAGGATGAGGGAGGGCATTAGGGAGGATGGATCCAATCAAAGCATGGTATATGCATATATGGAGATGTCAGAGTCAAACTCACTAATTGGTACAATTAATCTGTTAAATATAATAAAAATATACAAGCATATATCTTGAATTTTAATATATTAATTTTTTTCTAATTAAACTTTTCTAAAGTTCTGAATATTCCAGACTTCAAAGGATTTGTCCATATTGATTAGAGCTAGATATAGACATTTAAAAACAGTATGCAGAAAATTAATGAAAATGGGCATTGCCAACAATTTTTGATCATTGACATGAGCAAACACTATATTCCAGAAATAAAAGCAAGTTAAAAGTATTCTATAAACCATAAAGGGCTACAAAAATATAAGGTTATTAAGAGTAAATGACAGAAAGCAAGGATACTAAAATATTTTGTACTATTATTTTTTTTAAATTCTGTTGATAAATATTAACATAGCATCCATGAGTGTCTCTGTTTGCTTCATTGATTTCACATTAACCTTGTAGTGACAGTTTTCATGAAAGTTTATAATTGAGGGGAACAAAATTTGTTCTCTCAGATAAACAGTCTTAGGAGCACCAATATCACAGTTGCATATTTCATTAAGCCTGCTTTATTCTTTTATTGTTGTGAGTTCAAATGGAAGGAAAAACAAAAACATTCATTATATTTATATACAAGTCATTAGGTTAATTTCAAGTCAGGTACAGCATTTGAATTCAAACTATACCTATTTTCCAATGACATAATTCTATATTTAGAAGATCCCCACAAAAAAAAACTCCACCAAAAAGCTTCTTGAACTCATAAATGAATTCAGCAAAGTAGCAGAATATAAAAGTAACATCCATAAATCAATTGCATTCCTGAGAAATCAGGAAAACTATTCCATTCACAATAGCCTCAAAAAACAAACAAACAAACAAACAAACTTGGGAATCACTCAAATAAAAGAGGTGAAAGACCTCTAGCATGAAAATTACAGAACACTAAAGAAAGAAATTGCAGAAGACCTCAGGAAATGAAAAGATCTCCCATGTTCTTAGATAGGTAGACTTATTATTGTCAAAATAGACATACTACCAAGAACACTATACAGATTTATTGTAATTCCCATTAAAATTCTAATGACATTCTTCATAGAAATAGAAAAAGAAGTCATGAAATTCATTTGGAAAAATAAGAGACCCAGAATAGCCAAAGCAATCCTTAGCAAGAAAAGTAAAGTAGAAGGCATCACAATACCAGACCTTAAATTATTCTATAGAGCTATAGTAACAAAAATGACATGATGTTAGCACAAATAGAATTGAAGACCAATGGAACAGAATTGAAGACAAAGAGACAAACCCACAAAAATACAGTTATCTCATACTAAACGGAGGTGTCATTAACATACATTGGAGAAAAGATAACCTCTTCAAGAAATGGTGCTGGAAAACGGGAAATACATTTGTAGTAGACTGAAACTGAACCCATATATCTCACCCTGCACAAAATTCAAAGCTGATCAAGGACCTAGGCATCAGATGAGAGACTCTGTACCTACTAGAATTAAAAATAGGCCCAACTCTCCATCACGTCGGCTCAAGAATGGACTTCTTCAGTAAGACTCATAAAGCACAAAAAGTAAAATCAAGAATTAATAAATGGGATGGCATAAAACAAAAAGTTTTTTCATAGCAAACAAATAATCAAAAACATTAACAGAGAACCTACAGAATGGGAGAAAATCTTTACCATATGCACCTCAGAGCATTAATCTGCAGGATATGTAAAAAAATCAAAAATCTTAACACCCAAAACAAAAACAAAAACTCCAAATAATCCAGTCAATAAATGGGCAAAGAAACTGAACAGGCACTTTACAGAAGAAGAAATGGTCAAAAAATATAAAAAATTGTTCAACATCTCTAGCAATTAGAGAAAGGCAAATTAAAATCATACTGACATTCCATCTCACTCCAGTTAGAATGGCAATTATCTCAAACTGGTGCAAGCACTGGAAAGCAGTATGGAGATTCCTCAGAAAATTTGGAGTGGAGCCACCATTTGATGCAGTTATCCTACTCCTCAGTTTATACCCAAAAGATTAAAATCAGCATACTACAGTGACGCAGATACATCAATGTTTATAGCAGCTCAATTCACAATAGCCAAGCTATGAAACTAACCTAAATGTCCTTCAACAGATGAATGGATAAAGAAAATATGGTACATATGCACAATGGGATATTACTCAGCCATAAAGAAGAATGAAATTATGGCATTTCCCAGTAAATGGATGGAGCTGGATAATATCATGCTAAGTGAAATAAGCCAGTCTCCCAAACCAAAGGCCAAATGTACTCTCTGATATGTGGATGCTAACCTATAACAAGGGAGGCTAGGAAGGTGAAGTATAGAAGTTCATTGTATTAGACAAAGGGAAGGGAGGAGGAATGGGAATAAGAAAGAAAAAAGAACCAGACACAACTTTCCTATTCTCACATATGAATACATGACCAGTGTAACTCCACATCTTGTTCAACCACAAGAATGGGATCAAAATCCGATTGGGTTGCACTCCATGTATATAGAATATGTCAAAATATTCCCTACTGTCATGTATATCTAAAAGCAACAAACAAAAATTACAGCTTAGTCTCAGTTTAATCTTTCTTGATGTCTGTTAAATAATATCACATGCTATATTGAACATGTTTTCTACTCTCAGCATCTTTCTAGTCCTGATACACTGGCCTACAGTTCTGTGTTAAGCCCTTTAGAAAAGTGTATAATTCCATAACTAATTAAAACATACATTCTTCAATTCTAACAGGTAGTGACCATACTCTTTTAAGGTGATAATCAAATGTAGCTTGCACGTGGTATTTTTTCTGGTGTCTATATATCTTCATGGCAAATGAAGGCACAAAATTAATTATGCCAGCCATTCTTTCTGCCCTGATGTTAGTTTTTTATCTCTTTGTTTTTGAGCAAAGTAAACATGCATATTAAATGTTAAAAGTTTAAAAACAAACTTGGAAACATAACCTTTCCAATATCTACACATAGCCAAAACACAATGATTCATGAACTAATCATAAACAGATTATTTGATCACAAAATACTTTAATCTCTACATCACCAAGTTTCTAAAGTTCACTAAGGTCAAGGACATGCATTTTCCATAGTATTTAAATGGGTGATTAAAATTTATTTATTAACTTTATTTCTGCCATTCTTCTTTTTTAATATTTATTTTTTAGTTGTAGTTGGACACAATATCTTTATTTTATTTATTTATTTAATTTTATGTGGTGCTGAGGATAAAACCCAGGGCCTTGCATGTGTTAGGCGAGCGCTCTACTGCTGAGCCACAATCCCAGCCCCTGCCATTCTTCTTTCATTACTTTACTAATTATTAAATATATGGAACTTACTACAAAATGACCCATGGTTTTACTTTAAAAATGTATTCATTTAGTAGACAGATGGGCATATTTAATAAGAAACTCAAATTAAGCATGAAATCTTTCTTTAAGTGAAATGAACCCTTTGCATTTAAATTTATGAATGCTGCAAGATAAAACAATGAAAGACGAGACTTTAAGAAATGAGCAGGAGTCTTCAAATACCTGCTGCATTCAAAATAGATGGAAATGAGTATGAACACAGCAAGTTAATTTGTTTCTATTTTGAGCACCTCCCTTTATACAAAGTTATTCCTTTACTTTTCTGTATTGTTTTTGCTGTCTAATATAAAAAAATATTCAGCAACTTCTCAGATAGTGAATTCCAAATGTTCTCATTTCTCAATAATGTACATCATGTTTCCTTTGCATTTAGATTTTTGAGATCTGTTTTTGGTTTTGCTTATGGAAATAGAATATAAGAAAGAACTCCTGAGGGTTAACGTCTATGAAGGTTGTTTGAAATAAATACAACGTGCATCTGTTCTGTCTCATATCATCTATTTGAAACTCTAAGTAAGCAAATTGCATCGTTCACATCAGAAAACACTATGGACTGAATCAATGTAATAAGCAGTATTGCAGGAGGGTCAAGCTCAAAATAGTGGAGAGTAATCACACATCCTTCCTGGAAAACGTGTATTCTGGAGGGACTGTTTAAAGAGGAAAAAAAAATCACTGAGAGCTCAGGAGGTCACATTATGATTACTTCTTTTTTCACTACCCGTCAAATTTAGGCAATTTGTCATCCCAAAAGAAAATAACCTCTTCAACTTTCCTCTCTAGAAATCTTAAAAATAGTTATCTTATTTCTTCTATACTCATACTTCCCTTTATACTACCTGCATATACCTAAATTAACAGGCAAAATATATAGTCCACCCTGTTTTTATCAGTCCACTTTGAGATTGTGTATTTTTATGTTAGATGACATCTTAAATGATAATATAAAAATCATGTTAAGTGAAATAAGCCAGAAACAGAAAGACAAGTATTGCACATTTACTCTTATCCAAGTACAAAAGGGACTATTAAGGACTGGGAAGGGGTTGGGGAGGGGAAGAAGGGGGGCAGAAAGGAAGGTGGACATGATCAGCTCATGATAAATGTGTATGAAAATGTCAACATGAAACCCATTAATTTGTAATTAATGCATGTTTATAAAAAATAAATGTCTTTAAAAAATCTTTAAAATGTTACCATTTACAATGCCAAACATTTTGCGGTGTAAACATATACTTAATAATGTTTTCATAAAATGCTGCATTAATTCCTTTTAAATCAGTGACTCACATCTTTACATTTTCTATTTATCTTGCTTTGCCTTTGCCTCTCCTCCATCTTTCCTGTCTTCAATTGGATTAGTCCAATTATTATAATCTTCATTTTCTTTGCATTTGATTCAAAATTTCTATTTCCACTATTTTGTTACACAGTATTTTTACCTGTATACTTGATTCAAAAAAGTCTAAAGTTTATTTTTGCATTTTTCATAAACAAAATATCAGAACTTTAAACCTCATTTTGATTGATTATCCCTAATAAAGTATTGAGAAATTTTTGTTTCTTGATATTTCAAACACGTTTTGTTGTTGTTGTTGTTGTTTTATATAAAGTCATTGTTTCCTGAGTGAGAAATAGTTATTTGCCAGATTTTCCCTACTATTCCTCAAATTTCAGTCCTACCTTGTAAGTCCTATTTCTTTTATCATGAAGTATAACCAACAACAAAAACCCTTAGTAAACTATGTAGTAAACTCTTAAGTTTCTGTTTCCTATAAATTTATTATTTACATCTTATTTTAGCTGATTTTAAGGTGAAAGTTTCAGTTATTTGTGACTTTCTTTTTTATTGTGACTTAAAAAAAACAGAATGAGTTTATATTTAATACAGTACTTCTCAATATGGGGATGTTACTCAATACAAAGTTTGTTTTGCTTACATTGAATCTCTTCCAATGTCAATAAAATTTTTAACATTAATTTTCAATATTAGATACATTGAATACATTTTTTTCAAACATTTAATTCCCTAGGAATAAACATTTCTTTTTTTTTTTTTAATTTTTTTATTGTGGGTTGTTCAAAACATTACAAATTTCTTGACATATCATATTCCACACTTTGATTCAAGTGGGTTATGAACTCCCACCTTCACCCCATACACAGATTGCAGAATCACATCAGTTACACATCCATTGATTTACATATTGCCATACTAGTGTCTGTTGTGCTCCGCTGCCTTTCCCATCCTCCACCCTCCCCCCTCCCCTCCCCTCCTCTCTCTCTACCCCCTCCACTGTATAACCCTGAGGGTCTCCTTCAATTACCATGCAACAAAATCCCAACGGCATTTCTTGTAGAAATAGAGAAAGCAATCATGAAATTCATATGGAAAAATAAAAGACCCAGAATAGCAAAAACAATGCTAAGCAGGAAGTGTGAATCAGGCGGTATA
>NW_025999900.1:14362929-14397089 GCF_001458135.2 Marmota marmota marmota
GTAGAAGACTAAGCCAATCCCTAAAAAACAAATGCAATAAAAGTAACTAAGATCAGAGTAGGGACGAAGAGCAGGAGAAGAAGATTAACATTTAACGGAGATAGAAATAAACATTTCAATTTTGGCTATTTGATATCTAAGTACAATATTAACTTGGGAGATAAAACAAACATAATAAAAACATAGGGAAAAAGACTCCTTACGGTTTCAGGAGGCAGTATGATAACTCTCAACAGCGGAGATTTGCTAGATTCTGGACAAGAGGTTTCTCCTCATATTTCACGTGCTTTGAGAATTTTGAAACTATTAACTAGTACTTCTGTAAATTTATGCTATCCCACATCTTTGACCCTTTTTCTAAGCAGCAAATACAATTTATAGGCTGCAGTTTTCACTGCATTATTATTATATTTTGAGAGAGAGAGAGAGAGAGAATTTTTAAATATTTATTTTTTAGTTTTCGGCGGACACAACGTCTTTGTATGTGGTGCAGAGGATCAAACCCGGGCTTGCCAGTCGAGCGTGCTACCGCTTGAGCCACATCCCCAGCCCTTCACTGCATTATTTGTTATAAAGAAACATTTTTTCCCATTTAATGAACATCTATTTGTTCCCATTTCATGGGAAACAACTTAGAATATGAAATCATTACTGTTCATTGGGAAAATTACAAAATAAAACCCAGGTTTAACCTCAATAACAGAAAAGTTTTCAGGGTGAAGTTTGAAAGTTACATCTGTTCATTCTGGTTTCATGCATACACACCAACGCAAGCACAAATGCCTGTAATGCTTAGAACCACACCAAACAAGATTGCATCTTTGGCTTCTACCGCTTCAACAACTGGCAGAAACAGAAGCAGTGAAATGATGATGAAGAGCAATTGTGTTAAAACTGAGGTCATAATGTTGGAATCTTGAAGGCTAAAGGTTCCAACAAAATGGTATATACAAAAATCTGACTTGAAATATTCCCTTTTGGGAGCTCTGGATGCTGAGGCTAAGAGAGTGCACATGACATCACTTTCCGGGAAGCAACCATTATAGGACACTTATTGTGACTTTTGAGAAATCTATTAATTATGCCTTTGTTGGTAAACTTTCCCCTGGATGCCATCAAGAGTCTTTCCTGTCTTCCGTATTCAGTAAATGTCAAGATATAGTTCTATTATTATTTATCTACCTGTAACTCATTCTTTTCACCAGTTCTTAACTCTTTCTTAGCCATTATCTTTAAATATCAGCCTTTTCATTTTTACCTACTCCTTCCTCTCAAAGTCAACTTAAATGCATGTTCAATCTTGTTATTTCATTCTCTGAGTCTTTTCAAGTCTGTTTTACATTTCTTCGCTTTACCTCTATGAGTTACTTTGGCATGAATTTTTTCAAGATGATCCTCCAGCTAGTTTACTCATGACTTTTTCAAATCTTTCTAATCTGCAGTTTAACCAACAGAGTTTTATTTCTAATGATTTTTTACTACTAAGTTATTTTTTTTGTATCTTGTCCGTATTGTCTTAACTCCCTTTATTTTATCACTTTTGTTCTTGAGATTATTTTTTCTATTATTTTGTAAAATTTTAAGGGTAATTGTTTTAGACTTTACTCCTTTAATTCCATTATGTGAATTACTTGTGCATCTAATTTTAATGTTTGCTGTTTAATCTGAATACTAGCAAAACTACAAAATATTACAAAACATTTGGTGTTGAATTTCACATAGACCCTTTTGACCTTACCACATAAAATTCTATCATGAAGGTAAATTTCCAATAATATAGAAAAAATAAATCAGCATAGTGTTATTAATTTGGTATTATTTTGACTTGTAAAAATATTGGTAACAGAGAAATGACCATAAAAGATATTAGTCAAATAACCTGCTATATATTCACACTGTGGAAAATACATGTATATTCATTCCATTGAATGTATGCCTATTTTGGAAAAGACACACCAAAAGGATCAATGATAATATAATGGTATCTATTTATTATTTATGGAAGACTATTTTGCCACAATATTTCTCTTCTGTTACTCCCATTATCACTAGTATTATATAAATAACATGAAGCAAAATTGTTTGTTTCTCAATAAAACATGAACTTTTAGGACAATCTTATCCAGAATTGATCAAAGAAAAGATCACCTGTACTCATTTACATTGGAATAGTCCTTTGAATTAATTCAGCTCTAGTGCATAATTTTATATAAGTACTGTTTAATCTCTTCACATATTGACTAATTTGCATAACACTGTGTCTGCCTCCCTCTGATTCTCTGTCAGACTAATTCTCTCTGATCAAGTTTAACTCCAAAAAATACTTAATTATTAATAGGACTAACCTGCTATAAAATAGAAATATGTGATTGATATAACTTCATTAACCTCAAATATACAAAATAATTCATATCGTGCTCTTTTTTAGCAGAAATATTTTTCAGTATCTTTTTCTCTAATGTGGAGTACTATTAACAGCAAAAATGTATTCTAAACTTCAGGCCCTTAAAATCTTTGGAAGGCTTCTGAATCCAGTAAAAACCAAGAGAGTATATATAAAAATTAATTGAGCCAATGTTTTCTACCTGTGGCCCAGTAGCATCAGGGAAAAAAAATCTTTGAACATCTATTAATAAGTTAAACAACAGTACTTGAAGACTATTTTTTATTGAACCCTTTTCTGTTTTCCCTTATTCATAGGAAAGTCAAGAACAAATATGAATGTCCATTTAACACCAACACCTAAGTTCCTAAAAATGCTCTTTTGGTGCTCTGCTGCATAGCTTCATTCTCTTCAGTGTATGGGCTTCAATTTTCTTTCACCATTTGTCTCAGGAAGCAACTCAGATTTGCTTACTGTACTTTTCCTGCACATTGCAGCACATTATAGGTTGAGTCTTCTGATGCTATACTGAAAAAAAATATTCCCCAAAGTTCACATATGCCTAATGATTGAATATGATCTGGCTCCAGAGAAAAAAATGATAAGAGAGTATATGTGTTTAAATCACTGCAGTGGGGTAAAAGCAGACATTCACCTAAGGTGCATTATTCTATGAATGCTCAGCACAGAACCTTACATATATACGATTTCCTCTAAAATATCAAGAGGAATTTAAAGTAAAACTTTTTTGTTTTGTTTTGATCTCTAAGTTATGTATTGGACAAAGTAAGAAAGTTGAAAGGTGAAATGATTGGGTTATGAGAGCTTTATCTTAATCAGTGCCTTAATTCCACAATCAGGATTGCCTGGGTGGCAACTAGGTATGTAGAGTGTGGCTGGAGGAGACGGGATACTGGGGGCATGTCTTTGGAGTTTATAGTTTGTTCCTGGAACTCTCTTTCCATGTCCTGAGCTACTTTCCTCCACCAAACCCTTCTCCCTTGATATCATACCTCACCTTGGGCCCAGAACAATGAAGTTGGCCATCTATGGACTGAGACCTCTGAAACTGTGAGCCCCAAATAAACTTTTTTTTCTGAAATTTTTCTTTTCAGGTGTTTTTCTAACAGTGCAAAAAAGCTGACTAAAACAGTGATTAAAGTGAATAATTCTGAGCCAAAAGTTCAGTTTTCTTCCTTTACTGAATAAACATTCTCACTCTCTGAGGAAGTTATTCTTCAGAGTCATTTCTAGTTGCTAATGACTTGATTAGAGGAAACAAAAAAATTCTCAAGAGTTTCTATCAAAACAGTGTGATGACATAATGGCTCTCCAAAGATGTCCATATCCTAATGCCTGGAATGTAGGAATAGTAAGTGTCAAAAGGTATTTTGCAAACATAATCAAGATTATGGATCTGGGTTACCTTTGTGAACCCAATCTAGTCTTTATGATCCCTTAAAAGGAAATAACTGTGTCTAGTTGATGATATTGGAGAAATATAGTGGAAGAGGAGGCAAGAGAATAGCAACAGAAGAGGAAGTCAGAGAGACTCCAAGTGAAAAAGGATTTCATGTACATTTTCTGACTATGGAATAAAGGGATCAATCTAAGTATGGGATAGAGACTCCTGGGAGTAAAGGGTATCCAGCAACTAACAGCCAGGGAGGAAATGAACTCATTTATCCTGCAACCACAAGGAGCTAGATATTGTCAATAACTTGACAATCTTGTAAGCACATCCTTCCCAGAGGCTTCCAACGAGTTCATCTACATAAAACTTTCAGTCTTGTGAAACCAACTAAAACAGGGAATCCAGTTGAACCATGCCAGACTTTTGACCTACAGAAAGCATGTGTCAATACATGTATTATTTTAAAGGTATTTTTTTTTGTTATAACAGTGAAAGAAAACTAATACATACAGATAATGCATCCTCATGAATGTTAACTTTCCCACCATCGGATGATATGTAGAGAGCCAAATCTGGAAACTCAGCAACACAACATGATCTCATATCTCATGATCCCCTACACCCTGAAGGAAAACACTGTGGTCAAAAAGTGGTCTTCTCAATCACTGAATGGGCAGCAGTTTCTCTCACCAGGAGAATTTTCTCTCCTTTGGTGAAGTTCGTACATTACTAATGGGAATCTAGACCCCTGTGTTAACTGTTCTTTGGTTACACAACTATTTTAGTTTACACACACACACACACAAACACATTTTTTTTTTCATAACATACCTAGAGGAACAAGGTGGCTAAAGTTCAGTAGGTTTTCTTTCTTAGTTTCCTTCTCCTGATCTCTGACACCAGCCTTTGAGAATGGAGAATATCTGTCCTCATATGCAAAATTTTCCTGACATGTTTTCCTAGAGGATTGTCATGTGCTTTATGGAACTACATTACCTTTTATATATGGCGTAAACTTATCCTACAAAAGATAAATGGGTGGATAAATGAGTGATTCACATACTTAACTAGCAATGATTTACTTCCAACATGTATATAGCAGCAGTTTCCATTCCTCATGATATACAATACAGTAAATATGTGATCCCCTGAAGGAAGAGACCTTACTTTGAGAAAGATATATTCATCACTTTAACAATGGACAGACTCAATACTTGCAATTCTTACATAACTCTAACAATATAACACAAGCATAATAGAACAATACAGTGAGTTAGATACCATTATTATGACCATTGAATTCACAATAAAAATGAGAACACAGAGAAACAATAACTTTTACAAGACTCCACAGCTTGAAAACTTCAGAATCAAAACCAGGCAGTATGGTTCCAGGGACTCTTTACCATTAAACCAAAATTCACCTTTTTACATTACCTTGATTTATTTTATTCCAAATGCATGTGAAAATGCACATGTTCATAGAGGCATTAACAAACAAAGAGGTAATTTATTTGTACAATTTGCAAATACATTTCAATTATCCATTATAGAATATCACACTAACTGACATACAAGATCAAATTGTCAACTAAGAAAAATTATAGAATGTACTGTTCAGTTTAGAAAGAGTTCTTTCCACATTTGTTACATTAAGAGTTTCTCTGCTAAAATGTCAAATCCTCCACACTTAAATTTTTAACCTAAATTTTATAAGAACTATTTACAACACTAACATTAATCTCTTGGAATTTGTAATTTTTCAGACTCTGAAATATATTTTAAATTTTCAAATTTTGTAACTTTCCCCTTTACTTGCACATCTTAATAGAAACTTCAATTTAGTTAAACTTTGAAAATGATGGGTTGATACGATGAAAATAGCAGTAGTTCATAGTGCATATGTAACAAGTTTCCTCAACAAGATTACAAAGTTGTATTATGTTCCAAAACTGCCTTCCCATATCACACACTGACCCATCACATCCAATCAAGTTTGAGGTTCAATGTGCCGACACTCCCAGTGAGCAATTCAATGGTCAAATATCATTCCATTCATTTTTGTCTTTTATCCCTACAGTTGATAGATGTTCAATCACAACTTTGACTGCAATGGTTATTTCATTTTTCCCTGACTTATATATTTCAAAAAAGAAAAAAAAAAAAAACAAAGTAAATTAAAGGATGTACCAAATAAAACTGGCATAGATTAGTTTCCAATCTCATTTTTCTTCCCTCTTAATTATAATGGTATTTAACTATTTTCATTTTTCCCACTCAAAAATAGTAGATCTAAAAATATTTTCTTGATTTTCAGAGGGAGTAACTGGATCTTGAAAAATTATGAAATACATAAAGTACCTCTATAAGGGACTTAGCTTACTCTTCCTTCTCCTCCCATCCTTTTCCTCACTCAGGATTTATTTCAGGGTAACTCAATCAGTCTTCTTCGTTGTAAAGCGATGTTTTAGAGTGCCTCAGAAAGACTTGAGGGCTTCCTAAAAATATAGATTTCTGTACCTCAACTTCAGAATTTTTTATTTTGTATATCTAGGATAGAAGTAAAAAGTTTTCATTTTTGACAAGTTTCTAAGTGCTGCTGCTGCTACTTGTCTATAGATTTTAATAACTATCTTAGAGATTTGCTTCACTTCAGCAGTCTAGAACTGCTACCCCAAATTCCAGATAGACAGGCTTATAACAATTGGTATTTTCTTATACATATACTCAGAATGTGATAGATATGTTCTATATTTAAGTTGTTACTATATTCCATAGTATTTTATTCATGACTATGGGAGCCAAGGATTCTTATAATTCAGGAAAAATCTGGACACCCATCCGACCCTGAAGCTACTCAGTCATTTAATACAGAAAGGCATGTTAGCAGAAGATGAGCTACTGACACACTCACTAGCAAACAGAAATGCCTGAAGACAAAACTGAAAGTGAGAAAGCATTTTTACCACTTCCTCGACTCATGTTTATATAGTGAATAAACTGATATGCTCTGTGTGTGTGTGTGTGTGTGCGCACATGGACACATGGTTAGGAGAAACATAAGATTTTATCATAGAAGAGGTGTCTCCATAGGGTCCTTTGGGCAACAAAACAAACGATTTCTTAATACAAATTCTTTAAAGCTTACTATCTTGAACAGTTTTAAGTATATAATACAGTATATTCATGGCAATAGGTTTTAATAAAGGGTTGATAGAGGCAGGTTATGTCATTGTCATATACAGATTATAATTTATAAATCAATATCATTTTTTATCCTAAAAGTGCAAACAAGCCCATTCCTCTCTTGCAATCACACTAGGTCTACCTGCGGACTGGGCATCCAATGACTTACCCTTCTTACTGTCCCCTTTTCTCAGTAGGATCCTTTCTTTTTAGAGTTCATTAGGGCAGGGATTTTGTTAACTTATTAAGTAGAACAATTTTGCCAAATATATGTTGTTACCTTCTCACAATTTCTTAATAAATAACCATGATAAGCCTCTTTCCTCCTGGAAAAATATAACACTTTTTAAAAATACTGGTGTTTCTCTGAATTCAGGAAATTCTAAGCCAGATGAATGCTCTTAAAATTCCCTGAGGAAAGCTTTCATAAGAAACTGCAACACTTTACTTTGGGACATAAGAAAAACTGAACTACACAAGAAGCAACCAGATGGAAATATTTTGTAGGTGGAAAGATATATATCTCAGAAGCAGGTCTAGGTTTGAGTTCAGGCAGATTTGGATGGAAGGTCACATTGCTCCTTTTGAATATATCTTTCCTCCTCCTGAATAAAATTTTCATATTATTTTGATAGTCTCTTTTCATCATGTTTGCATTTTTGTATAATTTGTGCTTTTATGATTTCTTATTTTATAAAATAATTTGAAGCTTCATTATAAGGGAAATAAATGAGCACAAGATGCCAAACTCAACTAGATGTTTGCAGGTTACTAATGAACCGGTTTGATTCCCCAAATCAAAAATCACCTCCATTTAGTTCTAACTTAGTTCTTCACTTTAAAATTCACCCTCTCTTTTAGGGTAAAAGATTAAAACTGAAACTTATCCTTATAGGTTCTTAGGGATCAGAGATAACTGGGAACGCTGTCCCTTAAAGCTTTCATACTAAAATTCTATCTTCTATAATTTATGGGATATATAACTGGGTTCTTGAAAAAATCTGTGTGTAAACATTTAAACAGACTCAAAATTTATTGGAGATCATATCTGGATACGCATTTATACTTTAAAAGCATTTATCAATTCATTACCTAAATGATTTTGTTAAACCATAGTGGACAGCTAGTATCTATGAATGACACCCAGTTAAGAAAAGAAACCAAGAAACAAGGGTGGAGTTTTTAAAAACAGTTTTCTTTTATAACATTTTCTTTTGAGGAATCAATAAGATAATCTGTTAATTATTGAATCACTGAAGTAAGATAACTAGCATACATTTATCACATACAAAGGACTTATAAATCTACTTTTGTGTACAAGATGAAAATTTTACCTTGCTTCATAGACTACTTAATTATATATTAGTATTTTAATTAAATACAAGTGTTGTTTTCAAATGATATACTATTTGTTATACCAGGTGTGAATGTCAAACAGAATCATCATAAAATAAAAAAATTAATTTAAGATTACATTGACAATAAATACATTGGCAACTCAATCTGTGGTATGTACTTTCTATATTTATTTGAGGAAAAAAAATTAAACACTAGATATTTTTCCAAAGTCAACAGATTTTTAAATTCTATTTTACCAAGTGTTTATTTGAAAATATACCTATGGCAATTAAAATAATTTTTGAAGGCTATTAAGTTTATCAAAATTATTATTTATAAATGATACACTAGGAAAATATCCTTTAATAACTCTTTTGCTATAGATTGAACAAAGTTTTAAAATAAAAAAAATATGAACTCATCACATTGCTTTTTTTAGTCAGCTTTTCACTACCATGACCAAAAGACTTGACAAGATCAATTTTAGAGGAGGGAAAGTTTATCTGGGGGCTCACAGTTTCAGAGGTCTCGGTTCATACTTTCTGACTCCATTCCTTGGGGCCTGCGATTAGGAAGAACATCATGGCAGAAGGGTGCGGCAGAGAAAAGCACCTGGGTACATAGCATCAGAAAGCAGAGAGAGCGAGCCAACTACACTCACAGACAAAATGTAAATCCCAAGGGTCTATTTCCATGAACCCACACTCTCTAGTCACACCCTACTTGCCTACAATTATCACCCACTTAATCTATATAAGGGAATTAACAATCTGATTAGGTTAAGGCTCTCATAACCCAAACATTTCATGATTTTGGGTTTGGATACAGATTGACTTGGTGGGTATTTGAGCATTTCATAAAAGTCTCTTAACATGCTCACCCCACTAGCAAGCAGGAGCAAAACCCCTTGTTTCCTAGCTGTTGGAATGATCATGAACATTTTTTTCTGAATACAGATGTCTATCCTTTCCTATAAAATGTCTAATAAACTACATCCCAAATGTAGTTTCTCTCCTCATAGTTTTATTGAGCTAGTAAAATTATTTGCTGACGTTTTAAATATTGACTTTTCTACAATATACTTCTTTTTTCCCCCTTTGCAAATTAGTGAATTTCAGAAATTGTAGGAAGTCCTTTCCCTCTAAAGACATTGAGAAACTTTTGTGAGGGTTATGCATCATGTGGGAACTGTATCACTAAAAATTAAAATGTGATGATTATACCCACTTACTAATGAGGAGGACAGTGTTAATGAAGAGAAAGGATAAATAGTTTAACTAAGGCACAGTTGATAGGGAATGAACGAATGGATGCCTCAGATTCCTAGCAAATATAGAAATCATGCATAACAACAATCAGAAGGGGTATTTCATGATGTCAGCTCATTAGTAAAAGGTGTTTATATGCTATTTGTGCATATAATACACCTGTTCACAATATTTTCTTTTTATTAATTTTCATAATTTAGTTTATCTTTGCATTCAGATTTCTTGTCACATTTCAGATAGGCTTCATATTTCTGGAAAAGAGTACATAGATTTGCCATTATTTATGAAATTATCTACAATTGTTCATAAAAGTTGAATTGATACAAAATATATATCTATAACTCTCTGTCCATGGGTAGGGGAAAGGGGTAGCGCATGTGCCATTTCTAGTAGTTTTCAAAGATCCTTGCGCTTATTCTCACAGGCATAGCTGCTAACCCCTGCTTTGCCCTCGATTAGTAAGCTTATGTTGATCTTGATGAAAGAGCAATTGATGCTTTCAGGCAATTTAATGAAGAAGAAGCTTTGTCTGTACTACAATACACTTTAAGAAAAGTGACTTGTCACATGTTCAGAATAAAAGTGCATTTTTATGTGGAGTTATAAAGACCAACAGGCAAAGAGGGAAACAGGACATCAAGGTGCAAGAATCCACAGAGGAAACTGATGAAACCAAAATCAAGGCCTTCCTGGAGAGGACTGGTTGTACTCTGGATATAACCATTGGACAGAAGCATTATGGCGGTCCTCCACCAGACAGTGTATAATCTGGTATGCAGCCTGGCACTGGAAAAAGAATTCTTTGTAGGTAAAACACCAAGAGATTTATATAAGGATGAGTTGGTGCCTCTGTTTGAGAAGACTGGACCTATTTGGGATCTAGGTCTTATGATAGATCCACACTGTCTGGTCAGAACAGGGGGTATGCATTTGTCACCTTCTGTGGAAAAGAAACTGCACAGGAAACTGTTAAACTGTGTGAGAGCTATAAAATTTGCCCTGGTAAACACCTTGCAGTATGCATTTCTGTGTCAAACAACAGACTTTTTGTCTGATCCATCCCAAAGAATAAAGAAAACATCCTGGAAGAGTTCAGTAAAGTCATAGAGGTTTTGGTGGACATTATTCTCTATCATCAACCCAAAGACAAAAAGAACAATTGGGGGTTCAGCTTCCTTGAATTGAGAATCACAGTCAGCAGCACAAGCCAGACTCTGGCTGACGAGTGGAAAAGTAAAAGTATGGGGGAAACGTAGTTATAATTGAATGGGTTGACACTGTGGAAGAAGCAGATCCAGAAGTCATGGAGAGTTTTATTTGTAAGAAATCTGGCTTCTACTGTGACAGAAGAAGTATTGCAAAAGTCATTTTCTGAATCTGGGGAACTTGAAAGAGTAAAGAAGATGAAAGATTATGCATTTGTTCATTTTGAAGAATGAGGAACTGCTAAAAAGGCCACAGATGAAATGAATGGAAAAGAAATAGAAGGGAAGAAATTGAATAGTCTTAGTTAAACTTGCAGATAAGAAAAAGAAATAGCTCCAGGCTGCTAGACAGGCCTCCAGAAGCACTGCCTATGAAGATTATTACTAACACCCTCTCCCTTGCATGCCACTTCCAATTAGAGGTCAAGGTCATGGTGGAGGGGGAGGTGGATAAGGCTACTCTCCATATTACTTTGACTATGAAGGTTATTATGATGATTACTATGGTTATAAGTATCATGACTCTTGTGGTGGCTATGAAGGACCCTACTACAGCTATCATGATGGTTGTACAGTAGGAGGACGAGAAAGAGGATAGGGAGGGCCAGGTGCTCCCCCCCCCACAAACCAGGGTGGAGCACCACCTTTGAGAGGTAGAACTGGCTCTTCTCAGAGGAGGGCACCTTTGGGACCACCAAGAAGCTCTAGAGGTAGTAGAGGGGGTCCTGCACAATAGCAGAGAAGCCATGGTTCCTATGGAGCTCCAGGCAATCTTGAGGGCAACATAGGAGGCAAGGGCAGATGGTTACAACCAACCTGATTCCAAGTGACCCCAGATCAACAACCAACAGAACTGGGGTTCCCAATCCATCACTCAGCAACTGCTTCAGTAAGGTGGTGACTATTCTGATAACTATGGTTACAATAATGACAACCAGGAATTTCACCATGATACTTAAGGGTAACAGTGGAAATAGATAAGCGAGAGCTTGAAAATGATAGTGGCAAGATATGATTGGCTCTAGATCTACTGCATTCTTCAAAAAAAAAAAAATGGCTTAACGGTTTCATCTTTGACTAGCCATTTGCTTCCATTTGTATTGGGCTGAAGAAATCACTATTGTGTATATACCCAAGTATTTTTATTATCCTTTTCATAAATGTTCTTGGACATTGGGCTTTCAGAGTTCCCTCATTCTGGGGATTACAATGTTTTTATCATTTCAGGCTTCATTTTAGCTTCAGAACAAGCTGTTAAATCATGATTTTACAAAACCTTTGGTCTGGACAATTTAAACTTTTTTTTAAAATTTGGGATAGAATACATAAGAGTATGAAGTATGTTATAAATACAAATACAAGCAAGTGCTTTGTTTTAGTAGTTTTAAGAAATTAATGCAAACAAATTTAAGTTTTCTTATATTGAAAATAACCCATGCTTTTGAAGAATGAGGAGCAGCTATAAAGACCACAGATGAAATGAATGGAAAGAAATAGAAGGAAAAGAAATTGAATAGTCTTAGCTAAACATTGTCTTAGTTAAATAGTCTTAGTTAAACATTGCCCAACAGTGATTCATCAACTATGGACTACAAATATAACGATACGTAACATATAGCCTAACATATAAGAAAACTTAAATTGAAAATAACCTATGATTTTATGTTTTGCATTTTCAAATTGTTATAGGTTACCTGCATTTTTAAATTGTTATATCCTCACAATTTTTGACATCTGCCCTACAAAATTTGTTTGGCTTAAATGTCGAAGCCATGACAATTTGCTTTTTAATGTGATTGAATTTCCAATTTCTTGTTCATATAAAATTTCAATAAGACTCAAAAATCTATTCCAAAATAAATTTAAAAAAAATACAACCATGAGAGGCGACCTATGCCACGAAGTAATTACCAGTCTAATTTTCTATCTTTTACATCTAGATTGCTTTGCAAAATTTGTAGTGTTTAATTTCATATTCATATTGCTTTGTATAATAAACAAATCAATACTAGTTAAATTAATAAATAGTAATAGATTAATATCAAATAAAATAATTATTATTAATATCAAATAAAATAATAATGGAAATAAAGAATTGATAAATGATTCTTACAAGATAGATGTATATAGTTTCATGCTGATTAATTAAAATAAGTAATTGAGAAACACCACTATTACTAAATTAAGCAAGGGGTATATTGTTAATAAAGAAGATACTTGAGGATTCAAGACATTCCATAGCAATCAATACTAACCATATGAGTATAGAAAATGATGGAATTTCAATAGGATTATTGTTATAGAAGGTGTTTGTAACAATTTATTTGCCACATGTTATTTGATTCATATTTTCTTAAAAGCATTAGTTAAAAATCTCTTTATGATCATCTGGTATGGATTTTGTCATTGAATGAACAGAAATCATAAAAAAGTACCTGCTCTTTATCATAACCTATTCAAGAAATTACTTTCTCATAATTCATGTTTTAACACAGGAGCTTATTGAATGTTCAGAATCTTTTAAATAAATTTTTTTGGTTGTAAGAATTTCTGTATCTAAATTTCATATTAAGTAGTAATTGTGCAGTAATACAGGACATTTTAATATGAATTTTTAACTCCCTTTAATAAAAAATGGTAAGTTCTTAATAAGAACCAACAAAACAACTGAGAAGGTGGTGCCAGGAGTAGACAGCTTAGTTCAGAGCTATTGCTCTATCTGAGAGAAAACACAGATCATGAAACTGTTCTAAAATGGAACCAGGATTGGAAAATGAAAGAACAAACATTAAAATCACTTAGCAAAATATTGTAGATCTCCATGAAATTTTGGCTTCAATGTCAAGACTTATGATGCCAAACGTGCACCAAGAGTGTATGAAAAGATTTATTATTTACCTAAGGAAGCCATCTAGTGGGGCAGGGCAGCTTCCCAGAGAGGTAGGAAAATGGCTTGAAAGAACAGGAATGGGAGAAGGGGCTGGCTTGGAATTTCATAGTAGTAGTAAGGGAGTAGGACCAGGATTAGAGTTCCTAAATATGCGACAAATTTCTCTCTTTCTCTGTGGTTTCTGTGTCTCCTTCATGGTTTCTGTGCATATGAAGTGAGTTAGATCCCTGCCAATGCTGAGTCGGGTAAGACAGATACCAGTCTCTCTGGCAGCTCTCCAAAAAAGCCATAACACTTCATTCACATTCCACTCCTCTTCCTCCTTTCTGGGGTAGAAGCTTTGAGTTGTACTTCTTCTCATGATTGCATTGAGCCACAGCAGCCACAGCAAGCCACACTCCCCCAATTTCTCTTTGTTTCAGTAGCTTCCAAACTCTGCTTGTTTCATCAATATTCCAGGTGAGGTGAAATAGAAACCAATCCCTTGGACAGCACTCTGAAAATCTAGAACCTTGGTTGCATGCTTCTTCACTTCTTCACCCCATGTCCTATGGGGAAGTATTGGTCTGGGGTCTTCTCTATTCTTTGTTGCAGGATTGAAGGAAGAGAAAATGTGTGTAAAGTGAAATTACTTTTCTTACCCTTTCCAGTGATGTTCCTTCTTGGCATTGTATTCGCCCATGGCACCACAGCCTCTTAACTGGTTTCTGGAAATCTCCAAACAGTATTTTGTCCATGTATCTTTGTTAATTGGTATTGCTAAGGTGGGGAACTTAAGACCTGGGATTTCCTATTCTGCTGACATCCCTCCTCTCCTTTGCCCTTTTAACCTGTATCTGGGCAAACTAATAAGAAACCAGAATAGAGGACTAAAAGTTCTTATTGCCATTTCACTTATGAATATGTCCCTGGAAGGTAGACTAGGCATCAACAGCAGTTCTGTTTGCTCTGTTAAAAAGAATTTGTCTTTCGCTATTCAGTGACATCTGGGATCTTTCCTAGATATACAGGGTCAATAAATGAGCTCTTTAATCTGGTCACCTCACCTCAAAAGCATTTCCAAAGGTGAAGCGACTTTAAAGCTTGCACTCATGAGAATGATATATAGTTATCTTACTGGAAGGTGACCCATTAACCCCCACTTACCCTGTAAACATTAGATGAGAATCTCCAGGCTACTTTTTACTTCTGTGATACATAGCACATTGTACACAGTCCTATTTATACTTTTTATATTTTTTCGTTGCCTATCTTATAAACTATAAGCTCCTCAAAGTTAGAAACATTTTTGTGTTTATTTTTGCAAAATAGCACCAATTACTTCACATTGATATAAGTATTTGATAAGTTTTTCCATTATTTACTTACTAATCCAAAATTAGTTATTGATTTTCTATTCTGTACTACTACACAACACTGAATGCATAACAGGTAAATAAATAAAATAATGAAGTAGATTAGTACATACTACAGCAATTTTTTTCAGTATGAATTATTGAAACCATGTAATCTCTTATATTGTTTTCTATATTAACCTAGGGGAATATGTATAGATAGTGCTAAAAGCCATTTTATATCCATGTACAGATTTTTTGAAAATGTTTTCATGTTCCAGATGTGTTTGTTGCTATCCCAAATCATAGAGAGTCTGTGAATTGTACAGGTCAATCTTCCAACAGTGATACTTAATTTTCAGTTTTTCTGTTATGTTCTTTAATTGGCAAATGACAGTATAGGTCCATCTAAAATCAAAGTTGTAGTTGTTTGCTATTTTTTCAGTCTCTCTCTGTGTATATCTTCATTGTCATAGCCAAGGATGGGGGAGGTACAATACTATTTCACTTAATTTGCATCAACCTTGAAGGGATAAAATCTCATTTTTCTATATAGACCAAAGTGATTGGAGTCATCAAATTTCTTTAATCATAATCTTCTGAATTCCTTACAGATATGAGATCCTGTAATACAAATAGTTATGGGTCTGTGATGCAACAATAACAGTAAAAAATAATTGCTTCTCTCAATTCTGTGTTTTGGAGACTCAAGATGGCGGGCTAGAGGAAGCCTTCCTTCCTGTGTTTCTTAATTACATAGTAAAAATTAGTATCTGAAACACTGTATACATGGACCTTATTGGAGAGGAAATGGAGGAGTAGAATGTGTTTTAAGGTTTTTACAGATCTTATGAATCTGAATATTTTTGCTAAAAATGTAGAAAGATAAAAATTTTTAGAATTGCTTACCTTTGAGGGTAGAGCTACAGGTTTTCTGTAGTAGTTACTAATATATTGGATAAATGTTTAGAAAAGAATCATTTTATTAGAAAAACCATAAACTAGAAACAGCAACTAAATGGAGTTTTTGGCCACGCGCCAATGTTACCAGTAATGATAACATATTTTTCTAGAAATATTTTACTTTGGTGATAAGTTTTCATTCTAAAATTAATCATTAAATCCTAATTTGAAATTTTGATAGTTGGAAAATTCAAGAGAGACTCCATATCCTGAACTGTAGACTTCAATTATTATTATAAGTTTTATTGTACTTTTAATAACATAGTAATTTTACATGTTTATGGTGTACACTGTGATGTTTTAATACAGGTATGCATGATATAATGATCAAATCCAGCCAATTAGCACATCATTAACTACCAATATTTATCTTTTCTTCATCATAAGAATATTTAAAATCCTTTCCTTTATTTTGAAATATTGATTATTATTATTATGGTTACCCCACTATACAACAGACCACCAGAACTTGTTCTTCCTATCTAGGTACAATTTTATATGTATTGATTAACCTCCCCAAGTCCCTTATAGTTTAGGGTAACAATAAATGCAACACAAAAATAATCATTTAAAAGGGAAATAAACTGAATTGTGAAAATAATTTCAGAGCCCAAATAATAGGAATTTTGCTACCTGTCTCTAACTTGGAAATAGCCCAAGACCCACACAGATCACTCAATCATAATTATATAGTGAGCCCCAGGATTTAAAGTAGCAGTTATGATTTAATGTGTCCTATTTCTCAGTATTCACCAAACCAACTATGTGAAAAACACTAAACAGAATGAAGGAATACAATGGTGAGCAAGATGTACGTTCCTTTTTAAGAAACCTATTAGTACAGATATGGATTCAAGGAAGTAAACAGGTAAATACAATTCAGTGTTATACCCTCTAGAAACAGCCAGCAGAGGATTTTTACCTGAAATTATTAGATGAGGTTTTTCATTGGCACTGATGCCTTAGTTGTGATCCACAGAAGGCAGCTGAGTTAGCCAGTGAAGAGAGGAATTAAGAATCCTCAAAAATTAAGGCTGAAGAATATTTTAATAAAGGAAAATTGTTCACAAAGCTATGCATATGAGAAGTCATAATGATTTTTGAAAAAAATAATTTAATTCAATATTATTGAAAAATAATTTGAAGTGGTATGGAACTTGAAAGCAAAGGAGAGTTTTGTATTTCATTGTAAGACAGATTCAAGTGGATAACATCATGAATTTCAGGCTTCAAAAAAGATTTCTCTAGCAGACATGAGAATGATGTAGTTGAAAACATTAAAACAAAACCCATAGTTTTTTTCTTGACTACATCTAGTAGAAGGATAGAATTCGACTATAAAAAATATGACAACTGGGGAAATATAAATATGAACTAAATATCAGATAATATTTTATTGGTGAATGATAACTGTATTGTAGTTAAACAAGAGAATATCTAATTCTTTTAAAAATGATTTTTTATGGGAGAATTTTCACTAAGTGTGCAACTAAATACCAAATAATTTAGAAAATACAGAAAGAGAGAGGGGTGAGGGGAGAGAGATTGATTCATTAAATATTTTTGACTGGTGGATCCAGGTGAAGAGAATGTAGATATTTAAAACTGTACTGTTTTTACAAATTTCCTTTAGGTTAGAGACTTCTGAAAGTTTTTAAATATCCCAAAGGAAAAGTAAAGGAATAATGTTCAAATGTTACAGGTAGTAAGACAGATAATATTATTTTACCGATACAGTCATGGGATAATGCTATTCTTTGGAGGATGGATGCTAATCAATTAGCTTCAGGATTTACTTGGATACATTCCCTGCCTTCAAAACTCTTGGATCATTTTTACTTATGGTTTGTTGATGGCAAAATTTAGCTAGGAGGAAATTACTAACTCTAAAAAAAGATTCTTATAACTAAACATCTATTCTCAGTAGAAGGATCCAGGTAACTCCTTCAGCTTTTCATTTTATCTTGTGTTACTATTCTTAAAATTACAATGCAGTTATGAAAATTCAATCTTTTGTTACCCAGAATATGATATGGGAAATAAATGTGGACCTGGCATTGTGATACTGTCACCCATGGTGACTCCATTATATAGTTTTTTGAAAGGGATCATTTTTTGTTTGTTTCAGTAACAGGAAGTTTATCATCAATGGTATTCAATCATTTCTCAGTTCAAACATGTGTCAGAATTCTTCTTCTTCTGCTGACAAACAAACAGTGTGTATCAAATATGCAAGAAAATGTGATTTGTGTCCCAAAATGGAGGCAACATTACATTAAAGATATCAACAAATAAAATTTCTAGATTTTGTTAATGTACTCCCAGATATTTCTCTGAGAAAGAATTAGGCTATTAACACATTACAAAAATCCCTTGTTGCTAAAAAAATGATAGGAAACACATGCCATTCTAGACATTTAAAATTGTAACTCTAAGATTGTGTGCATATGTATGTCATGCATGTACTAAAGCACAAATTCTCCGAAGCAGGCCTTGTAGAGTCTACAAAGTTAAACTAAGGCACTTCCAGTGGGGAAATAACACTGTATTTTCTACCTGCCAGGCTTCCTTCTTATAAGAGCATTACTTAAATAAGTTCATTTAATATTCATTATAAACCTAAGGTATTGATACTACCATTATGACTTTTTTGTTGTTGTTGTTTTATAGAAAAGGACATTGAGCATAGTGAGTTTAATGTCATACAGTAAGGGTTCAAGTCTGATTACAAACCCAGAAAGTCTGGCTACAGATGTACACAAGGAAGAAGCAGGTGGATTTGAAAGAGACTTTGCTGAACTGCATAATAATAATAATCAATGTGCTAATCGTATTCCATAATGGCAATCACAATTATCAAAGTTAGTGATGAGTGGATTGTTGTCTGTTTAACATAGGAGTGGTTCTGAATCTCTAGAATTTCATCATAAATATACCTGTTCTTCATTCTACCCTTGCTGATCTGGAGTCAGTCACCTATCTACTGACTGCAGTGAACCCTTATTGTCTGATCCAGATGCCTAGAATCTCTTCACAGAGCTTTTCTTTATTGAAGATCCAGATATTTATTAACATGGGTTTATATACTATTTTTTGTTGTTGTTCTTGTTCCAAGGATTGAACCCAGGGGTGCTTAACAAGTGAACCACATCCTCAGCCTTTTTAAACTGTTTGTTGTTGTTGTTTTGATTCAGAGTCTCCCTGAGTTGCTAAGGGCCTCACAAAGTTGCTTAGGCTGGCCTTAAACTTGGATCCTCCTGCCTCAGCCTCCTGAGCCACTGGAATTACAGGCATATGCTATGATACCAGGCCATACTCAATCTTTCTGAATACTTTTCTGCATGGGATTTGGTCTTTGGTTTTGCATACTATATAATTATTTGAGACTCCTGGCATTTTAAGATTTATTTTAATATAATACAGCATCTATAAATGTCAATATTTTTAAACAGGAATAATCCATAAAAGAATGAAAACTGAATAGTGCTGTATTTGTAAAGTAACTTTCCCTGTCAATATATTTATTGCTTTTAGGGATCTTTATGCTGTATGTAAAGTATAACAAATTTTAATTTTGTAAAGTTCATTGCATATAATTAGGTGTACATTAAATAGCATTAGAGTATTTCATTAATTTATAATCAAATTAAACTTTTTATAAAAAATGAGAAGTCCTGTAACTCAATGTTATTAAAGAATATAAATTTAAAAATAAAATGTAATATTTGATTATCACATTTTCCTCAAAAACTATATGAGATTTAATTATAAACAACTTATATATATTGTGTGCCTTTATAGAGAATAAAATAAAGCACAATAATAAAACAGCTCAGGAAACTAGTGGGTAACCTATAAATTTATCCAGATTTCTGTGGGGAATTTGGGAGAGTATTTCAGAAGGAATGATATGAACTTGGAACTCCATGAAGATAAACTTTGGATCAAGATTCTATAATGAATATCATTAGTCCATTTGAACTATCCCAGAACAGTCAAGCAACAGCTAAAATTACTTCATAGTGTATGTATAACTGAAATTAGAACCTTCCAATTTAATTGATAAACTCTTCAACTTATTAAGTTTAAAGATATTTACATCTTACATCTAAGGATTTTATTTCTAAAAACTTAGAATTATAAAATCCAAATTTAAGCAAATTTTTACATATAGTGATCTAGCAAAGAAATAAACTTGCAGTCATAATAAGCAACTCATCATATATTATTTTGTTTGCTTGATACTAGATCAGTTTGTTTTTGTTAGTATTTATACAGAATGAGTATCAGCAACTCTAGGAATACTAAAGAAAAAATTCACTGATTAGCATCTAAATTGTCACAGTAGCTCTCCTTATCAAGAAAATTTTAATTTCCCTTTCAATGTCATAGGGGACTAATATGTTCTTAAAAATCACAGTTTTGGGGTGATTACATGCAATCACTTAAATAGAAAACAGATGAGCTTTTAATTTTTAGAGTGACACTTCTTTAGAAGAATAATGAAATTTCCCAAGAAATTAGAATAATCAAAGTTTTATAAAAGAGCCCTTATCCACTTTTTTAATATTAAAAATATTCAGAGTCAGAAAAATTTTTACTCCTTTTTAGAGACCCTGTAGCAGCACAACACCTAATGCAGAGTAGATAGTCAGAAAATTGAATAGACTCATTGACTATATTAATCCTAAAAATGATTCCAATGACCCACTTTCTCTCTGGGGTATTGTATTTCTGTGCTTCTACACATTCTTATCAATTTTAAAGCAATATCAATAAAAGCAACACCTAGAAAACACAACCCTTTAAAATTTTCTGGCTTTATAATATATTTTCTAATCTCATTCTTCTTCTTAGTTATTCTTCTGACATTTAACTCTTCCATAGTTTTTCAGGAATGCTATTATTATTTTTTTACATATTTTTGTGTTTGATTAATATTGTAACATATATACACATGTACTCATGTAAGAGTATAATAATAATTCATTATTTAACCAATCAAATATCAAAACATTGGTTTAATGAAACAATCTTATTTCTAGTAAATTTTCAGCTGCAATCAATATCCTTTATAAAAACAAGATACAATTAGACCTTAAGACGGAATGTGGCATATTGCTTTATAAATCCCTCAACCCCTTCCTTTAAACTCTATTATGTCTTTATATTTCAGTGACCTATTTATAGAAATATTTTTCATAAATGTGACCCTGACAAGAAATGAATGAGATTTGGATATTAAGAAATGAGCATGGTTAAATTTTAATAGTATAGCTGACAGGATTTCTAAAGAATGATGACATATTCAGAAAAAATATAAACATTTACTCCTTTTTTAATTACTCCTATTTCCACCAAATAGTCTTCCTTGAAGACATTTCTGATTTATACTAGGAAAGTAAAACAATTTAATAAAGATAATTTTAAACTATTCACTTGTAACTTTTTGGTTTGGTAAAAAATAGGATCTGATTATTTAAAAAAAATCCATAACACTATCCATAACACTATTAAACTATTATCATTTGTAAATGTCCATATCATTGAATTTAAGGAAATGTTTACAGTCAGCTTAAACAATAAAAATGAAATCTTACATACTTAAGACAACAGAACCTCTAATAACCTTAGCATCTTAATTGTGTTGCAAATTCCATTAAATGAGTAGGAAGGAGAAATCAAACATAATAATCTTATTATGCTATGTGGCAGAAAGACTAGCAAGGAACTATTCCAAACTATAATCCCCTAAATGAGATCCTAGAGAGGCACAGAGCTCAAGAAAATGGGGAAGATAATTGGGAAATATAAGACACCCATGAAGCCATTGAATATTATTTTAACATATCTATTTGAACAGTTGATAGATAAAATTTTTTGTCAACCTAAGCTTGTCATACAATTTCTATGAATATATAAAGAGTCCTTCCTTTTTATTTTTCATTCCAAAGACTGTGAGACAAAATAATAGCAGTCATTTTAAAATATGTGATAATACTCCTCAGCTATAATGGAAACATCCAACTAATACATTTGGAAATACCTAAATTAGTGAAAGAGTTTTCAATATTAAGTGCCTCTAAAAACATATCTATATGGAATTAGAAATAACTACTATGTATTAAATTTTAGTATGTCAATTTATTCAACTATGTTTTCGAACTAACCATATATTTCAAATTGTTTCCATTTAACAAAAATTAAAAATGCAATTTTATTTTTATAAGTAAAATGTAAGTTAAAAAAGCAGCTTGCCAAAAGTATTATTGGTATAATTCAAATGTACATGATTTTCTGTAGTTTTTCACATTTTTAAAGAGTAATTCTTGTACATTAAGGAAAGGTGTACTTTGGTGATAATTATATAGCATATGTAAGCTTTTAAACTTTTAGACTTGAGATTAAATCCAGATACATTAGGAATTTGTAGTTCCAAATTGCACACAGAGGAAAATGTATAGAGAAAATATATTATGAAATAGGAAGATAATTTTAAGTAAATGCAATATTAGAATAAATGCCTTAAGTAAAAGTCTAATTCAAATGTAGTCATTACTTTCACTTTAGAATGAGATTTCACATTTAAGCTTGCAATAATTTAAGGTATAGGATACTCTATTCTCTTTTCTAACCTTGTAATTTTTACTTTTGCTCATAGATCACAATTTCTGAACATTTTTTGAAGAATAGACTTTAATTTTTATTTCCTCCAAAACTTTTTCCCAAAGAGTGAATACAGGCATCTTATACAAATTGCAAACAGGAAAGGTCATATGAATGCTCTAATTTATTTAATGCACCTATTTAAAAAATACTAGTATTGGGGTCAGAACCTATTAGAAAACATGCTTTTAATTCTAGAAGTAATATTTTTTCTATCTTTAGTAAAAATCTAGATGGCTCTGGGAATTCACACTTGAGAAGAAAGAATCTGGAATGGTTCTAAGTGATTTATGACAGAAATTTTGAAAAGGTAGGAGTTAAACATTCTGTTCATGGGAAATTGTGTTTAATTAATGTTCTGTGCATAATTAAGAGAAAATAAATTATATATTAAAAAAGATAATTCACAGAAGAACTTCAGTATATGACTTCAGACACATGAAAGTCATAAATATCAGTTATATATGGGATTCAAAAAATAAATACAGATGTGGAACAAACCAGATACATCAGTGGCTAATCAGGTGAGACCTGATCTATCTATCTATGTATATATTTTCCACATATAATTTCAATTAATAAAATAGAGGATAAGCTTCAAATTATGTTTTGTTTCTGAGATATATTCTAAAGTAGCCAAAAACTAGAAAATGAAATATGAATGCCTCATATTCCTGCTCATAACATAAAGGAAATTTAGACAATGCCAAATGGTACAGTTTAAAATAGTTTTTAAAATATTATCAGCATCTAGAGCAATTCTATATGCCTCACCTTCCTTGCATAATGTATATTATTTTCTCCTAGTTACTTCAAAAAATAAATTAATTGGACATGACTTTGTTTGGATATGGAAAGTTCTAACCAGTCCCTTAAGAATGCTTGTTGAATGAATAAATAATTATAAATTACCACCATCTACAAAGTCTGTCAAAAGTTATGGTAGTGTAATTTAGTTTCACAATATCTTCTTGGTTATCTTGAAGCATACATTGTTGCATTTATGCTTGATATTGCAAAAAAGAGTTTTTATGTTGTTAATTACAAAGAGGACATTTTTAGATTTTCTGAAATATTGATGTACAGAAGGAACAGCAAATCAAACAGAAATAATTTCACTAAAGTGTGTACCACATGTGCATCAATATATTGCCCTAGTTTGCATGACTGAATCTTCCACAGCACAATCCAGTAACCCTGGATTTGAGAATATTAAGTCTATGAAGACTAATTATAATTTATTGAATATATCAGTGAAGCAGAACTTCAGTCAGGCCCACATCCATAGGTAGGTTATAGCATCCCCCTATCTCTTAACCAATTGGTGGTTTCTACTTTCAATCAGCAAAAGTTACAAAAAGTCCAAGAAGAGTAATGGTTAAAAGAACAGATGATCCTGTTTCACAACCCTTGCCACAAAGATTAAACCCTCTATTTCCAGCCACACACAATTTCATGCTATTTCAGGGAACTTGACCCTGAACTGAACTTCTTCAGCCTGTTCAGTTCAATCTGAATTTATAAGAGCTACTGACAGTCTGTAGCATGTAATGAAAAAAAAGCAATAGAGGGACAGCTGTTTGCTTTCACAACCCTACCATTGACATCAAGAGAGGAAAAGCTGTGAGGCTGGTTGATTCTAAAGAAAATGAGTTGGGATTTAACATTTGCAAAGATAAATCCACTTGTTATGTACTGATTTGGAGGAAATCTCTGGCAGTGGACTCAAGGTTCAGATCAGGGACAGTTTTCTTTGCAATGCAGAAATGAACATAACAGATTTTCTAGTAGCTATTTCTGTTTTGAGTATTTCGGCATTTGATTAAATGTCAAATGCTCTTTTATTTTTTTTTTTCAATTTTACATTATTTGAAATATATAGGAAAGTTAGCAAATTCATAAAAGTATCAATTTGGGATATGACAGGATTGTTTTAATTCCTTATAGAAATATTTTTATTTAAATCATTACATTGAATAATACATTGAGTACTTTGTATTTGGAATTAAAATAAGTAAGTTTATAAATGTATTTTGCAGGTATATATACAGACTCTCACTCTAACATAAACACAAGGGCAATTCACCCTAGTTTTGAGAAAAAAATATTCCATATTCCTATATATTCAATAAACAGTGACCCAGATTCCTTAAAACTATCATAAAGTCAAATATTACAACTGATGTCATTAAACTTTGTAACTGTAAAATCTATTTAGTATGCCATTTAAGATTTTGTTGAAGAGAATTATAGAATGTTAACCCTACTGTACAATTTCAAATTGGAACATGAGATTCTTGAAATATTCTGACACCTATAGGAGTTGCCCCTGGAAAATATAGAGATCCTCTCCCACAGTTTATCCAATGACAAAGTCTTTGGTACCTAAGGACTTTGATGTCAATCTCACTTATGTGAAAAGTGAAAAGTCTGCAAAACAGTTGATGAGTGTTCCAATCACCTATGGAACAAACATGGCAACTCTCTTCAATATTTTCCAGGGGTAAAAGACAACATCTAATGGTGGAGTAGATAGGGATAATGTGATGGAGTTAAGCATGTAACTCATCTCCAACATATTCTGTACAAGAGAGGACAGTGAAAACCACAATATTTGACTAACATATGTTAGGGCCTACTATGGTTAGTACTTAAACATACACAATTTTGGAATTTTATAGTTTAAATAAAGCTACTGTGTATAACATATATAACAGTTATTTTAAGACTAAATCAATGGTTCACATGATAAGTACTGAAGGAATTTAGAGTTGGCAATAACTGTTTTTCTAACTTCAATGATTGAAAATCTTTATAATATGGCTGGATTTCCACTGACTCTTACATATCACTTAAATAGGTTCATTTTTCCTTATGTGAAATATTTCCAGATGAGTAATTTATGAATGGGACCATCTAGATTATGTGAAGTTCTGAATCATGTGTTAAGAGTGTTAGCTGGGCTATGCTGAAGGTATAGCACAAAATTGTTCAGTCACATTCATAAAATGGAATAATAGGTATTAGAAGTCTTACACTTCATCAGCTCATGCCCTTTTTATAAAATTATAAAATATTATTTCAGTTAGTATAAATGGAAACATTAAGCAGAATTACCCTTTACTCACAGATTTAGTAGGTTTGTTATATGAGAGCTACAAACTTGGGAAAAATGAGACAATTCATTTTAAATATAATAACTGAGTTTTGCATGATAGCACACAGAGGCGGAAACACGAGGATTGCTAGTTCAAAACCAGTTTGGGCAACTTAAGGAGACTGTTTCAAAATAAAAAAGGAAAAAGGCAGGGGATGTAATTCAGTGGTAAAGCACACTAGGGTTCAATCCCCAGTACTACCAAAAAAAAAAAAAAAAGGAATAACTCACTTCATTTATTTATTAAATGAAGTGAATTAACTCACTTCATTTATTAATACAAAAGTTGATTATTTTTCTCAGTCACTCAAGGCAATATAAAGCTATGTGTTGCTATGTGGGTAATATTAAATCTGTGCCCCATTAGAAAAGTCAATATGGATAGAGAGGTTATATGTACTTTGACCTCAGAGAAGATACATAGTGAAGACTTTGCCAAACAAAATGTCTGTTCCCAAGTTAATAGTGATTGCTCCAAGAAGAAGTCACTTGATCCAAACAGAGCCAATCCTAGTTCCTCACTGAAAGTTGACATATACTAGTTGGGAGTTAGGAGTAAAAGTCTCTTATGGAATTATGAGAACTGAAGACCATGTAATGTTGGAGCTGTCAGTAGATACTGTCTGTTTCTTATACTCACACACACACAGAGAGAGAGAGAGAGAGAGAGAGAGAGAGAGAGAACAAATAAATCTGGGGCAAATGAATTATTAACTATTTAAATTGCTAACTTCAGGCCCAACTGGTCTGCACTTCTTATCTGAATTTCTTTATGAAACTTTTCTTTTACTTCGATGGCTGCTTTAAACATTGATCTTTCCTCTTTGAGACGTCTTTTGAAAAGCTTTGAACAGTTTTGTAATCCAGGAAGCAAGATGCACAATTGGAAGAATTTGATTTGTAAGATTTTGACCATTTATGAGCCCAAGCCTAAAATCTAATTACCAAGAAAAAGAGTCAGAATTAAGTGTACATATATTACTAACAGTCTATACCATTTAAAATTCAATGCTTTTTAATATGGGCATGCTTGAACTTTTAAAAGATTGTTTCTCAGGGCCCAGGGTAAATTGACATTTTCTTTTTACTTCCACAGTCACTTCCCCCTTCCCCCTTCCTCCCCACCCTTCCTTCTTTCTTTTATAAACACACACATATGCACACACATATGCTGAAGTGATCAGAATTCCTTTCTAGAAAGGTGAATATTCAATGAAAAAATACATTTATCCCTCTCTGATTTACAAATATCCTAGAGATAGCATGTCACACCTAGATATCCCAATAGGTCACTTGACACAAAGGTCAGATGCAACTACTCATAAAATAATACCTTGAAAAAGTGTTAAAATATAGACTTTTCACATGAAAAAATATCTGCTAGAAATAACAAGTACAAAAAAATAGCAATTGGCTCCAACAAGGTAAATAATCATCCAGTGTGAAATTTAAGTCATCTGGACTTTTGAATGATGTTTTCTTAGTAGAAAATTAATGCTATTATAGTCTCATACTTAAATTTTTATGCAATAATTTACTTATTTAGAGAGGAATACTCTCAAAGAAAACTTTCCGATTGAATAATTATTCAGTTTCAATCATTGTGAAGAAAGAGTAAACACTGGCATATGTTCATGCTGCTGGAACAAAGGGCAACCAAGAAATTTAAAAAGTGAATCACTGGCTGAACAAAAAATCAGCACATACATAAATTCTGACAATGGAATCTGGAAGGGAAAAATCATTACTAAATCTTAAGATCATATATTATGGTCACATGCAATATGGCAAAGATAATCTACTCTACTTCATCCCAGTACTGTGTCTTGTTAACCATTTAAATAAAGGTCACATCGTAATTCTCTATTTATATGTGATATGAAGAAAATCTGTTGTAGCTTACAATTAAACATTTTGTGAAAGGGTAAATGAAGTTATAATATAAAATATTTTTAACAAAATATTTTAGTCCATAAGGGCCAGCCAGCCAGGTGTGCATCTCAGATAAGTGAGTCCTTCATCTGTAAGGTTTCTCCTCTTATCTGCTGAGGCACTAAATAAAGCAAACATTTTTGTACTTAGAATAGCATCTACTTTTTGAGTTCAATCGGTGTTGTAGTTTGTTTTCAGCATTTCAACGCCTGTTCAACCAGTTCCTGTACTACATTATCTCTACTGACAATACCTAGAGTACTTTGTGAATTTGCAACTATATTTTGAATGATAGGAGACAAACACCAAAGGTATCCTGCAAGAAAAGCTGTCGCCCTTCAACACAGTCTTAAGCATAGCCTGACCCAGAAATCAGTGGAGCTCCACCAGCAGGTGGAGGAGTGGTCAGCCCCACTGCTGTCCCAGGCAAGTTCAATGTGTGAGAGCCACAGGGGCACCTGCTTCAACATTTTGAGTGTAAACCCAATAACTACTACTTTATTTCCACCCTCCAAATCTCAGCACACACACAAAAATGTTTCTTGCATTTAAGTAAGTCACCAAAGAGTTCAAAATCAACAGAGACCTACAGAAATGGATTCCTTAAGAAGAGGTAGAAAACATTTTTTTTTATGTCAAGAGTATTCTACATTGAAAAAGTTGTAAAAGTTTTGACTTGAAAACAATTACTTCTGTTTTAATAACTGTAGATCTAGAAAATGTTTGAGATATATCATTTTAATTTCTTTAAAAGATTGTTGCGATCATGTAGTAACCTGGCAATTGCAAAAAAATAAGTATATTTTATAACTTATTTGTATACTCTCTGAATGGTTCAATATTAACATAAAATTGCATATATGTAAATATAATTCACATTTTTTACTTTATACATGTTTTTAAGTAGATTAAATATACTATGTAGTACACACTAATGAAAACAAATATTTTTAAAAAGATTTCCCTCAAATGTGGAATATGCAGGTGATTTTTAAAGATATAATATGAAAAGTATTTTTGATATTTTTATCGCTTGTTATTTTTAAAGATCTACTTTAAGTAACTTAAACTGAAGCTTTTTAGAAAGTCCCCCCCCAAACTATTAAAGAACAATTAAATTAGTTTTCTCTTCATCTGAGTATCTACATTTATCTGTATTTTAAGACAGTAAGCTCTAATTGCTGCACAGTCTCTGAGAAGTACCCAGTAAAAGTATATTAAAATATAAATGCCTTTCTTCCTATTTTTTAAAAAAAAATTGCTGAAATTTACTCCTGCAAAACACTTTCACTATGTGGTTTTCTTCTTTAGTATGTATCCTGTATTCCATGTCTATAGTACTTCAGGGCAAGCCTTCTGAGAATACATAATGTGCTATATTGAACATATTCCATCTTATATTTGCATCTCTGTTCTCAGGAATCTGATGTAGTTTCCAGGCTTCTCACCATCTCATTAAAAATTAGTAGTGGGAATGTCAGCAGGCCCACAACCTAACAAATACAGTCCTAACTTTGTAAATTAAACATGCTTGGCATGTATGCATTATTTATTCCTGTTTGCTTTTAGATGTCAGCATGTGCATGTTCAGGGCACTATCTTTGCATTTGGAAGTTCTCTGGATTTGGGGGAAGAACCATGAATGAATGACTTATATAGGAATCAGGATTATGAATTATATAAATCAAACTATAAGTCAGGAAAAAGAAAATTAAAATTACTCTCAGGAGCTTACTCTAAGAGCTTCTCAGAAAAGAAGGTAAAATGAAAGTAAAATTTTAAAAATCTGGAATTTTGATGCTTTAAAATTTCCCAGAAACATAAAAATATATGAAATCACATACAATGTTGTTTCTTAAAAATATTGCTAAGGATAATTTGCATGCCTGTAATCCCAGCTGCTCAGGAGGATGAAGCAGGAGGATTGCAAGTTCAAAGCCAGCTTCAACATCTTAGAGAGGTCCTAAGCAACACAGTGAGACCTTGTCTTTAAATAACATACAAAAAGGGCTGGTGATGTGGCTCTGTGGTTTGGTTAAGTGCACCAGGGTTCAATCCCTGGTACCAAAAAATTAAAAAATGACAAAATAAAAATATGTTTGCATATTGGATAAAACAGGAATAATATCAGGAGTCTGATTTTTGTATAATAATATCAGAAGTCTGATTTTGATTTTGCAACCTGATTGGGTATAAGAATAATCTTATTATTAGATAATATACAGTGAGGTGTTAAGGGTATTATGGCTGTAATTTACTAAATCCATTTAGAAAATACTGTATGTGCATAGAGAGAGAGAATAAAAGTGTAAATGTATTAAAATATTAATGCTTGGAGAAGCTGAATGACAGTTACATAGGACTTATTTGTATTATCTTTATGGTTTTTATGTTTTGTTATTATTTCAAAATTTTAACTAACTAAAATATTGCTCAACAATAGCTTCTTAATGGTTTGTTGGCTTTTTAGGAAATGGCATAGAAATAGATGCAAAACTATAGATGCCTATGGTCTATTTTGAAGCCTATAGTCTATTTTGAAGTCTATAGTCTATTTTCTAATATTCTGCTGTATGTGTTATTTTTCAGTTTTCATTAATTTTGTGTTTGACTTTAATTGATTTTTCCCTATTAATGACACCTACATTAGATGTCAGGAAAAGAGCTTGTTATTTCAACAAAAAGAAAATGTATAATATTCTCATATATTTTCCTCATTAAATTCACATTATGGGAGTAATGGTTGTCTTAAATGGGTATAATTATTAATAAGAAAAATGCACACATTAATTTTAAACCCTAATGGCTATGGCACTTTTTGATTTTCTAGAAATAATTTAGCCACACTTGCATGAATTTCAATTCCCTCTTCATCATACTTATTAATGATTCTACGGCAAAAAAAGACAATGTAAAACAAAGGTCATATCAAATAAGCATATCTTTAGCTTAAAATTTTATGGACATATGTGACATTATCTGTAGCATGCAGCTATTTGATGCTACCTCAATGAGAATACATCTTAACTATATAACGTCCTTCATGAAAATGGCTATCCAAAGAAGACTTTTCATCATAGTTTTATTTTATTTGTAAAGTTATTTCACCTTCCTTTCCCACTCTTTATTTTTCTTTTTCCTTTAAATCATTAGGCAACTACGTGGAAACCATTTAGGTCTTTTAAAAAATTCTATAAAGGAAATAATACAAAAATGATTAAGCAACTTCATTACCTTATTTTATTAGTACCCATTTACTCCTTAGCACTTTCAGTCTGCCCTCAGTTCTCAATAGTCCTTTGAAAAATTGTTTTAATCATGAAATCAAAACTCCTTTTTTTCATCCCCATTAATTTAGAACTTTCAAATACCTCAACATGTGACAATGAAAATAAAAGGATTTTGCAATCAGTACTTCATTGTTTGGATCCTGAACCTGCCATATAAAGAAACTTGAATGTATTTTGAAACATCCTTAAGCCTAAGTTTCCATCTGAAAAATGTGGATGTAATACTCCTTCCTTAATAATTTTGAAAGTGTTAAATGAAATAATGGATACAAAACAAATAATGAGAATCTACAATATAATAAGCTCTCAGAAATTTCAATGTTATTAAATAAAAAAGGAATAAATCAGATAAAGGATGGTGTGGATTTAAAGGATAGTGTTGTCTAGAACATTTCACTGAAAACATAAAATTCATGGTAGTTATTAAAAGAATAGACTTTAGTTAAGCGAAAAGGAAAACAAGAATATATTCTTGAATATATATAGATGAGCAAGTTACATTTTGGAAATTAAATAGAACTGTTTAGCTCAAGCAGAGAATTCCAGATGGGATTTTAGAGGCTTACTTAGGGATATTTGAATCTATGAATGTCATACCAAGATGTTTGAACTTATTTTGAAAGAAAAAGGAGTTATTGGAGTTTCCTTTTTAATAAGAAAGCGGTTTTGTGAAAACAGTGATTAATAAATGTAGATTTGTTAGAGACATATTGGACAGTATGAATTGGAGATGGGAATAATCTATCCAAGGGAAAGTAGTTCATGGGTTTTCACCATGGCCATCCACCAGGTTACAAGATGGTGCCTTTGCCATTTGCAAGGACAAGCAAAAATAATCAAGAGTTTTATTTGTTTCATAATAAAATTGATAAAATGCATTATGGGGCTAAATTCTTTACAGAAGAGGAAGTTTAACAGAAAATTTGGAAAGCTTTTTTCTTAAGTGATTAGAAAGATGAAACATTGTCAAAGACAGAAATGATAGAAGTCATGGTGGAAAAATAAATAGTTCTGGTTAGATTGTAAATGGGGTTTTGAAGATGAGAACAGGCTGAAATCCTCTAGGGACATAGAGAAATCCTCTAGTGACAGTTTGCTACATGAGCTGGGCGCTTGAAAGAAATGGCCTACAAAATCTATAGACAAGACATATGAAGGCATACATGTTAGTACGTATCTATAAGTTGATGACAGAGGAAATAGTAAATGCAAAATTGAGATAAGTAAAATAATATGAATAGGACCATGTGACAAAAACCAGAGTAAAAAAATAATTTCTAGAAGAAAAGGGTGAAAAACAGATGGAAAAGGGAAACATGATCATTGAAACTTTCATTGAATGTCTAGAATATTCCAAAATACTGCCCTAACACACAGTATTTCATTTAATACATTCAATAAAATGCCATGAGAAAATGTTTTGCATGCAATCATATATCTCATGACCTTTCCTCCTACCTTTCAGTAATTTAGCTAAACCCTGAAATGAGACAAAAAAGCACCACCTTCTCCACACTTTCAGTCAAAATAAGCCAAATTCCAGCAGGACTATTCAAAATAGTACTAAACTCAGAAGTGTAGTACATCCTATCTAGTATTATTCTAGTCGATATAAGGAGAGGACTGAAAATTAAGGATGATATTGACTTTTGGTAGAATTCTGTAATTAATAGCTATATCCCAGACTCCTAAAACTAAGAGAAGCAGACTCCAAGAGAATCACTTATAAAGATTATGTATCCCTAAAAGAAAATGCAAGTAGCATTTTGTTCTATGTTGGGTATCTTTTGAGGGTTGCAACATGATGGTCTGTCTCTGTACTAACTAATGAGAGAAAAAAGGAACTAAATAGTGTGTCATGTATGAGGAGATTGCCAAGCAAAGAAAACTAGGATCTCCTCTATTCAGGTTCTGGTTCTTAAAAGGTACACAAGATATATACTGAATGCCATTGCAATCTGGATTGTTGGCTCAGGACACCAGATGAATTTGAGGCTCCAGTTTTGGTGGGGCTTCCATAGCATTAAGACAAAAAGCACACATCAGAGGAAGGAGCTCTGAATGACACAGAGGAGGGTCAGCAGGAAGATGTATAGGGAAAGGTAGCACATGCTGGGGGAGATGAGAGAAGTGACGCTGCAACAGACTGAGCAAATATGTAACTGTATTTGACAGATATAAATGTAATCCTTTTTGTATAATTAGACCTGAAAGTTCCTATGAATATGAACTCATTTTGATTTTTTCTATTATTGGGGCATTATTTTTTTCCACAAAGCAATTAAATAATACATATTTTAATTCATCATTTATTCCCCATTCTTCTAAGTTAATGTTCTAGAACTCTTCGTATCTGCTATTTTACATTAATTTGAATTTGATGTTTAAAAAATGTCTAACAATTTTCAAAATATATTTGACTGAATATTTTAAGGTCAATTAAATACAGAAATATAGATAATGTCAAAGACCTAATATTCTTTTTTTTTCCCTTTCCCCTCACCTCCTAATATTCTGGATTCTACAGAAATTCTGTTACTCCTCCCTTTTAACATTTGGTAGCACCATACCTCTCTACTGAACAAGATAGACTCAATGTTCCAGTAAATCGTAGAGAGGTTTCTGGCCTTAAGGCCTCTGGCCTTCCTCTCATGATCCTTACAGAATCTAGATGGACTAACCATGTAGGTTTTCCTCCTCTTATTTCTTAGTGCATTTTACTTAAAACAAATTTTGTTATTATAAATCTTTCTCTGACTCTTTTATATGTAAATATTTTTAAAGAGCCTCTTCTCATTTTTACAACTTTTACAACAATAGCCTTTCTCAAGGACCTAGGAACCATCCCTTTGAAATGTAGTCATTAAGAAAGATTGCACCCATTTCCCATAGTTTCTGTGGGAAGGTAGCAGCCTAATTCAGTATATAACTTTTAACAATTTTGAAACTACTTCCTGTCATAAATGATAGCAGAAAGTTTCTTTTAAGAGCAATAAAGAGACACAGATAGCCCACACTGCTCCCCAACCCCAGCTCTAAATCAATCATAGCCCTTTGTCCCCATGAGTGAGTTCAGACTTCATCCTGATCTATCTATCTCTCTCTCTCTCTCTCTCTCTCTCTCCCCCCCCCCC
>NW_025999900.1:14397114-14412593 GCF_001458135.2 Marmota marmota marmota
CCCCCCCATTGCAATAGCCTGGGCAAAGCCTTCCTTGCCTGTTTAACTATACCTGGTACAATTTTCACTTGGACAAAGACAACCCTGTCTCTGAATCATGATGCAAAAGAATATTAGCATCTCTGTATGTCTTTAAGTAAAGAATATATTGGGTCCATCACAGACTGATTTCAGTGAAATCTTTTTTTAATTGTACAAAACCATATTCACTGAATTTAATTATTTTGATGAAAATTATCTGTTTTAAAGTGAAGTAGGAAATCAATAGTTAAGCACATCAACACTGTAACAGGTAACAGGTAACAGTCAATGACTAGTCAACCCCACTGAAATCTCTGAAACGATGCAAATGACAAGAGATGTCTGCTCTATGACATATCTGTTGTTAATATCAGTGATATAAATTTAGAGTACAGATATTTTTTAGAGGAAGGAAATGTTTTGCCATTATTACTTGCCAAAAGTTTAATATTGGATATTTTATTTTAACAGTATCATAAATATTTTCTTTCCCACAGTATTTGTATTCTCACTAGATCTTGACTATCTCGCTTCCAATAGTATTCCAGTAATCATTGCTAGAATGCCTTTTCCTCTTTTCCTTTTCCTTTCCTTTCTTATCTCGACCCTCCTGCCCTCCTCTTCTCCTCTTCCTTGTTCCTCTCCTCTTCTCTCTACCCGGGAGGTTTCTATTACTTGGTCAAGTAGTCTTCTGTTGCCACGTTAAATCTCCAGATTCTCATCTCACCCTGTCATGATTTGGGTCTAGGAATGTCATGACCAAGCTTGTCTCAGGCAAGGCAGGAATGATCAGAGATGAAATGATTGATAATGAGAGCTATAATTTCATAGGTGGGTTAGTTCATTGGATGGATTAATAATTAATTGGACTACTGGGTGATAACTAAAAAAATGGATGTGACTGAAAACCATAGGTCTCTGGGGATGTGAGCATGGAGACGACAACTTGTCACTGTCTGTGGCTCCTCTTTCTTCCCCCTCTATCCCTCTCTGTGCTTTCCAGCTGCCATAAGCCAGGTTGCTTTCTTCACTTTGTCACACATTTCTGCTATGAAATTCTGCTTCACCACAGGCTCAGAGCAATGGGGTTGACTAGTCATTGACTGCTACCTCTGAAACTGTTATTCAAAATGAATTTCTCCTCCTCCAAGTTGTTCTCATCAGATATTTTGTTTACAGTAACAAAATGCCAACTAATGCACACCCTGTTAAACTCAACAGTGGAATCCTCCAATCCACTCAGTTTTGCAACTTTTATGCATTTGGATTATGGGAGAAGCAACTGGAGGGGAGCACATTTTCCACTGACTGTAACTCTGAGAACCTGGGTAAATATTGCAGGTATTTGGAATTTTATATAAGAACCTTCAGTCTGAAAACAAAGCAGTGCAGAATTTATAACAGTCAGTATTTACTAACTGCTTACCGAATGTGAGGTGGTAGTCCAAATATTTTACATGAATTATCTTCTTTAATCTCAACAGTGTTATATTTTGACTATAATGCACAAATCAATAACAACTAATGTGTTAACTTTTCCTTTTCAGACTGGAAAAATGTTTGCTAAATTGTCACAAAGAAATGATGTGCATCTATTTGGACTATTCAAATTTAAAATATAGTTGCAAGTATTCCATTCACTCTAATCTTGCCCCTATTTAGTAATAAATGATTTTTAAGTAAAATAGCACAATTAAAAGAAAAAACAACTTTGATATAATGATCACTCCCCAATTTTATGCAAAAAAAACTGACATAAAATCTGTGATGACTATATAATGAAATACAGTATCCTATGAGTCAATTATTTGTATTAAACCATCTTGCATTTTACAGATGCAGATTCTCAGACTCAAAGATGTCACAAAGTTAGTAGTCAATTCTAGACCCCCAAACCTGCCAGTTGATTTCATTGTCATCAAAGTGCTATATATCCTTAGTCTTTTGTTTGGGGGCACACTTCATCACTGCATGTATTATTCCTTTTCAGCTTACACATGAAGTTAAGTTGCTCAGGAGGAAACAAATGCTGAGGTTATCCTTCAGAGAGCACTTTTCCATAACTTGGGGATTTACAACTGTAAGTCAGACTTCACTGTGACAACAGAAACTGCTTTAAGTATTTTCACCACCCCTTCTTCCAACTTGCCACACATAATAATAACCCCTACTCATATGCAAATTTAAAAGTTCAGAAAATGAATGCATTGGATTTTTCATGTGTGTCCATTTGAAAGTCTGCCTCTTTTTCAAATATATTATCAGAGAAAAGAATCTAAAAATCATAACAGGCAAAGAATGCTTTTTCTTCATTCAGAATCTTAAATAGATCTTTATGTGTTATTCTTCAATGATGTAAATAGATACTTAGAAGCAACAACATTCTGCCTAATTAAAAAACCCACTGTATAAAGCATTTTTTGTTTGCTTTTTTTTGAAAGAGTCCTTAAAATTGTTAGATAACTTTAAACATTTTATTCTGAGACAGATTATTCAGTTTCTTGAAATATACCATATTCATCCCAACAAAAAAGATGAAGGAAAAAGAATGATCTATGTATAATAAAAATAATTGTAAGCATTGCCCAAACACAAGCCAATAGCAACAACAAAAATTATATTTCCTCTTAAAAAGAAAATATTTCTTTTAATCATCCAAAATAATTTTTTGGCAGTTGGTCACACATTCTTCATGCTAGAGGGGAAAACAAACAAGGTGAACTTGCAGTTGAGAAAAGAGCAGAAGAGAATTTCACACACCAGTGAGTACCAAGGTCACCTTCAGGTGCAGTGGACATATTAACTCTAATTTGCAAAGTAGAAAAGGAGAAAAATTTATTCAAAAACCTTTATTTACTAACAGTGGTTCTCTAGCTTACATTTTCTTTTTCTTTAAAAAGTCTGAATTTTCAAAGTAGACTGTATCAATTAATTCATAGTATTTATTTACTCTTTGTTTTCAGAAACCCTGGTACTGCTATTTCACATTGAATATTTGTAAAACATAGCTTGCTTTTGTATGGTGTGTTTTTCCTTTTATACACCAATTTATAGCATTAAAGTTAATTGTCAAACCAAAGGCACCACCTCAGAAGTTTTCTCCAGAAGCTGACAAAAACATGTTTTCACCAGCAATTTAACAAGGCCAACACCTAGCACATAGATTTTGCACTTGAGCTAACACAAAAATAGCTATTTTTATTGACAAGGTTTTCAGAGAATTACATTAAAAAAAAACCCTGAAAAAAATCTTAAGTGTCCATGAATGAATGACTAAACTTTCTTTTTAGACATGATTACAATGTATTATCTGACAATACGGGCTAATAGTAAATAGAGGAATACCAATCTAGATAAATACCAGTAATAGAAATACATGAAAATTGGTTTGTTGGGTGAGCACTGCAAGGAGGTACAGAGTCAAACCTCTGATCTATGGCAATAATACTTAAAAATAATTAAAACTCAAAATGGGGCTCAAATTCCTGCCCTCTATGAATTTTAAGATAACAGGTAAATTAGTTTATCTCTCCACACCTGAGTTTCCTCATTTGTAAAACTGAAATAAGGATAGACCTTTTTCTTATGACATTTTTGTGATGGTAATCTTTTTTAAAAAATACACAAATCACCTCACACAATGTCTGATGCACAAAAGACAAAATTATTAGCCTAAAATATTATGGCTATTTCTCCTGCCATTATCATTATTGCCTTACATACACTACACCTAAGTCTCATTGTCTGTTGCCTTGGAGTCATAGTCAAAATTCTCAGATACTCTCCTCTCCAATAAAGTAACTCTGTTCCTTTGCTTCTCCTTCTCCGAGTGTCTGGACCTACACCTACACAAACACATTTCACTCATAACAGGACACAAAACTAAATCAGGATTCCCAAGTCAACCTTCAAATCTATTCAACCACTTATCTTGGAAGAATTTTAGAAGATCATAGATCTTAAATATAAATTTCAAGTGGTATTTGATACTGAGTCCCCTAAATTCCTAATACTAAGAAGCAGAAAATATCTTCCAACCTCAATTTTCATTTTATTATCTTCCAGAAATGCATTATTAAATCAAAGTCTCAGGGGCTAGGGATATAGCTCAGTGAGTAGAGAGCCTGCCTTGCATGCACAGGGCCATAAGTTCAATCCCCAGCACTGCCAAAGTAAATCAATCAATCAATCAAAGGCTCAAGTGCAAAGCAAGAGTTGCATTTGTGCTTCCTATATTGTATATATCCCTAAGAAAAGCCTACAGTAGATAAAAAATATAGCTCAGGCTAAAATATAAAAAAGAAATAAAGGAAGAAAGATGAAACGGAAGAAGAAAAGTATCAGAGGTTCTGAGGTTCTAGACAATAAAAAAAGGGCTGATTTTGCAGAGGTGTCCAAACATAGAAGAAAGAATCAGCATAGTTGAGTTTCCAATTATTTTAGGCTGGATTGAGGGCTGGCCATAACTGAGGCATGACGTAAGGTGACTCAACCTCTATTATAAATTTCACTGTATTTCTAGCATAATTAACCAGCTAACTAAGTGACCAAAGCTCCTGGAAATTGACAAAAATAAGTATCCTAAAGAAGAGCAAGTCAGAAAAAATAGCTCTAATGCCAATAAACAACGTAATAGATTAACAAAATGTTGAACAATTGTTCAATGGAAATCTTTTAGCAGTAAAAAGGGGGAAATAAGTGATAAACTCATCAAATAGATAAATCTTATCATATTGCCAAGCAACAGAAGCAAAATGCCAAATAATACATACCAATTTATAGAAAATGCTAAAAAGTACAAACTAGTTTGTATTGATAGAAAGTAAATCAGTGGTTCCTAGAGTCAGGCAGAGGGGCAATTGAACTGCAAAGAAATCAGCCTCCAGATGGCCCTCAAAAATCCCTGCTTCAGGTATTTAAACTCTTGTGTAATCTCCTCCTCTATTTATCAACTTGGTCTGTGTGACCAGTAGGACATGGAATAAGTAATACTGTACCATTTCCTGGATTAAATTATGAAAGATTGCGGCTTCCATCTTGAGCTCCCTCTTGGTCTCTTCTCTCTCCATCTAGGATCACTCATCCTATGATTTACTGCACTATGGTTATCAGTCACACCATGATGAAACTCAGGCAGCCTAGTGAAAGGTCCACATAGCAAGAATCTGAGTCAATTTTCCAACAGACTTAGGTGAGTTACCTTGAATAATGATCACTCAGAATGATTTAACTTTCAGATGACAGTAGCTCAGGCAACATCTTTATAACAATTTTATAAGAGACTACAACACTAGCATCCAGCTAAGGTTCTCCTATATTTCTTAGGAAGATTCTTTTATTTTATTTTAAAATACTTTTTAGTTGTAGATGGATATAATACTTTAATTTTATTTTTACATGGTGCCAGGGATCGAAACCAGGGCCTCATGCATGCTAGACAAGCGCCATACCACTGAGTCACAACCCCGGCGCCAGGAAGATTCTTTAGGTCCTCCTAAATTGCCCCTTTGCCCCTGACCTCAGGAACAATTCCTGAAACACTGTGAAAATTGTTGCTTTATTTTTATTTGCTGCTCAAAGCCATGAAGTTTAGGGTGATTTGTTACCCAACAATAAAGAACTAAAAAAGATTTGGAAACAAAATTAGAGTTGTCATAACAAAAACTTAAAATGTGGTAATTGCTTTGAAACAGGGATTTGCACTTGTAGTATGGTATTAGCAAATGTCTAAAGAGTCTTGAACACATTATTCATAGTTTGGAGTTTGAGGAGGCAATCAGTGAGAAATTAAAGAATATTGAGAAAATAGTATCAGAAAATTATTAAACTGGCAGAAAGTTTAACAATAGCAGCAGGTATGGTAATGAAGAAGAGAGAAAATATTCCAAATCAATTGGGTAATCTAACTTAAGGTGATAATAAATATATTAATATGGGATATCTTATTCTTTAATGGATCTTTTATGAATATGTACATTTGAATTTATGCACTTTTGAAAGGTCCTTGGAATTCTCTGGGTTCCTCAGTCATCAAACAAAGCAACTGCTTCACTGATAAAATTTTTTTAAGTAAAATCTTTATAAATAGTTGTAGGAATGTCAGGTGAAATCTATCCAAGGGTTCAAAATACTAGTGTTTAAATAGATATCTTATAGAAAAAAATATCAAACTTATATATCAGAAAAACAATTCAACATTTATTCTAGACATAATTTATTTAAAAGGAGGAAATATAATCAGGGCGAAGTTAAAGGTATTGAATTTTTCACTACTTTTATCTTGGTATGTGAAAGGAATCATTAAATAACCCTAAATAATAAAACCAAGTTGGAACTTTGTAAAAAAGGAAAGAGAGAAAGTCAAGAAGAAAATAAATATACCCTTATCCTGAGTTGATTTACTTCAAATAAGGAACTAAATTAAAATCAATTAAAAAATAATAATTCATGTTGAATATTTTTATATTTATGCACTTTTATATATTGATTAAAAACAAATTTGTATGCTCTAATATTGTCATACTTATTTTGGTTCCCAGTGACAAGAGTGTTATTAGCCTAACTTAAGAAATGTTATAGAATCATTTTCTTGAACCAAGATGTCACAGTGATTTGAAGAAAAATAAATCCTTTTCATTACATTTTAATTATCACATAGAATTTGAATGTAATGATATTCATATAAGCTTGTATCACTTTTATTTCTAATCATGCAGGAATGAGAGGTCACCAAGGTTGACTTGCAAATAACTATAGAACCAAATCACACAGGGAATAATTTGAGGAAAGGCAAGGGTCAAGTCTTTATAAATTAAAATATATTTAGGTTTTCTATCTTTCAAATTTAACACTGGAATTAAGAGTCAAGACCATTCACAGAATTGTGGAAGGAATACAACCTATCACTGGACTTGCCATGTGCTTTGCATTTATTAAAGCACTTAAATTCACAGTCATATAGTGGCCAGATATTGCACATACAGAGAAATAATATTAAAGTAGATTTGTAGATAATTTCAAATAGATAACTTTACATTCACTGTTCCTCTTCCAGTATCCTTAAGGCAAAAAAAAAGAATGTATGTGGCTAGTCTTGCATGACTTCTTTTTGTTCTTTTCTACTCACCAGTAATTGGGGAATGGAGAAGAAATGTAAACAGAATTTCAACAAATTTGCTTTCAAGCAAACTTCCCCCTAAAATTAGGTTTTTAATGTTAACATCTTTGGACTGGATAATTTTTAGGTTTTTGGAACTGCCCCATGCATTGTAGAATGTTTGACAGCATTTTTGGCCTCTGTAGAGTCAAGTATCACCCCTTTTCAAACTTCTCCTAAGTTGTAACAATTCAAAATGTCTCCCTATGTTGCCTAGTGTCCTCTGGGGTATAAATTTGTCCTCCTCTTCCCTGTGGAAACCATTTTCTTAGAGTATAAAATTTAAAAAAAAAAAAACTTGAGATATTAGAAAGCATGAGATGCGCCTGTTAGTGACAAAAAGCACAGGTCACTTAGGATTTTATAACTGGGCACTATAGATTTCATTAGGACCTAAATTTATATTGTCTATTTGTACTGTTTTTGCTATGAGGGTTGGCAGCAAGCTGAGAAGAACCTGCTGAGATGGGATAACTGGAATATGAATAAGCATTGGAATGAAGCAATGAATAAGCTTTGGAAAACTGAATTTTGATTGGCCCTTCACTTGGACTGAATCATATGACAACAAATTTATGATTAAAGATAATAAAGTAAATCCAGTCATTTTCTTGGCCAAATAGTCTGGTTTATTCCTACATCCTTATAAGCTATTTGGCTATTCCCCAAAACGATCAATGACACACATGATGTATTTCCAATTAGCCATATCAGACTGTAAACTGATGGCAGGAAATCTGTTTTCTCTTGTGAATAGCATGTACTATTCTCATAACGCTATTTGGATTGCCAAACCCCCTTTTTCTTGGTGCTCTTCTTTTATCAGTGTCAGATAATTACTAATCAATAATGGCACTCATCCCCATTGATCCCTTCTCAGCCTCAGAATCTTCACCAGAGAACTCTAAGAAGTGTGGGTAGTCCACCAATAAAAAGGAAAATCTCTGTAATTTTGGGTCTAAAAGATAAATAATGTATAAAACCTAAAATTTGCATTGTTCTTTAAAAATAGGATTTTAAAAAATTTGTTAAGTCTCAAAATAGCCTTGCGCAATACAAGAAGAGAATCTTATATTAGTTATAAGTGAATTTAAGAGAGTGTTGAAGTTTATATGACTAGTAAATTACAAGATAGCCCAAAATGTCTTAAAAGAAACTTCTTTATCCGCAGGCCCAGAATAAAATATAACTTAAACAAAGTGAAAAAGTATTATATAATTTGTGTATTTCCTTTATGCATTAACTACATGTTTAATTCTTTTCCTAATTCGTTCATTGACTGGATGAATGCAAATATCCCTGAGGGCAGGGCCCTTGCCTAAATGAATGCTATTTATAAGTTTTGTCATAAAACAAGTGTTTGAAGTGGATTTCAGTGATAAAAAAAATACAGAAAACTTTGTTTTAACTAAATAAGCCCCTTGAAGATAGCAAAAATCTCAATTTGAAATCAAGCAGCCTTTATCCCAGCATTCAAAATCATCTTGTTCCTAAGGAATTAATGACACCAGAGCTCTGGTTTGAGTTGGACTGCCCTGGGGTCTTACTGGATACGGGGTTCAATGGAAGGAAAACAAACAACCATACAAATTTGGTTTAGAATTATCCCTGAAGGAAAGAGATTAGAAGAGACTCCCTCAAGTTATTCTGCCACCTGGCACATCCGTCATGAATTTATGTCTGAATCCTTCAGAGAGACTATCAACAAAAATTAGAGGGAGAATGGCTTTTAAAATGCACACAATATGACACTAAAATCAAACCACATAATGAAAGAAACCCCTGTGAGATGGTGAGAACCCAAGCAGCTCTACCTGGGAAGTTAGGGGACAGCAACACTACACAAAGGGGTGAGGGATTTCTCCCAGGCTTTACAAAGCAGGGTGAATACGCTGGCCCCTGCAGGATGCCAGAAGCCACAAGAGTGATGCATTAGACATGCTCAACTGTGACTTGGCACAGGCTAGTCTGTGCCTGCAGTGCTGGCAGTCAGTGATTTGGCAGCAGCAGTGACAGAAGACAGCAGCTTAAGCCCAGGCAGGAAGAGCGGCAGAGCTCCTTTGAGGATAACACAATCCACAGAGATGCAGCCAGAGGGGAAATAAATACAGGCCACAGGGGAGTCAAAGAGCATGCCCACGTGTGTGTGCAACGTGCCCTGAGGACCATACTCTTCCTTTGATGTGGATTTGAAAACCTAAATTGAGCATAGCTGAACTGGTTGATTATTGCTTTTTATTTTTGTCTTAACATAGAACCCTAAGAAACACATGCATCTAATTTGATGACTTTGCTGAATTTAACAAATAAACTAAGTGAAATTATATTAAAAGTGAATAAAACTTGATTTTTTAAATTCCTGGATCCTGAGTCAAAATGGTTACTCTAGTCACTTTTCTTTGCTTATATCTCTGGTTCAAGAAAGATCTTGATAGGTTTCCATCTACTGATTCATATTACTAATTGAGGATCTACTTTCAATTCTTGGTAGGTGCTAAGAACAGAGTAGTGTTAAAACAGAAAATGTTCTGTTACTAAATGCACATTCTAGTGGGGAACTAAGAAAACAAATGAATTAGAGAATTTCAGATAACAGTAAGTTCAAAGCAAACATAAAACTGGATGACATATCAGTGACTGAGCATGAAAGGACTGCTTCACATTGAGATTGTGGAAGGGATATTTGAATTAGACCTAAATAATGAGACAAAGCCAAAAAAAAATTTTTTTTGAGAGGGATGCATTTTAAAAAGATGAAATGTCACTTGCTAAGACTTAATGGGGAAAAGCTCAGTGTGCTCAAGGAACAAAAGTGAGGTCATCACACCTTTGGTGAGACAGAAGGAAAGAGATAAGGCTGAAGGAACTGTGGCAGATCACATTAGGCTGTAGGTTCCTTAGGAAGTGTAGATTTAATTCCATGTGAGAGGAAAGTGTCAGAGTATTTTAAACAGGTAAGTCATGTGACCTCACTAGCTGTTTATGGAGAGTGGATTTGGGGTGTTCTGGGTGGTGTTTTAGCTTAAAAAAAATTAAGCTATTCCCATGGAATTTAATGCTGGGTTCTGCATAATACACACCATTTTTTCCTTCTTATAAAGATGATTACATTTATTAATTATGTCAAAAGTTTAATGATGGTTTTATTGGGTTAACAGTAGTATTGAGAAAAAGAAAATTAGTTACAAATACAATTTCTAATTCCAATATCAGCTTCATTTATAATATGATTATAATGCTATAAAATTCAATCAGCAGAGAATATTTATGATAATCATAAAAGTAATTATCATGCCATTCATTTTAAGGCCATTTTCTTAATTGCCTTTTTGATCTGAAGATATGTATAAAGTCAACTATTTATTATTTTATTATCAATTATTGACAGAAGAAAGGCAATTTTGCTTCAATAAATATACTTTTAATAAATCCAAGTGAAGGCATTTAAGTTTTTAATCAAGTTTCTTTACAAATTATAAGGTTTTCTATATTTTAGATACTTGAACAGTTTGATTCACTAAGTATTGCAGACTTACATTAACTGCTGCAATAAGTAAACAGACTAATCGTTTCTGGGTTAGAAAATACTAATTTTAATATTTTTCCAAAAAATGTTAGTCACTTGGAAGATCATTTGTAATACAGAGAATATTTCAGCTCCATTCTGTATCCTAACAAAGGCAAGCATAGTTCTTCATTCATAGTTGTAGTTCAGTATATGATTATAGTCACTCTTCTAAGTGAACTTTTTACATTCTATTTTTTTTTCTGTAGGCGACAGATACATATGAATCTTGCAGCTTTACGTGACAGCACAATTTCAGTAGTCACTTTCATAAGAAAAAAAACTCTAGAATTAAAAAATAACACTAAAATCTAGTATTGCTTCTTATTATCTTTCAAATATGTTCAAACAAATTTATAAATTTTCCTAGTATTTGCTAGAATTGCCTTCATATTTGAATAACTGTTCATTGGGATACCTCAGGGCAAGAGAAAGTATTACAAAAGTGAAAATAGAGTCATACATTTTAATGCAACTATTTTACAATATATTTTAAAGTAAAATCATATGATCTAGAAGCTATTTAAATTGACTTCCTGACTTCAAAAATGAGTAACCATTTTTTAAAATTCAACTTGAGTATTTGTTCTATCAAGTATTATTTAATGACAAAGAAGTCACAATTATGGAAATATCTAAGATACGGAAAAACATTGTATTTTGATTTCTAGTGTCTCAAACAAAACCAAGAATCAGATATTATTATACTCATTTTACACAAAAGATTCAAAAAGGCCAAAAATTCTTAAGTCTCTAGCATTCCCTTCAGGCCTGAGATGTGTTAATGTGTTTCTGAGCTAAACCCAGAAAAATCTTATAAAACTTCATTTTAAATGTTTTCATACTCTGTATGCACCCATTCTGTATTCCCTTCTTTAAAATTTAGTTCCCTGTCTTAATAGTAATGCAACTGAAAATTTCAATCTATTGTATTGCTTTTAGAGGTCAGGAACTCAGTTCTAAGTACTTTGTACAGAGTATTCATTTGATTCTTACAGCAAAAAACACTAAACAGTATTTATTTTCCTCATTTACATTATGATAGATCCAGGCATTGAGAAAATGAGCAGCTCAAAGTTTTGTGAGGATCATAGAGCCAATGGATAGAAGACAAAAGGACTCATGTTTCTTGAAACCCAAATTTAGGCTTCTAAATTCTAAGCCAAATATTTCCCATGAAAAGATCCCTATCCACTGACTTTGGGAGATTTCCTCTGCTTCATAAATTATTCTATGACATGTAGTTCTACTATGTTTACTATTAATAAATAGCAAATTAATTAATTTACTATTATATTCTATCAAGTTTAAGGACACAGCTTGTAAAATCCCATTAACAACCCATCAGGCAGGCCTCTGCTTCTTCAACAATTACACTGAATCCAATATTCAATTACCAATCAGAATTAAAATGGATAGTGTTCATCTCCTCAGACATGGTAACCCTCTCCAGAGACACACTCAGCAACAGCCCAGAAAATTTCACTAGCTCTGGTTCTACACAGGTTCCTTCCTTTGGGGTTTTGTATTATGGGCAATTTAGCTAAGTCAGAACTATGCATCCAAGAATCTGTTTCTTCCTGTGGTTTTTTGTTAGAATTGGCCACATGGAATTTTTGTGTGAGTTTTGGAAGGAAGAAGCAAAGCAGAAGCCATAATTATTCTTTGAAGATTGATGTAGGGTCAAGTCATGTTGCAACTCACATACATTGACTTGGACCACATAGCCCACCTTGTTGGTGGAAAGCAACAGCCAATTGGCAACTCTCTCAACTCTTAGCCATTTTTTCTCAGCTTCAGTGATTCCTGGGACATTGTGTTTTCAGCAATATGATGAAGGATGTCAGCTACTCCTGCAAGTCAAGCTCATCACTACAATGGCATGCTAGTGATATTGAGAGGCCAGAATGGATTCTAGCTCAAACATAGACTCTAGTTTGCCTGTATCAGTTTGGCGCCTCAATACCACTTTGCATCCTGTTGTAAAGGCCTTCTAGTTACTAGATTTTTATTGGCTGGCTCACCCTTGCTTTACAACTGCATACCCAGTGGACTTCAGGCCAGCTTCCAGAAGGAGAATCAATAACCACATGATATATATATGAGTCAGGGGTTCAGGGTTCTCCAGAAAGAACATGCTCACAGTTTGGGACCCTAGAAGTTTAAAATCAAGGAACCTGCAGTGAAAACCCCATTCCTCATGAATGGCACCTTCCTTCTGGGTCCGTACATGGCAGAAGGAGTGAACAAGTCCCCCTGGGCAACTTTTATAAGGGCATTGATCCCATTCATAAGTTTCCTACATTAGTTACTAATTACTTCTTTAAAAATCCTACCTCTTGGGCTGGGGATGTGGCTCAAGCGGTAGCGCGCTCGCCTGGCATGTGTGCGGCCCGGGTTGGATCCTCAGCACCACATACAAACAAAGATGTTGTGTCCGCCAAAAACTAAAAAATAAATATTAAAAAAATTTCTCTCTCTCTCTTTAAAAAAAAAATCCTACCTCTTAGTATTATTGCATTGGGAATCTGATTTCAACATATGAATTTGAGGGAGACACAAACATTCAGACCATATGTCAGTGTAGTGATAAATAACCGTAGATAACTATCCACATCTGATATTTTGTTTCTTTTATCTCTTCTATCAAATTAGAAAGGCTAATTCACAATATTTTGATATAAACATATGATGACTCCTGTTGAGAGCCACAGCCGAAGGGGCCCGAGCAAACTTCCAGCTGCCAGCAAACTTCCAGCTGCCGGCTGATGATTGGCTCACAGCGGCCCCAGCAACATCTAGCTGATTGGCTCCTCGGCCCCAGCAACATCTAGCTGATTGGCTCCTCTGCGGTGATGCTCATTGGGCTGTTTCCCTGCCCTTTCAGACCACGGAGCTGCTCATTGGGGGACTTTTTTGGCTCCGCCCACGTGACCCAGCCAATCGGCCTCAAGAGCAGGAGGATTGGGGGAGGTGGAGAGAAGCTTGTGTGGGAGAGAGAGGCTTGTGGAAAGCCGGTGGTGGCAGTTGAGGCTCTGAGGGTTTTTCCTGAGAGGCTGTTTTGTTTGGCGTGTGTGGTTCTAAAAATAAAGTTAGTTTCTTTTGACAAGTGGCTTCTGATTGTGCCCAGCCAGACTGCGGCAGACTCCATTAGAATTCTGGGAATTATAATTTTTTTAAAAGGTCTAAAAATAACAGTGATTTCTCACTGAAGAATATAGAGGCTCCTTCAATGAGCAGCAGTATACTACAGGGAGATTTGGGGTTGTAAAGAAATTTTATAATCTGTTGTATGATTTTCAAATATGATTTTTAAGTATGAATAAAGAATATTCTGAAGAACAAAAACAAGATTATGTGATTAGAGCCAAACCCCAGTCACAAAATTATTTATTCTTCAGGAGTTTTACCATATATATTGAAAAGGACTATGTTGTATACAATGGACCATAATACAGTCTTAAAAACGATGTCAGAAATATTTAATAAGACTAATTCTAATAGTTTTGGTCTAAGTAAGTTCTGGCTCTTCATGATCCAAAATATATCACTGAGACTCACTAGTATGTCAGTCAAAGTGATGGATGAAATCATGACTTTTTAAAATAAATTTCCTGCTTAGAAGTGTTATTAATATGAGAATTTTTCCCCTAAAGCAAGTAAACTTAATTCACAGTACAGTTCTTCACACAGCACCCTGAAAAGACATAAAATCAGTGTCCATGATTTGAGATATTCACTATTTCAGAGGTCTCTTTTTTATTATTATTATTAGTTGTTCAAAACATTACAAAGCTCTTGACATATCATATTTCACACATTTGATTCAAGTGGATTATGAACTCCCATTTCTTACTGAACAAAAACTCATACCCACATACTTTACCATTAGGGTGGAATTGAAATGGAAGTACATTTGGAGATGGGACACCATGTTGACAACCAGGTGTGCTTCATAAGCATCTACCCTTGCATTCTGATCTGCTATCTGATCTTGAAGATCCTTCGGACTATATACTGTACTGCACATAAATTAATGACAAAGGGGCAGAAATTATCTTATACCCTGTTTTTCAGTGTTATCGATAGCAATGAAGAGTTCGATACTTCTCTATTGCAGAAGTGCATGAATGTAAAACTGAGTCATATTCTTCTTAGAAGTGGTTTAATTCAACTGTGTAAAATGGAATATTTCTTACCCCATCTTTTATTGAAATTTTAGTAGTGGTTACTGATAAAGAATTTTTGCTAATAGCCAGTTTCCTTATTTTTATTTCTTTTTCTTTTTTAGAATATTGGTTCTGAAGTGCCAATTTAATTAGCTTCTCAGCAATATGAGACATGGTATCTGTCATGACATGACATGCCATTAAATAAATTTTTAAAATAAATAAGTACTCTTTAAGGTTTGTTTACATGTTATTGTCCTACCCATTAGTACAGTGATATTTTTAAGAGATAAAATTAAATCAGTTTTTATAATTAAACTAGTTTTTAATACATATTAGAAAAAAATTTGAATAATTTATCAGGCATCACATATAGAAAAAGACAGTTGTATTGGCTTTTTAAATTTCATAAAGACCAGGTGTGGTGGCACACACTTGTAATCGTAGCCATTCCCGAGGCTGAGGCAGGAGGATTGCAAGTTCAAAGCCAGCTTCATGCAACATACCAAAGCTTAAAGCAACGTAGAGAGACCCTGTCTCAAAAAAAAAAAAAAAAAAAAAAAAAAAA
>NW_025999900.1:14412676-14454326 GCF_001458135.2 Marmota marmota marmota
AAAAAAAAAAAAAAAAAAAAAAAAAAATATATATATAGCTGGAATGTAGCTCAGTGGTAAAGTGCCCTGGGTTAAATCTCCAGTACAAAAAAAAAAAGAAAAAGTAATCATAAAGAAATTATATTTGACAATAGGGTGAAAATCAGCCCAATAAAATCTAATAATAAGATATTCATTATTTCCTTTTATTTTTTGAGACAGGATCTTGCTAAGTTTCTGAGGCTGGCCTCAAACTAGCCAATCCTCCTGCTTCTGTCTCCCAAATTACTGAGATTACAGGCTTGTGCCTCCTAGTCCGGATCTATTCTAGTTTTAACTTACTATTAAAATGAATAGGGACAAGGCAAAACTCTTTTATCTTCTTTCATTAGTAAAATTAAATGAAAAACAAGATTATATGGATAGTACACATATGTGTATATAAATATACTAAGCCTGGTACCGTGGTGCACACAGTTTGGGAGGCTGAGGCAAGAAAATAAAAAATTCAAAGTCAGCCTCAGCAACTTAGAGAGGCCTCTAGCATTTAGCAAGACTGTATCTCCAAATAAAAATAAAAAGAACTGATAATGTGGCTCAGTGGTTAAGAATCTCTGGATTCAATCCCTGGTACTAAAACAAACAAATACACACACACATACACACACACACACACACACACATATATATTTCCGTTATTAATCTTTGTAATACAAATTATACATACATACTTCTACATTGTGTGCACACACATACTTATATATAGACACATACATGTATGTGTGTATATATATATATATACACACATACATAGAAAGCATCCAATATATAATGTAGCACACTGGTAATAAGAGTATAGATATGAATATAAGACACTCATTATGTCAACTAATTTATAATTTTTAAATGACATGTTTATAAAATAAAAATTGCAAAGATTACAAATGGATATATGCGGAAAAGTTAATCTCTTCTATCCCAGCTATCTGGTTCCAATTCCCATAGTAGACCTTCTAATATCCTCTTAGAAAGCATCTATTTGTACGTATGAGCACATGAGTATGCATTATGTATGTGCATATGCAAAAATATTTTTAAATAAATGTAGGCATATGTTCTCTACATCAGCACACATATTTTGATGATTTATTTTCATATTTGTTTTATTTCCCCATATAAGAAAGTTCTTGTATGCATAAATATACTACTTAACACATGTTTAAAACATAAAGATTAATCCTTAAAAAGGGGCATTGATAAACAAAGGAGTGTTTATTTAGAAATTTGGAATCTATTTCTCAATTGGCTTCTTAAAAATTGTTTGAATCACTATACCCATCAGTCAGAAGAAGAGAATATTTCCCCAAATCTGCAACAATATTTGCATTTCTAATTATTTTTATCTTTGTATTTTAGATAAAAACTAGTATTTTAAAAATTTAATCCCAAGTAAAGCTTTACATGTTTTTAAGTGTCCTCTTTACCAATTTTCTTTTGAGTTATTTAACTTTCTCTTACTTGATTATAAGAGCATCTCCATAATTTATACGTGATAAATATAATTTTTATAATTTTTTATTTTTCTTGTGATTTTCAAAATATTGATAAAAAATTTATATGGCTTAAAAATTATTAGATAGATATGATTTTACCTTGTTTTATATTGAGGAATTCCAAATATTGAAGAGTGCTTGTGCTGTCTGATTATTGAGATTCCTTATAGAAATATAGTTAAAATTTAGACTAGTAATTTCTTTTTTTCTTCCCTTTTCTCCTCTTTCCACCCCAATCTGTATGTTCTACTCTACTGATTTTTCTTCTATTCATCTTATTATTATTATTATTATTATTATTCATGCATTATAATTATATGTATAGAGAGATAGATATAAAACTTGGCTTTTTCCAATATATTTGTACATGGACATAGCATAATTTGTCCCTATAAATATAGCATAGATCTTGGTGCCTGGTGATTCCCTATGCTCTCCTTTCATTCCTCCCTCTCAATACCCGTCTTCTAGCCATAGAAGAGAGACCAACAGAGTGAATTTTCCTTTTAATAAACTCCCTTGGAGTCCATTTCATATCAGTACATACAGAACTGCCTTGTTTATGAAGTGATTATATGGTGGGGCTGTATGAAAAACTTATCATCAGTTTTTGGCTTTTTAAAATCATTATTAGAGCTTTATAATTGTACATAACATTTGGGTTTATCCCACTAAACTGATATATGCACAGAAATCATTCTGAGTTGATGATCCCCTCCTCTCCCCCATTGTTTTCCCTCCCCTCTCTCATTCTCCTTCCTCTACTGGTCAATTATTTTTATTTGGTTGTTTCTTTGTGTTATCATATCCTTCTCTCCCCCTTTCCTGTATTTCACTCTAGCTTCTGCATATGAGAGAAAACATTTGGCTTCTGATTTTCTCTGAGTTTGACTGATTTCATGTAGCACGATATTCTCCACTTCCATCCATTTACCAACAAATGCCACAATTTCATTCATTTTTTTTTTTTTTGGCTGAGTAGAACTTCATTGTGTGTGTATATACCACATATCTTAATCTATTCATCTATTGACAGGCATCTGAGTTGATTACATAATTTAGCTATTGTGAATTGTACTCCTATGTACATTGATGTTGCTTTACTATGTCAATTTTAGATATTTTGGGGAAATACCAAGAAGTTTAACAGCTGGGTCATACATGTGTGTGGTTCCATTTCTACTTTTTTGAGGCATCTCCATACTACTTTCCAGAGTGGTAGTACTAGTCTATAGTTCCAACAAATATGTACAAGTGTACCTTTCTCCCAACAACCTCACCAGCATTTATTTTTGTTTGTATGCTTGATCATTGCCATTCGGACTGGAATTAAATGAAATATTATAGTTTCCATTTGCATTTCTGATTGTTAGTTATATTGAACATTTTTTCACACAATTATTGGCCTTTTGTATTTCTTCTGTTTAGAAGTTTCTGTTTAATTCTTTTTCCCATTTATTGATTAGGTTATTTTGGTTTTTTGAGTTCTTTGTATATTCTGGATATTAATCCCCTATTGAAGGAGTAGCTGGCCAAAATTTTCTCCCATTCTGTAACTCTCTCTTCATACTCTTAACTATTTCCTTAGTTGTGCAGAAGCTTTTTTGCTTAATGACATTTCACTTATTGATTCTTGATTTTAGACTTGCACTTCGGTGGTCTTGTCAAGAAAATCTGTGCTAGTACCTATATAATGGCACATTGACCCTATGTTTTCTTCTTGCAGTTGTAAATCTTTGTAAGTATTTGATCCATTTTCATTTGAGTTTTGTGCAGGTGAGACATAAGGGGTCTAATTTCATTACTATACATATAGCTATTCAGTTTTCCAGCACAATGTATTAAAAAGGCTGTTTTTATTCCAAAATATATTTTTGGCACCTTTGTCAAATATCAGATGGCTATAGTTATGTGATTTTGTTTCTGCATCTTCTATTCTATTCCTTGGTCTTCATGTATATTTTGATACCAATACCGTGATGTTTTTGTTATTACAGCTCTGTAGTATAATTTCAGATCAGGTATTGTGATGCCTGTTGCTTCACTTTTCTTTCTTGGTATTGCTTTGGCTATTTTGGGTCTCATTCTTCCAAATGAATTCAATAATTTGTTTGTCTAATTCTGTGAAAAGTGTCGTTGGTATTTTTAGGTGAACTGCATTGAATCTCTATATTGTTTTTGGTAGTATGGCCATTTTGACAATATTAATATTACTTATTCAAGAACATGGGATGTCTTTCCATTGGCTAAGGTCTTCTTCAATTTCTTTCTTTAGTGTTCTACAATTTTCATTGTAGAGCTCTTATCTCCTGAGTTAGACTTATTCCCACATGGACCTCAACACAATAATAGTGGGGGATTTCAGTACTTCCTTATCTTCAATAACAGGTCATTAAAACATAAAACCAGAAAAAAATATCTCCAACCTAAACATTACTGTAAGTCAAATGGTCCTAACAGACATCTACAGAATATTCCACCCCAAAACAGCTGAATTTAACTTCTCAGCTGCACATGAAAATTTTTCCAAAATAGACTAGTCATTTCTAAACTTAGAAGACAGATCTATAGAGTGACTTTCTGAAGTCACAGAGAGAATTACATGTGACAATCCAGGAAACAAAATGGATTCTAAAACTTTTGAGCTGGTGACTGATAAATATAATGTAAGCATTAGCATCTTTTTTTAGCCCTAAATCTTTTCCTTTAGGTCACTTTAGTGTCTCTAACAGAAGATTTATGTTGGCTCTGAACTTCATACTCTTACCTATGGTTTAGAAACAGTCTCAGTTTTCGAAAAATAAATCAAGGAGTATCTGACTGATTTGATTATATGTTTGGAAGTATTCTAGGTATGAAAAAGTGACAAGAAAAGTTAAGATTTAGTGTTTTTTGTATTTAAAGCATATAAAATGTTAATTTTGGAAAATAGATTGCACATACTAAATATGGAAAATAATAATCAAGTGTCTTCTAAATCCAAGTATAAATTTCAAGTGAAGGGAAGAATCTAAGAAGGTACACATTAACAAGGAAGAATGCCTAGAGTTGAGTAGAATCTTTAAAAGATTTACATTTGTAGAGATAAATGAAAAATAAGTTTGAAAAAATGGAATTAAAAAGAATAAGTAGAAAAAAATATGGATAGCAATATTATTAAATTGGAAATCCTATGCTGAAAAATAATGAGGATTAGGAGAGAGGTCAGGAAGAGTGCTAATTGGTATAGAAAAAAGGAAAGACCTACAATTTTTTTTTTTTTTTGTGTGTGTGTGTGTGTTGTATGAATTCATGATAAGATGAAAGTAATATTTTAGAGAAACTAGGTTTACCATTTAATGTGAGATCTACGGGAGGGAGAACTAGAAGCTGTGAAACCTATTGGTAGTGACATCACTGACTTGGATGGCAAATATCTCATTTAAATCAATCATTGGTAGAAATTAGATAAGATAAAAAGCCTAAAAAAAATTAGAGAATTTTTTTTTAATCTTTTGAAACAAATCAAAGGCCAAAGCCTAGCAGTGTGGCTTAATCTGCATCTACCGAGAAAAATATGAATTGAGAAATGGATGCAATATTAGAAAATAAATGATATATTTATTATGTTTTATGGTATAAGAATATTGCTTTTTTATCAAATGCTGATTTTGACTTAATAACATTTCAAAATTATATTATGGTAGTTGGAAAATGGCTTATACTAAAGATAATAAGAAAAATGTCATGTTTGTTTACGTTAGCAGGCTAACCTTCATCAACTTCTTTCCTAGGTCTAAAACATTTCTACTGCAAAGCTTTAAATGATTTTAAAAAAAAGGATATAGTTGTTAGATATTGGCACAAAGGCATTTCTGGATACCCTTTTCATCTAAATTGAATCAAAAGAATCCATCAGAAAATCTTTATAAGGATGTGAATTTCTTCTAAGTATGTCTTTTGTGCAAAAATATTTCTCCTTTCAGTGTATTCTTATATAAAAAGGCAATATAAATGAAATTTACTACATGTTTGTCTATATACACCCTAAATATTTCTGAAAACATGAGAAGTAGTATCTAGCTAGTGATATGGGTATTTCTGAAAATTCTATTCCTCAATGTTCTTTTATGGAAAAGTATGCTTGCTTGCCACCATACCTTAAAAATTAGGATTATTTTGTAATATTTTTAGGACTATCAGTCTAAAATGTTCTATCATTGTTTATTGCTGGGCATGATATAAAGAAACAAAAGCTACAGACCTAATTTTTAAAAGCTATTTAATATTTGAACAATATATCCTCTTATTATAAGAATTTCAAAATCATCTATAATGCCCATTTTGGTAAGTGTTCTCTAAATTGATGGAAACATTCATCCTTACCAATGAATAAATTGATAGAGTGTTTTTTGCCTTACCGTTGAAAAAAATTATTTCTGATTTCACATCTAAATTTTGCTTTATTTACAATATTTTTGACCAACAATTATAGAATAAGTAGTCATATTGCTTTACCTGGGAATGAAGGAGTTTCTGAGATATGAGACTTTCAGTTTTAAAACAGACTTGGTCACCCAAAGAGACTTGTCTACATTATAACTATGGGTATTCATTCTATATATTCTTCTATATATTCTGCTAAAGTGCTAGGGGATCTGAACTAAATATTTTCTTATTATTAAAGTCAGTTCACAGCACAAGAGTTAGGGTAGGCACATAATTTATTCTAAATTGAGACACACTTTTGAGAGTGAAAAGAGACATGTTTAACCATCAAACTGGGGAAATAAAAGCAAAATAGACTCTTTGAAATTTAAGTAATAACATATCAAAGACTTTTTAGCCTTCCTTATTTAAATAAAATGAAACTCTTGCTTTGTACTATGATAACCTGCTTCACCAAACCCCTTTTACATTTCTAACTTCTTCTTCTACATTCTCCTTTTTACCTACTTTAAGCTACATTAAACTCCTTGTTCTTCCTTCAACATGCCAGGAACATTCCTCCTATAGCAACATTTTATAGGTTGTTCCACTTTCCTAAAACATTTTTCTGTCACTGAGATTACCTTAAATTAAATCGTTATCTTTCTCTATCCCTATCTCAGTTCTATCATTTTCTTTACTTTCTTTTCATAATCACCTTCTAATATACTGTTACCTATTTGCACGTTTGTTATATTGAGTGTTGATTGTCTTGTTGTTCAAAAATAAACTGTTCAAGGGTAAAGAGTTATCTCACCTTTGTTTATTTATTCCAAATGCTGTAGATTAGATTCTAGATGGCTAGATTCATAGTAGGTACTCAGTAAATATTATTAAATAAAACATATGTTTTATTGATATTTTTCTCCAATGGTTCAAGTTCATGCACAGTTACAACCTTCTTTCATCCTGCAATCATGCAGTGGTATAGCCTTTATTTAAAAGTATATCCCCTAATTATAATCTGAGAACTATCTCCTTCTAAATGTTTGCTATTAAACATTTCATTCCTATTATTGTGAACTATTGAAGTTAGTATTTTCTAACCTTTGTTCTATGGAACACTGGATCAGCAGGATGTTAAAGGATATTTTGCACATAACTACACATACGTACACATATATTACATAAGTTCTACAGTTGAATGCCCTTGGGAAATGTTAAAACAAAAAAACCAATATAGTTGTTTCTAAGTTTACAAAGTATAATATTCTTTGTGTATCTGCAAATAGGGATTTTAAGTTACAGACTTTCCCAAACATATGTGACAATGAATTCTAGTTCCTCTCATGATGAAATTCCCTTGGGAATTCTTTGAAATACATTCATCAATTGTCTTGTATCTGTTATTTGATCCTGTGTATGATCCTATGTATAGAAAAGGGTACCATCAACTTAGAGCTGATACACACAACTTGGATCCATCTGGAAATTTTTCAACATGGTGAAAAGATGTTAAGAGCTGAGTATTTAGAAGAGGAAGATAGAATGAGGCCATACTAGGGATGCAGATTGTTCCTAAATCTTTTTTACATAAGTTGTTATCTATGCTTGCTTTATGATATGAATTGTTGGTAGAAGGAAGGAATTTAAAACTGGAAATGGAGGGCAAACAATTTATGTGTATAAAAATTTTAAAATGTATTCATTTATGTTTAGAGGAAAATAAGGCAAACATCTTCATTATTAAAATAAATGTATATGTTGAGTATAAATACATTGGAACAGTTGAGTTTCTATCAGTTTCCATACTGATACCTAATTTGATGAGGTGGACAATAACTTTGAAATATGACTTTTATTCATATTATCGAGCTTTAAAGAAAAGTCAAGTATTTTTTTTCTACACTTTTTAGGAATGCAGGAGATCAAGAGTTAAATTCCTAGAAGAATTAACTTCTTGGTACTGTTGACAAGAACTTAATTCTTCCTTGCTAAACTGATGGAATTCTAAGGGAGCTAAATAATTATCTCTTTCCAATGATATAATATTTCTTTTAAAATGAAGTAGTAGTTGAGTAAGGAAAAGTTGATAAACGAAAAAGTTATAAAAACATTTTAAGGCAGAAGTAACAAAGAAATAATGGATGGGAAAACACTGAATATCAAAAGTAGGCAAAATGTCTTTTTTTTTCTTGCTTGTTTTTTTACCCTTTGTGCCTAGAAGTATGCATAATTCAATTACTATTTCTTAAGTGAATGATCGAGTGGATAGTGGATGATGGTTTCAATAATACATTGAGTCAAGCAACAAAACAATTTTAAGCCTCAACTTGACTGATAAAAATCAAGGAGTGGGCACCAGTAATAAATATTAATAATGTGGAAAATATTAGAAAAGGTGATAGGATAAATAAAGGGTGGGGGGAATGAATCATGTCCATAGTGCAGTCATCTATGAATCAGAAAAAACTGGTGATTTGGACAATGTACATGCATGTAAGTACTGTCTTAATCTGTTTGGGTTACTGTAATTATAGATTGGGTGACTCATAACAGAAATTTATATTGTAGGTTTCAGAGGCTAGCAGTCCATTGTCAGGGTGTCAATACAGTTGGGTTCTGGTGAGGATACTCTTCTTGTTGTATTCTCATATGGCAGAAAGAGAAAGCAAGAGTTCTCTGTGATCCCTTCAATAAGGGTACTAATCCCATTCGTGACCTAACTATTCAATCTCTGACCTAATTACATTACAAAGGTCTCATCTAAAACCATGACATTTGAGGCTAGAAATTAAACATGGGTATTTGAAGGGCACAAACATTCATACTATTTCAAGTACTTTTTTAATATAATGGCGGAGATGGTTGTATCTTGGCCTCCTGACATTTGTGCCTTCTTGCCACAGAACTCAAGTTCTTTAAAATAAGACCTTTAACTTGATGGTTATCAAATTGTGGGACTTTATTAAATTGTCTGTCCTCTTGCAGTCAATTAAATGCCTCTTCCCTGAAATTTAAATTGTGTGTAATTACTAAGAGAATGTATTTAGTTGGAGTCTCTTTTTCTCATGATTAGGCTTTAAAAACAAATCTATTACTATAAGGAGATCAGTGCTGTAGTTGCTCTATTATCTTTGTTCCTCTGGTTTGTTAGTTTCATTTGGCAGATGTTTTATCATACTACCAAATATCTGAGCCAATATAATGAAATATGATTTTACAATCTGTCACATAGGCCTGTTTAAATTGTTGAATATGCATAAGCGCATATACATCTTTTTGTAATCATATTTTTGACACTTTTATCACTCTATTTATATATATATTAGATATATACATACATATGTATGTGTATATATACATATATGTGTGTGTAATATGTACATGTGTGTGTGTATGTATATATATACATACACACACACATGTACATATTACATATATATATATATGGAGAGAGAGAGAATGGGATTGGAGAGGATGAAACAATAGATAATATTGACATTTTACATGTATTGTTTCATTTAATTCTCTCTGCAGAGCAGGAAAACACATAATTTAAAATTAATTAATTAATTAATAACAACAACAAAAATAACCCTCAGCCATATTAATACAGCCACAGTTTATCACAATGAACATTTTCTCCCCTACTCACCAAGTGCAGGATTCATTAGTGTCCCAATTAACCACAGAGGAAGCACTAATCATGATACAAAATGCACATACCATTTGCAATAGAGTACCTATGTATGGCATAATCTCCTGCAAGCCAACATAGAAAGTTTAAACTCATACCAGTCACCCTTCACATGGCAGATTATTGAATAGAAACCAGGGCCTGCTGGCTGGCTGCTGAGATTTAAGATTTTATTTCTTAAACAGAGAAAGGGGATACCATGTAGAACCTATAAAGGGAGGATGTTTGAATGGTGTGGAAATGGAAACCTTGAAAGATTTTTGTTGGTGAAAACTGGCATAAAATATTTACTAACAGAAAAATTAAGGAAACCTGTGGACGCGTCAAGGATTAAACAGTTGGGAAAACAAGCAAATGTGTCCATGGATAAAAAAAAAAAAATCTCGGGCTAGTACTAAATGCAAAATATCATTTCCACAATCCAGGATACAGATTTGAAAGTAAAGAGGGGTTGGACAGAATCTAAAAATGACATCGTATTCAAAATTACAGATTACACAATAGGACAAACTACCAACTCTACCAGGTAATGATAGAAGTTAAATAGGTGAAAAGACAGATGATTAGAATTACAGTAATAATTGAGCAATCTTTAAAATGTTACATAATGCTTAAAATATCCAAAAAAGTTAAGAAAAATAAAATATTTAAAAATGAAACACTACATTTACTACAATTTTAAAACTAAAAGAGACTTCCAGTTTTCAGTGATATAAAATGCTAGAAGGAATGTTGTTCCACTCTCACAATAAGAAAAATCTACAAAATTTCCAAATATACACTTTCATTGAAATCATCAGAGAGAGGACAACATATGGCAATCAGCTATCCTAATATATGGAGAGAACACATGTTGAAATCTGTTTGCAGTGTTAGGAGGTAGAACCTTTGGAGATGAAAGCTCTCAAACTGTTATAACAGGGCAAGTTCAGTCCCCCTTTTGCCTCTTTGCCTTTCTGCTTTCTGTCATGTGGGAATATGGTATTCTGTCCTGCTGGAGAATGCAATAGGATGGTCCTCATCAGAGGCTCATGGGTTCCTTGAGCCTCGAGAATGATCAAAATATAATTTTTGTTCTTATAAATTACCTAGTGTCAGCATTCTGTTCTAGAAGTAGAAATGAACTAAGAACATTAAACAATTACTACATTCTAGTTATCAAATGTATTTCTCAAATGCACATGGGTTAGAAAAAAATGAAACTAATTTATGTGAATAATAGGACTGAAGAAATAAGTTAATACACTGAACCTATAAAATGATGGCTTCTTGGTGTCAGAGAAAAAAATATATATATATACTTAAGTGGAAAGGCTAAAATGAAACCTGCCATTGTTGAATTTTTGGTAGAAGTATCGCTATCAACTCATGGATTTTTAGTAGACACACAAATATTTAGATAGAGAAACAAATATAAATGTGTTATGTATGTGTACTAAATATAGGCATAGTGTACTAAGAAGTCATTGAAATAAGATATCCCAGTAGCAAGAAGTTCACTGACCATCCACGTCTTAGTGCATACATAGCATTCTCTAGTTCAGAAAACCTGAGTTCTTCAGATACACATTTGGTCCCGATCCAAGAAAGAAAAAAATACAAGATAAGCCTGAAACATTTTTTTTATTGTTGTTTTTAAAAAGTGAGAAAATGCTCATAAAATGTGACACACTGAAAGGTCAGAGAAGACTGTGAAAGAGCTCTGAGGACCAATCTAGAACACTTGAGCAACAAAATTTTAAAAATTGTATTAGATAATAGTCTGCAGAATAACATAATTATCCATGTGTCCAACTGACACAAATGCATAATTAAATAAGTAATAAGTTTGGGGGAAGGGATAGCTCTTTATTGTAGAATTAATAAAATTAATAGTTAAAACAAAATATATAAAATAGAAAATTTACATTAATACAGAAAAGGAATAATTATTGGTGGTAAGATTTCATACTGAAATTATTTTAAAAACTTTTGAGAAGGGATAGCTTATAAGGTATCTGTCCAGTGTTGAAGTATCTTCCCTTAGTCAGTGATTAGTAAAGGGTATAAAAACAATAACTTTGTAGTTGGTAAACTTAGCACACACCACAGCCACCTGCTGATTAAATTTAACTTTGTCAGTTATAGTAACAGGTAGTATTTTGTTTCCTTTGACAGAATGTATGAAAAGAACATATATCTTCCCTGATATTCTTGCCAAAAATGCATAGTCTCAATCTAAATGATATGGAAACATCTGACAAGGTGAGACTAAGAGACACCTATGCTAGAGAAAAAAAATGGTGGATACTGTAATAATTTGTGTTTGCAGGGAGAGAGGTGTTTGGTTGTTTATTTATTTATTTATTTATTTATTTATTTATTTATTATTGCATCCAGAAAATTCCAACCATGTACAATCAGCTTGAGGATTCCATGTACATGAATGGATCCTTAAGTATGAAGAAAAGCTCTTCTATCCTCTCATTTCTAATGTACATGGGGGAAAAAAATCAAAAGTGATTTTTGCAGGTTTAGATGTGAAATTTTCTTCCTCTATATCCTTCTCAAGATTATCTTACACTTTTTCTTAAGATTACTCAAATTCATTAAAAAAAAAACAAACCTGTAGGACTGCTGATTGTCTGCAACCTTTAGATGTCTCAGAGGCAGACAGAGAAATCACTAAACATTAGAGAAAAGCTCATTTTCTCTTTGTTCTGACTTCAGAAGGTGAACTGAAAGTTACCTTCAATTGAATATTCACTTTCAACATCAAGGCCCAGTGAAAGAAACTGAAGCTGGATTTGGGTATATTTAATTAGAGCTAAGTTTTTCAAGGACTTTAGATCCTTCTGGTAAAGATTTAATAAAATAGTGTTAGATAGAAGTATTTGGATATGTAAAGCTCAATAAATAGCCTGCTCAATTATTAAGCTTTACCCAGTCTCTTGAACTAAAATCAATAATCCCCTTTTGCCCTGGTCTCATCTCACCATAGAATTTATATCACATTTACTAATATAGTATGACTTGCCTCCACCATTTACTTGTTAAATAAACCTGATCCATTTACTAGATTTTATTTACATTTCTTGGGTCAAAGTAGTCCTATTTCAGCAAATAATCACAATATCTTCACCAAATTTTTAATTTAATTTTTAATTTATTTTAACTGATACATAGAAATGTAAAAGTTATACCTGTAAATGGAATACCATGTAACATTCAACACATGTATATGTTGCATATTTAAGTCATGGTAAGCATATTTATCTCCTTGAAATTTATCAATTCTTATGGTCAAAACTTTCAGGTTCCTTTCTTCTGTCTTTTTGAAGTGTACTGTACATTATTTCTGCCTACAATCCCCATATTATGCAAGAGTACCTCAGAGCTTCATCTATCTAACTGCATCTTAGTACACATTGAGAAACATTTCCCAATCCCTCCATCTACTTCTATTCCTTAGCCTCTGTTTACCACCCACCATATTCTCATCTGCTATGAAGTCAACTATTTTAGAGTCTACATATTAATGAAATCATGTGATACTTGTTTTCTTGTGCTTGGCTAATTTCACCTAACATAATGAGCTCCAGTTCCATCCATGTAGTTGCAAATGCCAGGATATCATTTTTTTAAAGATGTACAGTATTCCATTATATATTTTTACCACATTTTCTTTATTCATATATCAGTTAATGGGCATTTAGGTTGTTTCCATTTGGGGGTTGTTTTGAATAAGCTGCAATAAACATGGGAGTGCTGATTTCACCTCTTTGGTTATATGCTTAGTAGTGGGATTGCTGGATCATATAATAGTCATATTAATATTTTTTGCATCCTCATATGACTTTCCATAATGGTTGTACTAATTTACATTCCCACTAAGAGGGTGCATATGTTACCTTTTTTCCACATTGTTACCAACACTTTAGTCTTTTTTATTACAGCTATTCTCACTGAGATGAAGCAATACCTCATTGTTGTTTAGATTTGCAGATTTGAATTTCCTTCATGATTAGTGTTGCTTTTTAGTTTGTTGTTGTTTTTTAACATATCTGTTGGTTCTTTGTATGTCTACTTTTGAGAGATGTTTATTTAGTTCTATCGCTCATTTTCCAATCCTTTTGTTACTAAGATTTTGGAGTTCCTTATGTGTTCTGGATGTCATATCTTTGTCACATGTATAATAGTTAGCAAATATTTTCTTCCATTCTATAGTAGTCATTTCATTGTGGTTATTTTTTCCTTTGCTAGGCAGAAACTTTTTATTTTGATGCAGTCTCATTTGCCTGTTTTTGCTTCACTTTCCTGTGCTTCTGAGATCTTGTCCGAAAAATCCTTGACCATTCCAATATCCTGAAGCATTTCCTCTATACTATTCTAGTAGTTTAACAGTTTCAGGTCTTAACATTTAAATCTTTAATCCATTTAATTGATTTTTGAAACTGATGAGAGATAGGGGTCTAGTTTTATTTTTCTGCATGTATTATCCACTTCCGTTTATTGATAAAGATTGCCCTTTCTCCATAGCATGTTCCTAGCATCTTGGATGAAAACCATCTTGATGTAGGTGGGTTTACTTCTAAGCTCACTGTTCTGTTCCAATTGAATATATGTCTGCTTTTTTGACAAGACTATGCTGTTTCGATTACTATAGCTTTATAGTATTTTTTGAAGTCAGGCAGTGAAATGCTTTGTTCGTTTTGCTTAAGATTGATTTGGCTATTCTGGGTTTTCTTGGTGGGTTTTTTTTGGTTCCAAACAAAACTTATCTAATTTTTTCTAGTTCTTTGAAGAATTTCATTGGCATTTTCATAAGGATTGCATTGGGTATGGGCATATTAATAATGATTCTTCCAACCTATGAACATGGGATGTCTGTATATGTGTATGTGTGTACTCTTAAATTTATTTTGCTGATATTTTGTGATTTTCCTAATAGGAGTCACTCACCTAATTCCTAGGTGCTATATTCTTTATTGTAGCAGTTATAAATGGGATTTCTTTTGTATTTCTATTTTGTATAATTTACTATTGGCATAACTTTTATATGTTAATTGCATTTTCTAAAAGTTTTCTGAGTTCATTTATTAGTTTTAATAGGTTTTCTGGTGGAGATTTTGAGTTTTCCATAAACAGGATCATGTTATATATAACATGTGACAATTTGACTTATTCTTTTCAAATGTGGATGCCCTTTATTGTGTTTCTCTTGTCTGATGGCTCTGCCTAGGAAGTTCAGTGCTGTGTCGAATTAAATTGTGAAAGGTGGAATCCTAGTCTTATTTCAGATGTTAAAAAGAAAGCTTTCCATTTTTTCCCTTTCAGTATAATGTTAACTATGGGCTTATTTTAAATGGTCTTTATTATGTTGAAGTACCTTTCTGTATACCACCAATGCCATATGTTTGTGTGTGTGTGTGTGTGTGCGTGTGTGTGTGTGTGTGTGTGTGTATGTTTAGGAGCACAAGCATCTATTGAATAAAGCAGATTATGATAGTAGTTTATTATACTTTCTAGCAAGAGAATTGATATTTCTACTACACATATTTTACCTTTACCCATATCTTTAATCTACATCTGTCTGCCTATATATCTATATAGATATAGATAAAGATATAGAAACAATTCTCTATGTGGGTATCTTTTTGATTTGTCACTATTATATTTCTATGGATAAAGAATCTCTACATTTGGAACTAAAATTTTTAATGGTTCTGTCATAATCACAGTTTATAATTCATGCTTGGAGAGTAAAACAACCGTGTTAAAACAAATGCTTACACACAGAGACTTATTTCAGGTGATCTTTCGAATAAGATATCAGAGGAAACTTATTTGTTCAATCATTCATGAATCAGTTACTTGTTTGTTTGTAAGTCAAAGAAGGTAATACTTAGTATAATATGGACTCTGGAGGGAAATAATTTCTATTATGTTTGCCAGACATAGAAAGACAAGGACAACATAATCTCACTCATATACATAGATTCTTAACAGAGCTGACCTCATAGAAGTTGAGAACAGGATAATGGTTCCCCAAGCTGAGAAGAATGAGGGGATTGCTGAAGGGAAGTTGATCAATGAGAACTAAGTAACAGTCAGATATGGGTAAGAAGCTCTGATGTACTATTGTACATCATATTGTATATCATAGGAAATACAGATAACAATAATGTTCTGTGTATTTCAAAAGCTAGAAGAAAGCATTTTGAAATAAAGAAATGACAAATTTTTGAGGACATAAATATGTTTAACCTGATTCAAGAATCATGTAAAACACACATGCATCAGACATTCTGTGGTACCTCATTGCTATGTACAACTTAGTGGTTTTATACATCAGTTAAAAATAAATTTTGCAAAGTGAAAAAAAGCTTACTGTGTCTAATATTCTTTGCAATGCACTTAATGATTAGCCAAACATCTGGGATTATAACTTATTTAATAACTAGGAGAAAGATGGGCAAATATAGTGTTACCTTTAGATCGATGTTTTAAGATGAGAAATAACTTAAACATGCACAGAATGTAAGCAATGGAATTTGGACTAGATCTCAGGTCTTCTGAATCAAAAGACCTATTTTCCTTATAATCCTTTCCCTATGTCAACCTTTTAAGCAATGTTTTAATACTAAATGAGAAACAAGCATAGAAAATAAGAATATATAGTAAAATGGTCAGGCAATCAGGGTGATGGAACCCAATTAAGATATATATATATATATATATATATATACATATTTTTTTCCAAATGTAAAGACCACTCCATGAAAATAACTTGTAGAAACATTTCAAACATTCCAGCCAACTCCTTCATCCCAGAGGAGCAGGAAAATGAAAGTGAGGATAGACCCAAATGTAGGTTACAGGAAAGTTCAAATCCAAAGGCTCAAAGAGCACAGATAATTAAAAGATCACAAGCCAATCCAATACTTTTCCAACACTTACATTTCAACCAGTAGCCTTAACACTTTTTTTTTTTTTGGGGGGGGGGGTGGAGGCTACCAGGGATTGAACTCAGGGGCACTGGACCCCTGAGCCATATCCCCAGCCCTATTTTGTATTTTATTTAGAGACAGGGTCTCGCTAGGTTGTTTACACCTTGCTTTTGCTGAGGCTGGCTTTGAACTTGATATTTTCCCGCCTCAACTTCCTCAGAAGCTGGAATTATAGGTATATGTGCCTCACCTGGCTTAGCCTTAACACTTTTAACATAGATTTTTAACCAGTAGACTTAACAATTTTTCATTACCTGTTTAGCATGGGTTTTGATCAATGCATCTACCCAGAGGCAGTGTAAACTCCCAAGACTAGTATATTTAAGTGAAAAAATATGCTCTCTGGTTCCCTCTTGCCTTGGGGGATTCTCACTCTTTTCTTCTCACTTAAATAAATTCCACTCCTTTCATTCTTGCCTTCCATTATGGTCCATGCATTTCATTCTTTGAATTTGTTAAACAAGAACACATACACACAAAAAAAAATTGGTGGTGTGCTGCTGGGTTCTGCTGTAACTTTGAAGGGCATGTCTACCATCAAGAGTTGCACATGCCACTCAATAATAGTGGAGAAGAATATGGCTTTGCTGGCTGTGGCTGTAACCCTCATGGCTGAGGCCAGCAGGCATCTGCTGCTATGATGACCAGCTATCTCTAATATGGGCTTTCTTGGCCACAGAGGACTGCAATTTACACATACCCCACCTGCCAGCAGAAGTGAAGACTAGTCTTATCTCAAACTCTGGTTTCAATAGTATGCTTGCTCACTTTTTTTATTTAATCAAAAATTTGAGTTCAGGGTCAGGAAGGAGGTGTTGTAAAAATAAACACATTCTATGTCTTACCAACTTACCTGGTACCTCTTTTAACCTTGACATCTTCAATCCCAGAAACTCATACAAGAACTCATACAATCATTGACAACATTAGTTAGGATTCAAGCATAGTTTTTTCTTCATAAGTAACTTAACAGTTTAGAATTTTTTTAAGAAGCATAAAACAAACTTTTTCCATCTTTGAGTCAATTTCAGAAGACAAATTTGGGCAATAGAAAGAAAACTGTATGGAAAGTCAGTTGGTCAGCATTAAAATTGCATTACTTCAATTTATAAGCAGTCTTTGGATGAACATGCTATTATTTTTATTTAATGCCCTCTTTGTAAGATGAAGATAATAATTGCTACTGCACAGGTTTTAGTCTTTCTTACCCAAGACATTTTGAGGATATGATGGTTGTGCAGTAAAAAAAAAAAAATGAGAGAGAGGAAATCTTAATTAAATTTAGTTAACATTAGGTTATATTTAATTAAATAGTTTTTTTGACAAAGCCCTTTCTAGAGTCTTTAATACACTAATATGATCAATGAACCTTTAACTATACATAGCACTTCCTGCATGTATTTCACAAAATACTTCTTGTCCTTGGGTTTGAAAAAGTTGCACTGTGATTTATTCTCTTTATGTAATTGATACAATTTGTAAGAGGACTATTAAACCCATAGTAGGATTTATATATACTGTAGTAACATTTCAATAAATTCTCATGTACCTACAGATAATAGGAGTAAGAATATCTCTGCTACAAACAGTATTTCTTCACACTCTCTCCCTAAGTTCTGTTGTGTGTCTCTAGTGAAGAGAGGTCTTTTACGCAATTTGTACTCATTATTATTTCCCGAATGATGCTCTAAGAAGAAATAACAAAGGTGACAATTATAATATAAAAAAGAAAAAGAAAAATAAATTTAAGAGGAAACAAAAACATTTCAAATAAGATAAAAACAATCATCCAATAATTCAAGCACAATTTAAATATTTGTGATTAAAATGGCTTTCAATTTTGTTTTTAACTGAGGGGTTCATTACAGCTTAATTATAGACTTTACAAATTTTATAGAAGTGAAATCTGCTAGCATGGAACCATAACAAATATTTACACCAGTATTTACACATTAGAATTTGTCTTCCCTCATTGATAATTAAAAAAAAATGTGTGGCCAGTAGAATCAGTTCAAATTACTGATTTTATAACATTCTGTCTCATCATTTCTAAAATGTGCTAGCTCTCTTGAATGAAGATATCTATCTAAACAAATTATTCTAGCATTATAAAATCCATCATTCTAGATTTAGGAATGATTAACTTCCTTCAAATTTTGACCAGAGTGTGATTTTTGTATGCAGTTTTTTTTCATTGTACACAACTGCAGCACAACTTTTTATTGCACTGATTGTACACAATATAGCATCGCACCGTATAGGCAGTCATACATGTACCTAAGGGTAATGATGTCCATCCTATTCTACCATCTTTCTTGCCCCCATACCCCCTAACCCTTCATTCTCTACCCTTTGCCCAATCACAGTTTCTACATTTTTCCCATTCCCCCCCCCCAATTATGGACTGGCATCCACTTATCCAGAGAGAACATTTGGCCTTTAGTTGTTTTTGGAAATTGGCTTTGCTTAGCATGATATTCTCCAAATCCATCCAATTACCTGCAGACTTATCTTAATTTTATTGTCTTTGAATGCTGAGTAATATTCCATTACAGTTTCTTTATTCATTCATCTATTAAAGGACATCTAGGTTGGTTCCACAGTTTATCTATTGTGAATTGAGCTGCTGTAAACATTGATGAATGCATTACTATAGTATGCTGATTTTAAGTTCTTTGGATATAGACCAAGGAGTGAGATAGCTGGGTCAAACGGTGGTTCCATTCCAAATTTTCTAAGGAATCTCCGTACTGCTTTCCAGATTTGTTGCCCCAATTTGCAGTCTCAGCAGCAATGTATGAGTCTTCCTTTCCCCCACATCCTCCCAAATACTTATTGTTGTTTGTATTCTTTATGGCTGCCATTCTGACTGGTGTGAGTTTTGATTTGAATTTCTCTAATTACTAGAGATGTTGAACATTTGTTCACATATTTGTTGATCAATTGTTTATCTTCTTTTGAGAAGTGTCTGTTCAGCTCCTTAGCCCATTTATTGATTGGGTTGTTTGTTTTTCTGGTGTTAAGAGTTTCGAGTTCTTTATATATCCTGGAGATTAGTGCTCTAACGGATAAGCATGTGGCAAAACTTTGCTCCCAAAATGTAGGCTCTCTCTTCACTTAATTGATTGTTTTGCTGAGAAGAAGCTTTTTAGATTTAATCCATCCCATTTATTGATTCTTAATTTTATTTCTTGTGCTTTAGGAGTCTTGTTAAGGAAGTTGGGGCCTAATTTGATGTGATGAAGATTTGGACCTACTTTTTCTTGTATTAGGTTCAGGGTCTCTGTATACAGTTTTTTAAATCACAACATTGTCCTGATATTTTACATTATATTGGCAACAATTCATCACCACTAATTGTGTCTCCCAATTTATAGGGAGATTTATAGGCTGAAATCTATGATTTCTACAGAATTATAAATCAACTGCTATTTTTCAGTTAAACTGGGGAGAAAAATTTTTGTTTTATATAAAAGTCAAGATGTTCTTTATAAGGGAGAAACTATTCCTATCACTTTATGAGCTTGATGTATAGATACATATAGTCATCACCATTTCTTAAAGTGTATGTTCTTTAGTGAACAAACTTGAGCTATTGGTATCAGTAGTTTTACTGAGTAAATTTTGTTTATATGTGGTAAAAAGGCTGTTTTAATGAAATCAATATTTAGAGACATAAATTCACTTTTACTGAGAAGTTATACTTTATCCTAATTTTTGCACAATGTTTCTCTGCACGCTGACTCACAACAAAACTTTAGTAAACTACTGCCTTTAAAAATATATAGTATTTTCAAACTTGTGATAAAGAGAGAATTTAGGTGTGCAAGGGCAATGTTCATAAATAGAATATGTGGTGGAAAAGGAGGAAGAAACAATGGTAAACTTGGATTATTTATTATTCTGAGGAAATAACAGAAGATATGATAAATCTTACCACCATCATGGAGCTATCAAAATACTGTCAAATAAATAGTTGCAATAATCCATATAGTCACACTGAGAGCTCATTAGCACCCAAGGAGTAAAAAAAAATCAGAAATCATGGTGATATAAAAAACAAGGGAAAAAGAATTGCTAATTGAGGGGGTCAGACATAGATACAGTGCCACCAGGCCTGACATCTCAGTATGCTGTACAAGTCAGGGATGTCATAGCCCAGAAAAAGGCAGATAGATAAAAATACTCCTGTAGCTTAAAGAGTTATTACTCCTTAAACCCCAAACTTTATCTTGTCCTGGGATTAGGACTCTAATATTAATTCTAAACTCAGCTGGTTGCAGACAGAGACTGCTAATATAGGCCTGCTTTGATCAGAAAGGATTGAGTGATTGGAAAGGTCTGAATCTGAGGTCAAGTAACTGATGGCTGTGAAAAGGTAAGGAAGACATTGACCTGGAATAAATATTAAAGGCAAATTGTATGTTGGACTATGGTTTACTAACCTTTTGAAAAAAGTGGGGTGTATTCTAGACTAACAGTAGAATGAAGTATTCCCAGAGTTATTCCTATAAATTAAATGGATGACAAAAATTATAGCTCTGTTTTTTGAATACTCCATAGGTGCCCTTACATATGCTAACCTATATAAATGATCAATTATCCCATCTAGTGCTCTCAGTCTTACAAAATGCACAACATACATACTAGTATTGTTCCATTTTAACAATGTAGAGTCTAAGACTTGGATCAAGTGAGGTCAGAGTTTGAATTATAGTCAGTGTATTAGTGACTTATTGTGACATTAAAAATTTATCCTAAAATTTAAAGAGTGAAAAAATCAATTATTTATTTATTACCTTTTACTTTCATTGAGTTGGGAATCTGGCTGGGTATTTCTGGTTTGGGTTCTCTCAAGAGCCTACAATAAAAATGCCAGCTGGGATTGCAATTATTTCAAGGTTTGACTGGAGAAACTCTCACAAACTCACACATGTGGTTTCTGGCAGGACTCAGAAGCTTTGCTTCCAAGCTCACTAAATTGGGATTCTCCCCAGAGCTGCCTCAAAACATGGCAACTGGCTATTTTTAGTGAAAGCACTCCAGGAGTAAGAGAGAGCACCCAGACAGAAACCAAAGACTCTGAAGCCTAATCTTGGAAGCAACATCCCATCACTTTTGCCATATTCTATTGTTTAATACAAGTCAATAAGTCTAACCCACACTCAAGGACAAGGGATTTCAGAAAAAACAGAATTCCAAGAGGAAGGGATTATTGGGGGATATTTTAAAGAATGCCTACCACTCTGTCTGACCTCAGAAACTATATTCTGAACAACACTCTCAACACTTTGCCCTTAACTTTTAAACTCTAAGTCCTTATGCTTGGATTTTTCTAGCTACATAGTCATAGATTTATAATATCATACACCAAGCAAAATACTTATTTTCTCCATTTTTGCTTAGTTGATAACTGTCCTTTAGAAAAAGATGAACAACTCTGCAAAAGCTAGCAAGCTCAATCTTCCTGAAGCATATATTTTTCAGTGTGTAGCAGCTCCCTGCTATTAAGATAAGAAATAAAATGAAACTGAGCTTTCAACCTTGCCTGTGAGGCAAGCGTATTTCCTCTGATACTTTCTTTGTGAAATGTAGATGCAAGAATAAAATCAATGCTGCTTCTATAATGAAATCTGAATAAATGCATGATATCGGCTTTCAAAAACCCCAATGCATATATATTTTTAGTTTTTATGTAATAAAGTCAAACTTAAGAATCTAAGTTACAATATTATGTTTTTTCTCTGTTATTTCATGCTCAATTAGTTTATCATTAATTATGATTTATAATGTACAATTCATCTGTTTTGTAGTATAGAAAAATACTACAAAGGTAGTAAAATCTTAATTTCTTTTTCAAGACAATAAAGAAAACTCAATTTCATAAATATTTAAAACCTACTTTCTTTTAAAAAATGATTGACTTTAAGCAATGACATTCAAGCTGATGCTTCATATCAATTCTCATTTGCTTTATCAAGGATTTAGGTTATTTTCAGAGAAATAATTAATTTTAGTTAATCATTCCTTCAGCCTGAGAGAATAATCCTACCAACATCAAATCTTACAAAAAGAAATATAAATCACTTTTGTAACAATCTAAAAAAGGTAGAGTAATGCAAATCTGATAATAAAATGTTTATAAAAAAGCATTAATTAGATAATTAATGCCATTTTGTTATTTTATCAAAATATATAAATACCTTTTTGACAAAATGTTTACAATAAAATTTAGCTATTTCTTACTTCTTTCTGTCCAATTTTTCAATCTTATTCCCCAGAAACAACTATTAATACATATTTGTTTCTTCAGGTATAATTTTATATGGGCATTCTCTGATTTTCAAATTTAGGCAGTGATCTCACCTTCCAGTTAGTTGCATCCACGGCTAGCAGACAGATGCATAACACACATTACTTATCACTTCCTATTATAGTTAAATCATAATATCTAACTAAACTAATGTGCAGTGCTTATATTGTTCTGACCAGGTAAATATTATTCACAGTGGAACTGAGAAGTATACTATGATTATTTAAAATTCTTTTACCACTTTTTGTTTCTCCTGAAGAAAATAATTGCCCTATTGCTTTTTTATTTTCTATCCCACAAATTTAAATTCATTTACAAATTGCTGCTAGCCTGTAGTAAGCCACATAAATGTCTTATGAATATATATTACATTCTACATATATACAAGACGATATGTAAGTTTTTGTCAACTGAGATTAGTTTCTTCTGTTATTTTTTCACTCAGGGATTGTTTCATTCAAGGGCAAAGTTTCCCTCTGGAGCTGCCAAAATTTGTCAGGAAAAGATGCTAAAGTATACCATCCACACTTCATGTTCAGAAGTGCTACATGGCCTGCTACAAGTGCTACAGGTGTATGCTCTCAAAACAGGAATGCAGATTAATTTTGCATGATTTTCATCAAGCAAAAAATGTAAGATGCATTTGTAATTGTGTGTTCTGTATTAATTCGCATATTCCTGGATAAAGAGAATTTCTATTTTTTCATAGGATTTCCTGGGAACTAAATGTTCTGCTAGCAATTTATACACATGATAATTGGTTGATTTTTCCACCAACTACTTTTGGCCTCTAAATTTTACAACCTGTGTCTCTTTTCATAATCAAGTCCTCTGGTGTCAGCCACAGAAGGGTACACGCTTATTATGCTAAACCTATGACTCTGACATTGGATACCACCAAGCCAGGAAATTTTTGTAATGTTGGGTGATTACTGGAAGCCATTCTTATTGCTGGAAAATTTTTGATTATATATGGAAATTATGACAGCCTCATAAATATGTCTTTCTAAACAAAAATATTGTACTTGCAACCCAGTTTCTTATTTAGATCCTCCAAATGCCTGCACCCTACCACTCCAGCACACCTATGTAAGAACATATGACAGTCTTTGCAGGGAGGCATGGAACCAGATGACCCAGGCAGACTCAAGTGTTATGCCTCTGGCTTGTAGTTTCTAAAATTTATGTAGAATATGCCCAAACTGCAATATTCTCAGATGAGGAGGAATTGCCAGAAACAACACAGTCTGCAACCTTGCCCTTTGTAGAATAAGAGGTGCTTCAGTGCTTGCTGTCAGTGATCCAACTGGGGTCTGGGGTATAAAACCCAGGTTAGAGTACTTTCACAGTCTCTTAGCTATGGTAAAATGTGACACGTGTGCAGAGGAGAATATGTTGGCCCAAAGTAGCTTTCCTGAAACTTGTGATCTCCATCTTATTTGCTCTATCCAGAGTTTCTCACACATTTCTCTTTAACAGGTTTTTCTCACCCCCCCGCCCTCCATCCCACCCCACATCTTGCTGCTAAGACACCATACTTGCCAAGATCTCCTAATACATCTCTTGCTGATCCTCATAAGTCTCCAATGCTGGCAATCCTCATAGTTGTACCTCCATATATTGATGTGTCATAGGTCTGAGTCTTTAAAGGTCTTTTCTTTTTAAATTTACATTTAGTTCCTGTGTCATCTTATCTGGACTCAGGACTGGAATATACTATATCTGGATGAATTCCAAATTTATATTTCTAATCCCAACTTCTACCCTGAGCTCTAGACTCACATTCAATTGCTTATTTAACATGTAAACTTGGACTTCTAAGAGGAATCTCAGACTTACAGTCCCCAAACTGACCTCCTTATAATCCACCACTCAAATATATCCCTCCTGAAGTCTTTCTCATTTTCTTAAGTGGAAGCCTTACTTTTCCCAGTTTTCAAGCTGAAAACCATATAGTCCACCATGACATTTTCCTTCACAGATCATATCTAGCTCATCATCAGACCCTGTTGTCACTACCATCAAATGATGTACCTAACCTCATTACTTCTCTTAACTATCCCCCTTACAATACTGGCCAAGTCACCATAATCTTTTCCTGGATTATAGTAAGTTTTCAAAATGGTTATCCTTAATCCCCCATTGCTCCTACCCTACTTAATGCATTCATAGAGTAGCCAGAGTAATTTCTTTAAAATATAATTCATTTCTTGTCACTTCTTCAAACTCTTAGAGAATCTTCTCAACTTATTAAAAGTAATGGTCCTTGCCTTGCATGCACAAGGCCCTGGGTTTGAGCCCCAGCACCAAAAAAAAAAAAAAAGAAAGTAATGGTCCACATTAGTATGAAAAAGTAATGTTCCATGTATAAATATACAAATGATGTAAAATATTATAAAACTTTATAGAAAGTCAAAAGAATTCTTAAAAAAAATTTTGGAAGACCTAGATCTAGTACATGTTTCTAAAGAACAAATGATCTGTAGTAGAAAATAAAAATTCTCTAAAAATCGATCTGCTATTAGTCAAAAATTATAATAGAAGAAAACCAAATTGCTAAAATAATCAGCCCCTGAAAAATAAAAACAAAGTTGATATCGTATATCAAGAAGTATTATAAACTCATATCACTAAAATATTGTGTTAGTAGCACAACAGTGTACTGGACCAATGGAAGTAAAGACAGAAAATAATATGCATACAAAAACAGGTACATTACAAAAGTTTACATTGTTTTTCATCAAGAAAAATGCATATTAATGCACATAAACATCAATTCCAGATGAATTAAAAACCTAGTCAAAGAGGCAAAAGTTTGGAAGTAAAATTTAAAACTCTTAAAGGAAAATTTAAGAGATTAGCTTTATGGTAAAAATCCAGAGATAAGTTTTTAAACCAACAAACCTCAAAAACCTCAAAGAAAATTTTGTTGATTGAAATAAAAAATAAGAATTTCAGTGACAGCATGAAAAAGTTTTTGGGAATGAAATCTACCAAATTATGCTATGCCCATGTATGAATATACCACAATGAATCATTCATATATATATATAAATACATATGCACACACATATACAATTATAATGCACAAATTAAAATAATAGAGGGAGATCAGTAGAGTAGATCAAGTAGAAGTGAGAAGGAGGAGGAGAAGGAAAGGAAAGCCATTGGAGAATGAGATTGATCAAACTTTCATATGAATGCATTATGAATTTGGCATAATGAACCCCACTTTATATACAATTATAAAGTGTATATTTTTATATAAATTTAAACATTTATATAAAAATAAATGTTTAAAAATTCTGTTCATCAAAAATTACCAGAAAGACAATTTTGAAAAATATTTTCAACACGTAAAACTGGGAATTAGACAATATAAACATACAAAGTTCTCTCATAAATATAGCATAGATAAAAGAATTATAAATAGAAAAATGGCAAAATGCATATATATACTGTTTTAGTCAGCTTTTCAGCTGCTGCAACCAAAAGACCTAACAAGAACAATTTTAAAGAGAAAAAGTTTATTTTGGCTGTCATGTTTTCAGAGGTCTCAGTCCATAGATAGCTGGCTCCATTCCTTGGGGCACAAGGTGAAGTAGAACGTTATGGTGGAAGAGTGTGGCAGAGGAAAGCAGCTGGGGACATGGGATTAGAAAGCAGAAACACTCTACTTGCCAGAGACAAAATGTATTCTCCAAAGCCATGCCCCCAATGCCCATCTTCTCTAGCTACACCCTACCTGTCTTCAGTTACCACTTAGTTAATTTCTATCAGGTTATTAATTCACTAATTCGTTTAAGGCTCTCATAACTCAATCATTTCACCTCTAAACCTTCTTGCATTGTCTCACATATAAGCTTTGGGGAATACCATATATTGAAACCATAACATATGCACTTTACCCAAGAAAGAACTAATTGGCAGAGAAAACCACATTGTCTTTTTTAGCAAGGAAATAATAAAATACCATCTCAAAGTGACAAAAAAGTTAAAGTCTTGTTAAATATAGATGAGTATGTTCAAAGAGCACACAGCATAGGAGTATACACTGATACAGTTTCTTTTGGGAAATGCTCAGAATTAATAAAAATGGAAGCATTACCTGCATATGGTACCTAGAGAACAGAGATGGATTGCAGACAGTATCTTTTCAATATCTATCACAACAGGTGTTTACCATCACAACATTGTAAATGCCTAAAATAAATCTGTCCCCTTGACGATCAGAACAGAATTGCTGGCAATGGCAGGTAATACTTACACAAACCTAGATAATAATTTACACATAATGTTTTAAAACATTTTAAGACTGAGATCTGTTCTAAATACTTGCATTGAAATCAGATAAGTAATGATGTATCTTATAGAAAAACAGATAAAAAGGAATTTGGATTTGGTCAAGTCCTCCAGTTTTTGTTGTCAGAAGTTTCTGAAATATGGTATTAGTGACTAGAGTAGATCAACTAGTCTGAGTGAAGGTTGCATTAGACGACTTGAAGACTACCTCTAGTTCCAAACCAACCAACCCTTCAGGGAAGAAGGACCACTCCATGGTCTGGTTGTTGGTTCCACAGAAGTCAGGATTTCTGTTGTCTAACTGTGTGTTTTGTTTTGTTTCCCTACTTAAATGTATATCCCTAGTACCTCTGCCAGTACTTTCTGTGATAAGTAGTACATAATTAAAAATATGGTTTATGGAAGCAAAAAGGATTTAGAGATTTTGAATCCAGGTGCACTGGCACATGCCTATAATCCCAATGGCTCAGGAGACTGAGGCAAAAAGGATCCCAAATTCAAAGCAAGCCTCAGAAACTTAGTGAAGCCTTCAGCAACACAGCAAGATCATGTCACAATATAAAAAATAAAAAGGGACGGCAATGTGACTCAGTGGTTGAGCAACCCTGGAGTCAATCCCCAGTATCAAAAAATAAAAATAATTGAAAAAATCTTTAAACATTTTTCTTAAGGAAAAGCAAAAGACACCTTAATGAAGGAGTCACCAGTTTAAAAAAAAAGATAAGAAAATGAGCCCTCGATATTCTCTAACAAGGTGTAAATATATTTATTTATTTTGTTTTTGCTAAGGCACTTTAAAAAAATAGTTACATAAAGGGAAAGCATTACTTTCAATATTTTTTAATTTAAAATATTGCCACTAAAATCTTTATAGAACTATCGAGTCTGGGCCAAAGGACAGCTAACTAATTATCAAAGAAAAGGAAATGAACAGATAACAACCCCCCATCACCTGGTTGCAAACCTCCAGGGGAGAGGAAGGATCACATTTTCCAACACAAGCAATCACCCCAGACGGCTCTCCTTCTGCCCTTTTGGTCACTATTGGTCACATAGGTAAAGTAAGAAGAGGAGGGGACATGAGAAGAAAGGAAACCTGAAATCTATTAAGGTAATAGTTTCAAATTAGTTTTGAGAGCAAATCATCTATTTTTCTTTCTTTCTTCCTTCCTTCTTTCCTTCCTCCCTTCCTTCCTTTTTTTTCTTTTGATACCTGTGATTGAACCGAGGGGGTGCTTAACCACTGAATCACATCCCCAGCCATTTTTAAATTTTATTTATTTATTTTTTATTTTGAGATACGGTCTCACTAAGTTTCTCAGGGCCTCACTAAATTGCTGAGGCTGGCCTCAAAATCTCAATACTCCTGCCTCAATCTTCTAAGTCACTGGGATTACAGGTGTGCATCACCACATCTGATTCTTATCCATTTTTATTGCTTTCAGTAAAGTACAATTTCTCCATTTGCATCTGAGGTTTCAGAATTTGGTTATACATATTTTCTTTATTGTCCCTTGTCTTAGTCACGCTTTTTGGAATATTTTACTATGTGCCAAGAAATATAAAACAAGAAAACGTTGACAATGTTATATTTTCATCATCAAAGTGTTCCTAAGTAAGTAGGATGGTGCTCATAGAAGGATCATTTATTTATAGAGAAAATCAATCAACTTTTAATTATGCTGTCTGAAGTGATACAATCTCTGCCAGTACTTTCTGTAATAATTAGTACATAATTAAAAATATGGTTTATGGAAGCAAAAAGGATTTAGAGATTTTGAAGCACATCAATATATTTGGATTTCTTCCAGGAGGTAACTCCTAATTATGAAAACAACCACAGAAATAATTGTGATTTTAGTTTTTCTCTAGGATATATGGCCTTTTCAGCATATTTGGAAGGGTGAGATTCTACTGTTTGTAATTCAGAATGCATTAACAGATGGCAAAGAACTATCTCTAAAGCTTATTGCACCATAATGTTTTCTTGGGTTGTTGACAATATGTTCTAGTGAAAGGCTCATTTGTTTATTCATCAAAGACTTATCATCAGAGTTAGTTAAGCATGAAGTAGAAAACATCTTTGGAGCACTTGTCTCTAGACCTTTGGTTTCTTTGTGGTAATTCCCAGCATATACTGCTTGTGACAGTCACTGGGTTGCTGATAACTGAAGAAAGCTGTATAGAGAAGTATTTTCATTAATTTGTGCTGTAACAGAGCCTGTGACACAACATGGCCCAGCAGAACTCCATCGATGATTCTGTGATTTTTATATTTCCACATAGTAAGCAACCTTGAAAACTATGTAAACAATGCCATGTGACAACCATGAGCAAAAACATATGCAGCCAAACTTTTAATTAATTAGGCAGCCATTCAAAGACAAAGTCATAGACAGAAATATCTGAAGATTTGAAAGGGTCATTAAAAGGCTGTAATAGTTAAATAATCCACATATCATAATACTTGGAATTTTACACCTTGTCAGTAACACAAAGTTTCCATTCTTATAAATCCCTTTTGTACTTCATATACAAATCTTTATTAAGGGAACATGTTTTATCAGTTTTCACAGTGGCAGAATTTATTCTACAAACCAACAAAAAATTTAATTCCACAGTTTTAAACACAGTTATTTGTGAGTTCCTTTCTCCTTTCATACCTAACAGGTAAATATTACTTCTTACTACAAAGAGTTGGGCAGAGTGAAAATTTAAAATGGTGAAACAACTCCATTGGTGAGATTTTAGAAGATTAAAATTATTTTGTACTCCATATTGAATTTTCACATACAATCACAAAGTGAATGTATTACATACATACATACATATATTTATGCATAGATATATGTACTGATAGAAAACCAGTGTGGTTTTTACAACCAGTCTTGATGTTTCTCCTGTTAGGTATGTACATAGACAGAAAAAATGATAACACCATAACTGACAGAATTTTTCCAAAATATTTCTGAATATTTTCTAAATATTTCAGAAATATTTTTCAAGATGATTTCTAGATTTTATTTTTCATTTGACAAAGGTAATTATAAAATATGGGAAAACATGATCAAATGCTCTAAGGAAATGGCCGACTACGGGATACCTGCATATGAATGTAAAATAATGAGAAAACTTAGATGGCTAAAGCCAGTAGAAACAATGAAATAAACTAAGGCAGCAGAATGAAAGAAAAAAATGTAAAAAATAATTAGTAAACAAATCATTATTCTTCAGCTAGCTGAAGGTCTGAAGAAGTGTATAATCAACTACCACTCCTTCAAATTGAACATGACCTGAACACAGCTTGATATATCATGATCTTTAGAACATCTTATATACAGAGCCAAGAAATGCAGAATTTCATGTAAAAATGAAGCAGATATCCCTGCAGGTCTTTCTTTCATGGTATAACATTGTGCATACATGGTCACCTGTACGTACAAAACATAGTAATGTGATCTCTGGGATGGAGGCATCTGGCTGCAGACACCTGGTTACCTATGGTTACTAAATGCACACCTAGGCTGCCACAAGGGTTATTTGTGATTTCTTTACTTGACCTTTACCTTCTCTTCCTGTATGATAATCTTCTTCTATTCTCTGCTTAGTACCTTCTAAGTAAATAGTGATACTAATAATTACAAAATTACCAAATTCCAAATTTTAACAAGTTTTTTTTCTACTTATCTGAGCAAATTTTTCTTTTTCAGTTATTTCATCTTGAAGACAATGAACAAACTCCAAGACATGTTTTAAATTTGTGTTTGTTTTCACATGGGTCTTCACATACGAGGAATATTCATGCAGATAAGTTTTACTTTAGACATGTTTATAGATTTCCTTAAGTTATATTACTATTAGGTGACTTTCAAATATTAAAGCATCATGTCCTTTTCCTATGGTTCACTGATTTGTTTTAGTTAATAGAAGGACTCTAGAATATATGGAGGGAAATCTCATACCCTAGACGTACTTAATTTCTATGTAATACAAGTAATGTGTTATTTGATTCAGGTTTGTATTTTTTAGCCTATTAATTATCTCCTAGTTTGTGGAGAAGGAAGTGGTGGATTTTTTTCTCCCTCCTGTCTTCTGTACTTGTGTGCTTGGGAAAGAATCAATGGCCAGGGAATTGGCTACCAATGCAGCTATTTATATGCTTCTATTTCTTACTTTGGTCCTTTTGCTCAAAGCAGTGGAGAAGAACAAAGGATCGAATGATTTGCCTTGAGGCCAAACCTTATTGACTGACCCCAAAAAATACATTGAAACTGAAAATCATTCTAACCAAACAGAAACAGCCTTTGGAAGGGAACGGATATGAACATTGATTTTGTACCTGAAAGCTGAGCTCTATGATCATTTATTAGTTTCAACTTATCTGTAGTCCCTTGAGAAGAGAGGATAGAAAGTTCCAATATAGAGAGGCTGGGATTAAAAAATAAGTTAATCAGTGTGCAGTTTTATATTTAAATTCTTTGAGCTTGATAGAAGGGACATGAGATTTAAAAAAAAAAGTTTCATTTTCTAAGAAAAAAATTAAAACTTAATGATGGGAATCTAGAGGGACATTATAAACCTAAGATATTCAGGGGGGAAAGAAACTTTGGAGACCTTGTGTATCAGTCACTCCTAACTCTGGCTACTCATTAGAAAAGGTTCTGGGAACTTATATGATAAACTAATGTGTACCACCCCATATCCCAGAAATTCTGATAGAATTTATTTGGAATGGAGACTAGGCATAAATATTTTTTTCAAAGTTTATAGGTGATTCTAACCTGTAGTCAGGGTTGACAACCACTGATCTAAATCAGTGGACAAGAATTATCTTGGGATCTTGTACAAATACAGAATCTAATTCAGTAGGTCTGGGGTAGAAACTAATTGCCTAACAAGCTCCCAGGTGAGGTCACTACTTTTGTGAATGGCACACACTTGAGTAGTGAAGGTTCCATAGCAGTTACTGCTCTATGAATTTTCCTTCCTCCTGGAGGGAAGGTGCTAAATCAAGAGGAACACATCATTGGTAAGTGATAGGCTGCATTTCTATCTTAACTCTAAAGACATGTTATTTTTTTAAAACTTCTATCAATTGACACATTCATCTTTAACCCTTAAAGTAACACTGCATCATTCAAATGCATGTTTTCTAAATAATTCATTAATTAATGCATGCAGGGAAGAGAGTGGTCATTAATGTGGTCTCAACAAGAGCCTCAGTCAATATCATGGTCCTTCCCAGCTGTTTTATGGCGAGACACATGACTAAATCAGTCAGGGTCACTCCATGTGAATTGGGTTGACACGGAGACAGAGAAATTACCCTTTTTCAGCAAGGGCTCCTTAGCCCCAGCTCCCACAAAGGAAGCAGGAGAGGCAGAAAAAAGAGGGATGGGCTAGGGAGAGAGGGGGACATAGAAGGAAAGGGAGGGAGAGAGAACACCTGAAGCCCTATTTATTGAGGGGAAGACACTTGAGGAAGTTCCACCCAAATGAGGCAAGGGACTGGGTTTCAGTAGTCCAGTCTCATTGGGTGACACCCACTCCCAGAGCTTCCTTCCCCTGCCAAGTGGAGTTGAGATCCACCTGCTTCATGTGCAGTGGAAACCAGACCTCCATCGCTCAAGGCCAAGGGTCCGTGCTCACTCCTGTGTGGCAGTTCCTGACAGTTCCAATTTGGCGGGAAGTCTGTGCCTTTCCCTGACATTGAACAGTTGGATAGGGGCTGCCCTTGGATAGGAATGTGACTTTTTCAGGGGATAACTGAAAGGCAGTACCACCAGAAGCTAAGAAAATAAATCATTCTGCCCTAAAGGAGGATCTGAGCAGTGCAGCAGAGAAGTCATTCAACTCTACACTTTGTGCTGATTGGGCATGCTTCTTATAAACACTGTGCAAGATTGTGACAGGCTATTTTCCTAGGGGAAATTTATAAAAGAATGGTCAGTAGGACAAATGACAGCTATCAATACAGAACATGCTGTCAGGACCTCAATTCCTGAGTAGTCTGAGCCCTGGATGTTATGTTCTTCTCAGGTTGTGGCTGCTACACTTATCTATTTGCCATTAAAACTGTATAAGGAATTATCAAGAAGTGCTCCTGTCTTTGTGTTAGAGCAACTCTACCTTCTTCTATAAAAGATGCACTTCTTCTCATTTGCTGGTCCCTAAGCATGCAGAGCCTAGTCTTCCACACAGATGCCATAGCATATCATTTAGTGTATACAACAGGCTTCTTGCACCAAAGGAGAAGAATCCCAAAATTATAGTTCTGGGAGCTTATTTGTACTGCCCTCTTCTCCAGAGAGAAAAGAACTTTATCCCCTTCATATAAACAAATCTTTAGCTGAATACTATTCCATTATGCTATAGGCTACATTTTCTATGTCCATTCCCCTGTTTAAAAAAAAAAAGTTGATATCATAGAAGTTGAAAGCAAAGTAGGGGTTAATAGAGAATGGGCAGCATAGGAGGTGAGAGGGTGAGCAAAGGATACAATATTATTTCTTGATAGGAAGAATAAAATCTGGTATTCTATGGCACAGCAGGATGAATATAATTAACAATAATGTATTATATATCTCCAAAGAAAAGAGAAAAATTTGAATGTACTCATCACAAACAAGTGAAAAATGTTTGAGGTGATATATTTGCTTGCTCCTTACCCTGAGTGTATACATGAGTCAAAGTATCTCATTGTAGCCCACACGGTGGGTACACCATACTCAGGGGGCCCAAGAAGGAAGATCACAAGTTCAAGATCAACCTGGGAAATTTAGGAAGACTTGTCTCAAAATTAAAAAAAAACACATTGTAACTTATAAATATATACTAATATTATGTGTCAATTAAAATAATTTTTGAAAAATCTGAAATAGTAAATAAAAATCTTTGAGACAAGGAAGTTTTCTAATTTTTTATCCTTTGAAATGTAAATGGGTAGTGAACATTATATTTGTATCTGCCTTTAAAGTATAAACACATACCCCTAGGAGAGAAATTTCTCCATCTCTCCAAATGTCTTTATCTATTTAATCACCTAACTTCTATACTTGTCCTTTATCTTAGATTTAGGTGAAAACGAAAACAAACTAGAAAATGCTAAATAAAACATTTAGAGTTAAACTTATCTTCAGAAGGAAGAGAAGATAGATGTAAAAGTTAGAAGACATACAAAGACTTCAAAAGCTTGTTGGCATCTTATTTTTCAAGTTGGGCATGTGAGTTTATTTTATTTTTATAACTTCTATATCCTTGTGTACCTATGAAGTATTGTGAACTAGAGCCAGTTCTCCATGTCTCATACTGCTATTTACCTGAATGACCAGCAGAGGTCCTGTTCATGAGAAGTAGGTGTCACACCATTTTTCACATCTGCAATCTGTATTTGGGGTAAAAATGGGAGTTCATAACCCACTTGAATCTAATGTATGAAACATGATATGTCAAGAGCTTTGTAATGTTTTGAACAACCAATAAAAAAAAAGAAAGTAACATGGAAACTCTTCAAAAAAAATAATTACAATCAGTATCAGAGGTGAGATGTAAAGTTTCATAATTTTAATTATAAGTGGTTAAATGTCTTTGCTTTTTTTCACCAATTTACCTAAAGCAAACCATTTTCATTTGTAAAATTCTGAAAATCAATAAATAGAAGATGCAATAATTGAAAAAATAATAATAATAATAATTTGACACAAAACTTCCATGGCTTTCCAGAGATTTCCAGGGATTCCTCTGAATCCCTTGGTAGATGATCCTCATGCTATCATTTATCATCATCAAACCTCTCATCATCATCTCTTCACCCTTATCTCAAAATTCAAACTAGATAGCCCACCAGCCACAGACTATTCCTATTTTGTGAATAAAATTTTATTGAAACACTCATTCGTTTACATCATTTGTAAGCTGCTTTCCCCCTACAAAAATCAGGATTGAATCATTGAAATAGAGATCATATAACCTTACAAAACATAAAATATTTGTTATCTGACCCTTTCCAGAAAAAGTTTGTTAACTCTTCCCATGTCAGAATCCTGACTCTCCTGAGGCCACAGTCTCTGTCTATTCCTCTTAAGACAAGTCTTCTTTTACTTTCCTTCAAAATTAGAGACAATAAATGAGTGCTAGCAATACACCTAAACCTTACTGAATTCCTCTGCTACTGTCATTGCATTATGTGCTCATTTAGACAGCCATCACCTTCAAGAGCTGCTCTGCACTCTTCCTTATTCCCTTCACCCATGAGTCTAGCATCTGGATTACTGTCAATCAAGCCCACCCATGATTGCAAATTTGATCTTTCCATTACCACCCTTCCAACTCACTTTATATTCACTCTTTATTCAATGTCCTTCTTTAACCATGCCATCTTATTCTTCTATTGTATTCCAAAGCCCACACTTTAACAACATTTCAAGTTTAAACTACACATCCAACATACTTTTTCATTCTTTGTTACCTATTCAATCTTGTTAAAAAAAAAAAAGTACAGCTTCGTTAAAAAAGAAAAAAGAGAAAAGGAAGAAAGAGAGAAAGAGAGCAGCTTCTGTTTTAGTAGGCTGGGCAAGGTCTGAGGATTTTTCATTTTTAACGAGCTCCCAGGAAGACCAGTATGTTTCTGGTCCTCAGTTAATAGTAGCAAAGACCAAGATTTCGTGGTCTATCATTTTAATTGAAGTTGTAGGGAGGTTCATCGGTGGAAGGTGTTGAGCTCATAGTGTTATTCCTGAGTCTATACAAGTCTTTTTCTGTAATTAAGCCTTCCTTGTTTGCTAATTGGCATCCATTAAGGTGATATTCCTACTCTTCCAGAGTCTTAGAGAAAGGGGCCTTATATTCCTTAATGATTGCATTTTAAAGGTTTAACTTCCAGGTCTTTGAGAAAGTCATTCTTAGGTTGTAAAATGGGCAGAGTTTTAAAAAAAAAAGATTTACTTCTTAATGGCAATTTACAATTACAAATGTTCCAAAGTGTACCCTCCAAGAAAAGGGAGGTCAAAAGCCTACTACTATCAGAAAGAAGCCTGTGTGAGGTTCAGATTGTAGGGAATTTTAAAGGCCATCTGGGTCAACTGCCTTATGTTTATCCCTACCCTTCTCTCACCACACTCACAAACTGGATATCTCCACCTTGTATTTTGAAGGTATTTCATGCTTATCATGATCTGCATTGAATCCTATTTGCCCACCAATCCAATCCCTATAAAGCTTATTTTTATCCCAGTATTCTATATTAGTAAATGCAACCAGTATATACAACCAGAACTCTAGAAGTAATCATTATTTACTTTCTTTCAACTGAACATTAACATCAAATTTATCAGTAAGTTTTATTTATATATAACTCAGATATTCCTTAACCATCTATTTATCTTTACTTGTATTGCTATCATACATCCATAAATAAAATAATGATCATTGCAATATCATACAAAGTAGTTTTCCCAGCATTGTCCAAAGTCTTTCATATTGAATGATCATTTCCATGTGGTATTCAAAGCTGGGATATTTTCACACAAAGAGTTATTTATACCCTTGCCTTATAAGTATATAAAATACTAAATTTTCTAGAAATGCATCTTTTCAAGAATCCTGAGCTTTCCTAATATTGTTTATCTATTATCTAATGTCTTATTTCGTATATTAAATTTCAGTGTTCTTTACAAGAATACATTGAAATACATTTGTATTTATTATTTCTGTAAGCTGTGATTAAACATGGTTTACATATTTTAATTGCATAATTATTAATATTCATTAAGACATTCTTATGTTTGATTCAAAATTCAATGTTTTTCAATGTTCAACCAAATTTATTTGAACTTTGTCCATGAACATTTTATATTTAGAGATTAAAATCTTGATTGCATTTTATCTAAGATGTTACTGAGGTAGGAGTTTATGGAAATCAAGATAGTTGAGGCAAGATAAAAGAAAAATGCTGACTGAAAGACAGGGTTATGAGTCATCAGGGTCTCTCTAAATTGCCTAGGTTGATATCCTCCTGCTTCATTCTCCCAAGTAGATGAAATTAGAACCATGTGCCACTGCACACAACAAGAAAGATTATTTAAAAGAAAATTATTATAAGCTTATTATTATTATTATGATACTAGGTATTGATCCTAGGGGCACTTAAACACTGAGCCACATCCCCAGCTCTTGTTTTATATTTTCTTGAGATAGGGTCTTGCTATGTTGCTTAGGGCCTCACTAAGTTGCTGAGGCTGGCTTTGAACTTGCGATCCTCCTGCCTCCTGCCTCAGCTTCCTGAGCTGCTGTGATTGCAGGCATGCACCAGCGCAATTATAAGCTTTTGTAAAGATTTTTTATATGATTTTTTTCCAAAGACAAATATTGTCCAAAAATTAAGGTTATTTCAAAGTAACAATATAAACCATTCTCATTAATTTTGCTAGAATTTCTAAGTTATTGTCTGAGTCCATTTGGGATGCCATAAAAATATATTATGTACAGAGTAGTTTATAAAAACAGAAATGTATTTCTCACAGTTCTGAAAGCTGAGAAGTTAGAGATCAAGTTCCTGGAAAATTGTCTGGTGAAGGTCCGCTTCCTGGTTCATGGATGATCATCTTCTTACTGTCTTCACATGTCCCAAACAGTGAGAGTCTCCTTCATTATAGTACTAATAACACTCATCATTCTCTAATTAAATAGTCTCTATCCAATATCTTTTTCCAATTCCTACTATTAGCATTGATAATGTATATAAGCCATATCAAGGATGCTTTCCATATCACTAATTGAGCATGTATGTTCTATTGATGCAAAATACCTCTTTATGTGTATTTGTGTGATTAATTTACTTGAATACTTGGAAAAATTTTGGTCATCAAACTTCTAATTGTGTTCTTCATTTGTGTTCTTCAATTGTGTTCTAATTGTGTTCTTCAATTGTGTTTTTTTAATCCATCTATAAATCTTCACATACAATATGTTCAATAAATGAATTAAGTAGAGATAAATAAATGAATAAATGGATTAAACACATACTATAATGATTGAAATAATCTTCTAATTCAAAACATAGGTTCAGAATCAATCAATGCTGAAGATTCTGAGGGACAGAGTCAACTATAGAAGAAAAAGAAACAAGTTCAGCATCTGTAGATATAATTAATAAAAATAGGGTGAATTTGAGTTGTGTGTAAATTACCTTAGCAAAATGGTAAGACAAGTAATATGTAATAGTACTTTCAAACTTCTGAATTCAGCCTGAGTATTGAGCTATATAGTAAACAATGAATAAAATTCATTATTTACCAAAAAAAAAAGAATGCTTTGAACAGACACAATAAAAAAAGAAAGGATGACAAGACAAAAACAAGCAAAAAAATTTTCAGTTTTTTGTTAGAATATTTTGTGTGATGATGCCATTTCAGTTAAATGAATAACTAGACAAGAGTATCACATTTTCATTTTGTCCTCAACATCAAGATAGTTGAGGCAAGATACAAGAAAAATGCTGACTGAAAGACAGGGATATGAGTCATCAGGGTCTCCCCAAATTGCCCAGATTGATATCCATTGTTCACTCCGTAATTCTGAATTTGAAAAACTCATGTAGAATATTATCCTAAGATATACAGCTGAGACTGTTTATCTGATCTGTTTCACCATTGTTATTATTAGAATCCAGAGTGCTGCTGTAATCTTTCTCAACCTCTAATTCAATCTTTGATTTTATCCAGTATTTATGAAAATTTTTCTGTCAATTTTCTTCTCTTGACTATTATAAGCAGAACATTCTCAATGGTGTTCAAGTTAGCTAGGAGAATACTACAAAGATGGTGTCTTCAATCTTCTCTATACCTTTTGAGAGATGGTACAGTACTTTGGGTGAGGCAATAAGAAAAATGAAAAGACTCAATGCTGAAGTTTTGGAAAGTTTTATATACTTATTTTTTAACATTTCATTTTCATCATTCTAAAATAGACCATTGTTTCTTCTACTTTCTTATTATTTCAGTCTGTTTTAGCAAAGTTAATAATAACGAATAAGTAATGATGAAACAATCCTACTGTGAGAAAATGGCAAGATATTTTAGTATATAGGAAAGCAAGATCATTGAGATCCTCTTATTTAACTTTTATTTAGAAAAAAGTCCAATGTATCTGAGATAAGAATTTGGGAACAAAGGGAAAGATACTGAGTCTCAAAGAAAGTACCTATAAACCATTGAAATTCAGGAAACACCCATGAACCACTGAAATGCAGAAAGCACCCATGAACAAATACAATTCCTGAGTACATGCCCTTGGCTCATGCCCTTGACCAGGCCCTTGAAACATGAGGGCAATGCGCAAGCACAGGGAAAACTGGCACAAAGATGTGTAGCTCTACACTGCCTCTACTTCTAGTCTGGATCTTAGCACCAGTCCTCTTTAAAAAAAAAATTACAGAATATACTGAACCATCTATCAAAAGAGGTTGGAGGATGACCAATGAATTGCCATCTCTTCCTTAGCGATAGTCAACCTTCTCCATTGGATGTGTATTTCCTGATTTACCCCAAAGGTGGTTCTCTTTTGAGATTGTCCCCACTCTCCCTTGAATATGTATCTACTTCCTAAACAACCTATCTATGCCTCTGCTTGGACAAGCTGAAATTCTTTCCCATTATTTATGCCAAGAACCCCACTGATCCTGAGTCGAGATTACCCTTCCTAATGGGAATTCCTTGTACCCTTCTTCAAAGATGTGTCTTTTTTTGTGACATCTCTGTGTGATATTTTCAAGATAAAATGAGTTATATTTATTTAAAATGTTCCTTTTTATCTGAAAGATCTTTTAAAAAGGATAAATTTCCCAAAATGACAATCTTTACAAATGTTAGAACCACTTGAAAAGAGAAACTCAAAGTATAAAAATAGATTCAATGGATGTTGATGCTATTCCAAAGTAATGACCTTAGATGTATTAGGTGAATTAATGGCCCCAAATTCAAACTAATATTTCAGAATGTCTTTGCTACATAATCAGACTGGTATGGGTTCTGGGCTTTGATAATATTAAAATATTTCCAGTTGATTTTAATGTATAGATAAATTTGAAAAATACTGAGTTCATGAATTTTTAAATTGATCCTTTTTAACAAAGATCAAAATTGATATTGTCAGGTTTTGGGCCTTTAAATGGATATCTTCATTTTTTGTCTGCTTTTAATTCAGTAACTATTAAAGTTAAAAAAAAAAAATAGGTAAAACATCCCAAGGAATCATCTCTCTAGTACTGCTGTGTGTCTCCTAAAATTTTATTCAGAGATTGTGTGTCGGGGGTGGGGGGAATGATGTAGATACACATATTTTGTATAGTAGGAAAATTACATAAGCATTATCATATTTATATCCAAATGGTTAGCTTGAAGAAACTAATATCATTATAGCACTGAAAATTTTTCAGAAGCTAGTGAGAGTGTATCATTGTATTTTGGCAGGATCATATATATTCTATTTTTGTAATAAAGATATTTCAACTTATAAGCACACTTTTTTACAAAAAAGTAACTATGTGCTTTGGAAAGAAAAGAAATTTTATCTTCAGAAAAAGGATATTTAATTATAACATGTTTAAATTTCCATCATAACATTTATATCAGACAATAGCCTTCTTCTGACTGAAAATAAATAAAAATAGAATTCAATACAGGGAATATCCTATAGTTAGAGACTTGGTTGTCTTGTCTCCCCTAAACTGGTTAGAAACAACCATCCTGAATCTTCACATCTTCTACAATGTAAAGAAACTATAATTCTAATTGTCATCAGGAACAGAAAAAAAAAGATAAAATCTATCATGACAGAACATGCAATAATAGTAGCTTCTAGTTTTAGGGAGAAACTCAGAATAAATTGAGACCCTAAACTTATTGCTAACAAAAAGAATTCAGATCTGATTTTAGGGATATATATCAATATGCTCAAATGCCTTGTAATAATTTGTTTCATGAACCATGTTGCTTAAGATATTATTGTATATTATTAGAAATTATATACCTATTATTTCTAATTTTTTATGAAATTTCAAATCTTCACTATAATGACCATCAATAGGATAACAAGGAAATTTTTAATTTTATTCATCCAAAAGATAGTTTGATTTTAGAAATAATAACAATGAATCAATAAGCAATTATACAGTGCCTACTAAAACAACTGGGCTTTATGGCAAATTAAGGAATATATGGGAGCCAGAGGAATTGGGGACAATGCAGAGAAACAGAAATATGAGGAGATATATGTTTCCTAAGGAAAAATAAAGTATCTGGGTGCCTGGGAAATAAATATATATACCTATATCTACACATATGCCTGGAAAATAAATCTATGTGTGCATATATATATATATATATATATATATATATATATATATATATAT
>NW_025999900.1:14454349-14460277 GCF_001458135.2 Marmota marmota marmota
ATATATGTGTGTATATATATATATATATATATATATATATATATATATATATATGATGAGATTTATTATAAGAAATTGGCTGATGTGATTATGAAAGCTGAGACATTCCACAATCTGCCACCCATAAGCTAGAGACTCAAGAAAGCTGGTGATATGAATTGAATATGAGAAATTTGATGGTATAGATCCAAGTCAGAGCCTGAATGCCTGAGAACTAAGAGCCTCAAGGGCAGAAGATGATGGATGGAAGTCAGGCAAATAAAAGGTTGAATATATTCTTCCTCTACCTTTATTTCTACTCAGACCCTCAATAGATTAATTAAGCTCATCCACATAGCTGAAAGAAATCTTTGTTAGATCCACCAATTCAAATGCTAATCTCGTGCAGAAACCAGATATCAGAAATCACATTTAGTCAAATATTTAGACACTCATAGTCCAGTCACTTCAAGTTAACATATACAATTAACCAACACAAGCCCACCTCTCATGAACTTGGCACCCATGAGCATCTTTTTCTCCATACTTATTCTGCAAGGCCTTAATTGTGGGTAATATGCTACAACTGTCCTACATACAAAATAACCCCTTCCTCAAAGGAGGAAGTAAAGTTCTCATGTGATATTTACTCTTCTTGATATCCTATAACTTAAATACTGTAATGTAAAATTTATATTCACACTTTTTCCTGACATTCCTGAACCCATGATCTTAACTATTGATGAAACAGAACCACATAATAAACTTTGATTTAAAGCATATGTAGTCTTTCAAAGCCTTGTCTTAGCACTTCAATGTACTGCCATCTAGCTAGTGTTGTAACTAAATCTTCAAAAAGCCATTCTACCATTCTATCAAATCAGTTCCTTCACAATGGTAAGGAACACAGTTAAGATCAGTGAATTCAGAAAGGATCAGACTGTTACCACACTTCTTTTCTTGTGAAATAAGTCCCATGATCATAAGTAATCCTCTATGAAAAACATGCTGGGGGATAAGATGACCTATAAGTATGTAGTTTTGACCAAAGCATTGTATGCATTGTATGCAACAAAGGCAAATCCATATCCAATGTGTCTATTCCAGTAAGGAAAAAACACTTCCATGATGGAAGCAATCCAGTATGATTGGTCTGCCATGAGACAGCTGGTTAATCACCCTGAGAAATGATGCCACATTAGTTTCTACCAATGGAAGATTGGGTAAAAATAGCCAGATTGTCCTTGATAAGTGAAAGTCCGTGTTACTGAGCCCATGCATAACATCCCTGCCACCTAGACATTTTGTTTATAAATACAGTGCATAATAACAACTACTGCTGGTGAGAGTATGACGATGTCCCCAGAATGGGTCATTTTGTCTACTTGATTATTAAAATCTTTGGGTGAACTTTCACATGGAACAAAACACCTTCATTTTTTTTGCCCTTTCAAAGAGGTTGATTCATATACCTCTTCTCCAAACTTCCTTGTCACCAATTTTCCAATCATATTCCATCCAAGTCCCTGACCATCCTGCCAAATAATTTGCCATGGTCTATGCATTGGTATGCAATCTTATATCTGGCCATTTCTCCACCCAAGCAAAGTAAACAAGCAGAAGTACTGCTTGAAGTTTTGCCCACTGGGAGTATTTCCCTTCACATTTACTCTTTAGGGATGCCCCAGAAGAGGGGGGAAATGCTGCCGCTGTTCACTTTTGAGTGGTACCTAGATATCATGCAGAATAATGTGTAAATAAGACCCAAGTCTTCTCTTCCTTTATCAACTGATCATAGAGAACTTTGCATGAAACCTCAGTTATAGGTCATGATTAAGCAGGAGTGGGGATGATCGGCATTTGGTCTACTTCTTCATGTAAATTATGCCTTTAGGACAAGCTTCCATCTTATTACACATATATCAATTCCACTTTTTGATGAAATGTTTGTGTGAATATTTAAATTTATGGACTGGTTAGTCAGGTAATACCCATTTTTGTGGTGGGAAACACAGGTAATGTGGTGACTTGGTGGTCCATGGTTATGTGTTAAGGCCCTACAAATTCCCAGTAACAGACCAAAAATTGTTTCTCAAAAGAATTAGTTATCTGTGGATGATATCTTGCTTCAAAATCCTAAAGGTCTGTACTATTATACAGAGCCCTGTATCACATAAAAGAGCCTGCTATATACTCCAAATAGAACCCTATCTAACACTGATACTTTAGGCATTATTGAATCTGATGGATTCTGGGGGATTGCCCTGCCTCTCAGTGGCAGAGAAGTTGGTATAGTAGCCTAGACCTGTTGGAGAGCCTTCTCCAGTTCTGGACCTACTTAAAACTAGTAGCTTTTTAAAATTTGTTAAGTAGCCTGGAAAATACACCCAAATGAAGGAAATAGTATGTCTAAACTTTAGAGGTTCACTAAGTGTTCTTCTTACTTTGTGGTTGTGGAAGAGACTAGATACAATCATTAATCTTTTACCGTAGATGGGCTATCGAGTTTTAGAAGTCCACAGAACCTTTATCTGATTTATTTCCCACCCATCTAGCATACAAATGTCTAACCAATAAAGTAGTTGCTACTATTTGCTTACTAGGTCCAGTCAGGATAATGTCATCAAGCAATAGACTAGTGTGATATCTTACATAAGGGTAGGTGACCATCATTTCTGCAAATTAAATTATTACAGAAGGTTGGAAGGTTGATACACCTCCATGGTAGTACAGTGAAGATGCATTGTTGGCCTTGCCAGGTGAAAGGAAACTACTTCTGCTAGTCATTACAATGATGAAGTCAAAGGCACTGGTCAGATTAATAGTTGCATACTAGGCATAAAGGAATGTGCTAATTTGCTCAATCAATGAAACCCCATCAGATGTAGTACCTATAATTGGAGTCACCATCTGGTTAAGTCTATGATTATCTACTGTTATTCTCTAATAGGCATTTGTCTCTACACAAGCCAAATAGTCAAATTAAATGAGAATATCATGGTAATCACCTTCAAGTCCTTAATAGTAGCACTAACCTTAGAAATCCCTCCAAATATGTATAATTGTTTTAAGTTACCTATTTTCCTAGAAGCAGTATCAGTCTTATACTTGGGTTTTCCATTCATAATTGCCCTCACTCCATGAGTATGTGGGGGGGGGTTCCACCAGCTGCCTGGGATGCCTATGCCAAGTATGCCTTCTGGACCTGAAGGCATCCCAATCACAGGCTGGGGTTAGGATCCACTGGCCCCACTGTGAGATGGACCTGAGCCAAAACTCTATTTTTCACTTGACCTTCCTAAACCCCTACTCGAACTGACGAGTAAAAAGTAATGTTTTGGTGTCTATTCAGAGCCAGTGCCCAGTGGTACCTAAAATATCTGATTATTTCCTTTTTCCCAATATGCAGTTACCTTGGTTAAAAAAAAAAAATGTCCCTTTTGGAGAATGTTAAGAGAAAGATTAACAGTTATAAATTTTTTGTAGTACCCTGGAAACCTTCCTCAAGATCACTTGGCCTCCCTTTATTCAAGGGATTTTGAGTCTGTAGACTGGCTCAAATTGGGGAATTGACTGACAGGCCATGATTTTACCTTTCTATAATTTGATATTTTTATAATTTATATTTTGTTTACTTGACCTAGAATTTTTCTGTTTCTACAGTAAAGCTTCAGTAATCTTCCTATATAATTTCATATCTGGGAGCACATGATCAGCTAGCCAATGCCATAGGGCCACACAAATTACATCATTCTGATTGTCGCTTTAGTACTGCCATCGATATGACAACCACATGCACTTTGGTAGTTAGAGCTGCCACTTGGCCTCTGCTATCCCAGCATCAATTTATTCCCATTGCTTTTAGGTTGCTCAATCCATCATCTGCAGTTCTCACAATAAGGCCTGGCCTACAGAGAAGAATGATTGCAATACTGCTAAAGGATGTTGGGGCTCCCTTCACAATGTTATTTATTATAGTACTGGTGGAAAGTTTGCCTTCTGGACCCTTTCAGTGTGGGTGAGAAGGTCTGAAATGAAAACTCCATTTTAATATCCTAATCTACCTAAGCTTTTGAATCCTTTCCTCTACATTAAAACCAAGGGCCAGCATTTTCAATTTACTCACTCTGAGCCATCATTGGGTCCATGTTTCAGCCAATTAAACAAACTGTTAAAAGCTTTTCTAACTTCTGGAACTGAAACATTAAATGCAGAAGCTCTGCTTTGCTTAGTGAGCCTATAGAAATAAATCTGGCCCGATTCAACTTTACGTTTCTTCTACCACTATCCCCTATCCTTAGTATTCATTCCCAAATGTTCCTCATATTTTTATTGTTATGAATTAGAAAAGTGAGAAAACTCAAATAGCTCTTTATGAATGTAGCACATTTCCTTCACCTCCTCCTAGGTCAACCCTGTTCCTTTAGGGGCATAATGAACTTGAATCTACTTATAGGCCTAGAATTAAAGAGGGGTGGTAAGAGTGAGTATTAAAGAAATCAGCATTTTCTTGCATGGCAACTGCTTCAGGAGAGGTCTGTAGTTTCCTAAAGATCAATGTGGAGTTAATCCATTCAAATAAAGTTGGAAAGGCCATTGAGATTGGAGAGGCTGCTGATTCCACTGGGGTTGAGAGTCCTGTTGCCGCTGGGAATGGAAACTGTTTCTGCTAGGGTGAGGAGGTCATTTTGCTTGGGAGCCTGCTTTCATGGGGTACAGAAACCTCTTCCACTTGCACAAAAGACTTAAGAAAATTTATGGGCTCAATTTACCCAGCTTCATTAAGACTTTCACACATCCACATCCCAACTTATCGAAGCCCAGTCATTCCCAATGCCCTCAATTTAACAGTAGAAACTCTATAAGCTGGAGAGTTTAACTTATTTTGTAATTCATCCAGATTTAAGATGAGATATTGCATTTTATTTTCAGCAATCTTAGACTATGGGAGATTAGTCTCCTTCAGGATGCAGAGAAACCTTTAGTTCATTTATTCTGTGTTTGAACTGGGAATTTGAATCTCTGAGCTCATCCTTTTCTTTCACCACTCTGTCCAGAAATATTAGGAGTAAAAAGCCAACCTCATTATAATCATTAGTTTTCCAAAAATATTTTAAATGTCATATACACAGTCACTAAGCTTCTTGCTTCTTAGATATACACAGTTGATTAGAAGTGTCTAATGCAGATGTTTTGCATATTTCTCTTGTCAGATAATGACACAGACAATCATTCCTTTTTTTGCAACTAGGAATAGAATTATTACCAAAAGCTCAGGCCTTGTCCCCAATGCCAATTCAATAATGAGGATATAGTTTGAGGAAAAGTAAAAAGAAGTTTTATTGCTTTGCTAGTCCCCGAAACACAGGGACTCCTGTCCAAGAGGCTGTGATTCTCCCTATCATGGGGAGCAAAGGATTTTAGACCGGTGATTCAAAGACTACATTCCAGGTAGCCTGTCTTCCTGTCCTGAGTTGTAATTCACTTGTTCTTTCTCAGATCTTCTGGAACCATCCTGGAAATCTAAATTAATTCCTTCCTGTGGTAAATTTGTGCTCAAGGACAGATAACTCTGTCTAGGATGGGGAAGAAAGGTAATCCTGTTTCTGCTCCCCAAATTAGGGAGGGGGAAAGATTAGGAAGAGGGAGAAAGAGAAGAAGAGAAAGAAATATGTCCATTTTAAAAATAGGTCATGAAGGACATGGTGTCACACACTTGTAATCCCAGCTGCTCTGGCTGAGGCAGGAGGATTACAAGTTCAAAATCAACCTCAGCAATTTAGCGAGGCTCTAAGCAACTCAGTGGGACCCTGTCTCTAAATAAAATATACAAAAAGGGATGGGGATGTGATTCAGTGGATAAGTGCCCCTGAGTTCAATCCCTGGCAACAAGAAAGAGAGAGAGAGAGAGAGAGAGAGAGAGAGAGAGAGAGAGAGAGAGAGAAGAAG
>NW_025999900.1:14462893-14508170 GCF_001458135.2 Marmota marmota marmota
AGGTTTAAGATTATTCCTGCTGGGAATAGGGCGTATCCTGCTGCCTGCTGGGCACAAATGCCGCAGTCTGGCTGGGCACACAATCAGGAGCCACCACACTGCTTGTAGATTCAAACAGCAACTCTTTATTCCCGAACTCACACCAGCCGTCTACAATCACGTTCTGGGGAAATCCACGTTCTCTGCCCAAATCCACCTCCACTGGGCTTCTATCTCCAAAATATACTGTCTGAATCCTGTGAGAACTCAAGAGGAACTCAGGCAGCAGGATACGCCCTATTCCCAGCAGGAATAATCTTAAACCTTAAACCTGGAACCTAAACTGGGAACTCCCTAAACCCGATTATCTTAAACCGGGGAACACCCTAATCCGCCTTGGTCCTTGAGCAAGGTCACCTACATTCAATGTCACTGCAACATGGGGTACGCTGGCAAGGAAATTGTCATACCCACTTGGCTAATGGCTCCCAGCATGCTCCCACCTGTTGATAAGGTAACCTGTCCCAGGGATTCTCCCTTCCTACAGGGAGTTGTTAAATAGGATCCCTTTCTGCCCAGATCACTCCACCTTGGCCCCTCCAGCCCATCTGTTCTCACCTTTTGGCCATCCCAACTAGCATCTCCTGGGCCTAGTCATATATGCAGGAAGGAGAGAGATAAGGGGCAGAGAGCAGGAGAACAAAGGAAGCCTAGAACATATAAAAAAGGCAGAACACCCTCACTTCTTAGGATACCAGCTATGGCGCCCTTCTCCCTCCTGGGATAAATCTATATAACCCGTTTTTAAATAAGCCCTATTTTATATGCTTGCCTCAATGTGCTTCTCTAATGTTACACTTCAACATGTGAGGGAGCAGAACCTGTCACCGGTAACTGGCGGTATCACTGTGAAGGTCTTAACACTAAAATTTAGGGCCATAGAGATTGCCTAAGACTAAGGCAGAAACAGCAAACTATCTTAAAACACCCTTGCTATGCTATTAATTACTAGACTAACAAATGCAATGGCAGAGTCCTCTTGATACATAATAGCAAGAGGTAGATCTCATGCAGATACAGGGCAAAAAGGAAAACTGAAAGCCGAAAGTGGAGCTGACACTGAGAAATGATTAAAGTGGCCCTTATCATAACCCCCCAGAAAACTGGCCCCACTCTAAACCAAAGGCATTGCTGGAAGAATTTGAAGTCTATGTCACCTTCAGGTAACAAGAGCAACAGCAAATCCCAAGCTCTGTCCAGCCCTTGACAAAAACCAATACTATACTGAAGGCCTAACAAAAGGAAAGGCATACCCATTTCACTATGTTCAATGAAAATGCTTTTCAAAAAATAAGAAAAAGTGAAATAAAGACTTTCTCAAACCAACAAAAATGAAAACAATTCATTTCCAGCAGACATGCATGAGAAGAAATAGTAAATGAAGCTCTTCAGGCAGAAGGAATATGACACAAGGCAAGAATGCAAATCTACAGAACACAAAGAAAACAATGGCATAATAAAAATCTTAAAATAAATTAAAAACTAAACTTTTTTATTTTTAAGTGCTTTAGAAGATAACTGTATCACTAAAACTAATATAAAGGATATATGAAAGTAAAATGTTTGACAACCATAATATGAAGACTGGAAAGAAGGAATTAGGAATTTACTGTTGTAAGTTGCTAACACTATATAAAGTATAACATTATTTGAAGGCAGAAGGATAAAGAAAGATGTATATTATTGATCATAAAGCAACCATTAAAAATTTTACATTTCTATCTACTAAATTGATCTAATTGACATTTAAAGAACACTCCACCCAATAACAAAAGGTATATATATTTTTTAAATGCACATGAAATAGTCATCAAGAATATATTACATTCTGGGCCATAAACATATCTTAACACATTTAAAAAATATAAAGTATACATTCAATAATATATAAGCTATGTATTATTTTTAAAAAAACTATTTGGAAAACCTCCTGAATAATTTGAAGTGAAATACCATATTTCTAAATAATCCCTGTAATAAACTCCATTTTTAACTAAGGAAATGAAAACATAACATATGAAAATTTTTAGGATGCAACTACACCAGATGTGTAAGGTAAAATGTAAAACATTAAGTGCTTGTATTAGGAAAGTCTCAAATCAGTAATCTATGCTTCCATAATAATTAACTTGATAAACAAAAGCAAATTAAAACCAAGTAAACAAAAAAGCTCAACAACAATAAAGATAACAGGAGAAACTAAGGCAGTATGGCACTAGTGAAAAGACAGACATTCCTGTCAAAGGGCACAAAATAGGGAGCCAAGAATAAACCTCCATTATCAAGTGATATTTTTAGATGTTGCAAAGACAAGTTAATGGAGACAGATGGTCTTTTAAAGAAATACTTCTTGGAAATGTGGACATTCATTTACAAAAACAAACTTTACAGAAATATTAAGTTAAAACATGTTACAACCTTAAATGTACAGCATAAATTACAAACTATATAGAAAATACATAACAGAAAAAACTTTGTGACATTGAGTTTGAAGGCAAAGAGATTTTAGATATAATACTGAGAGTATGACTCTATAAATTATGCTTTCCATCTGTGAAAGACATGATTAAAAGAAAAGATAAACACAGAATGGACAAAAATACTTGTAAACACATATATTTCTGGCATACAATTTGTATCCAGAAATTTTAAAGAAATATCATAACTTATCAATAAGAAAATGAAAATATAAAGTGCAAACTATAAGCAGAGAAACTATCAAAAATGATATATGATAGCAAATAATCAATTAAAAATATTCTCAACTTCATTGTCTAAAAGTAAATTTAAAATACAAGATACCACTGGGTGTGGTATCCAGTACCTGTGATCTCATAAATTTGGGAGGCTCAGGCAGGAGGGTTGCAAATTCGAGGCCAGACTCATCAACTTAGTGAGACCCTGTTTCAAAATAAAAAATAAAAAGGTTTGGGAATGTGGGTCACTGGTTAATAACCCCTGGGTTCAATTCCCAGTACTCCCCCCACCCATAAAGACAAGACATCATACACTGAATGTTTAGAATGAATAAATAAAAACATAAACTGAGAATAGTAAGTGCTGAAATTACAAGTTAGAACTCTTCAATGTTCTTAGGTGAAAATATAACAGCCACTTTCAAAACCGGCTTTGCAGGTTTTTTTATGCAGTTAATCAAACACTGTATGAATCAAGAATTTAATTCCCAAGAGAAAGGAAAAGTTTCATTGACCCAAGTGGACCAGCATGAGAATGTTGGTAGCTACTTTATAGATCCCAATACCTGGGATGGATGAAAAACTTGGTGCAAAGAAATTCCATCAAGCAATAAAAATGAACAGAAATAAAAGTATTGGTATATCATCTTCCAAGACATGAATATAATACAATTTAATCATTCATTTGACAAAGATAAATGTGTGCATGATTTATAGTTGGAATTTTTAAAAACAATACTATTTTTGATACTCATTTATAGGCCAGATATACCTGTATATATTTCTTGAGATGATGCAATAGAAAGAAGAGCTAGTGGACTGAAGGCTATGTATGTCTTTAATTTTACTGGATCATGCCAAATTCATTCCAATGTAGTTTTGCACTCTACCACTCATTTATACCCCTACCCCAAGGTTGTAGATGTTTCCATTATTTCATATGCTCAGCCACGCTCCCTGTTGTTACTTATTTTTCTCAGTGTAATAGATTGATTGATTGTAATATTTCTATTTGCATGCCACAATTACTGATAAAATGGAATACATTTCATAAATTTACATGTGATTCAGAATTTTTCCCTTAGGGGATAAAATTTCAGATCTTTTGCTCACTTTTCAATTAGGTATTTTGTTTTCTTAATTAGTTATAGAAGGTCTTTTGTTGTTTTTGTTTTTTAGTATTCAGGATGCAACCCTTTGTCAATTTATCTCTTACAAATGCCTTTTATCATTTTGAAACTTGTTTTATCACTTTCACAATAATATCTATTAATGAGAGTTTTCAATTTTCTTTTGTCAGTGTTTTTCACTTAAAAATATCCTCCTTGACAGAATGTGATACAAAATTTTTATATATTCTTCAATTTTAGAATGTTTCTTTTCAGATTTAGGTTAATAATCCACCTCTTGCATGGTTTAAAGTTGAGTTCCAGTTGTGTTGTTCTTTGTATGTGAATTACCAGTTGTTCTAGGACAAATTTTTCCCACTGCTTTGTAGTGGGCCCTGTATCAATGTCTGATAACCTGTGACTTTCTTACTAGAAACTTTAATTTTTTCTTTTGTTTATTTGTGAATTGCGGGTCAAAGTGCACCTATCTAAATTATTATAATTTTATAATAAATCTTGCTGTCTTTCTAAATCCTTTCACTTTCTTCTTTTGGTTTTTGGCTCTCAGCTTGTTATTTTATTTTATTTTATTTTTTGAGTTTTGCTGTTATTGTTGATGTTTTCATTCCTTTCAACCTAAGAGATTCTAGCTCACAACTAGTTTTAAATAGCAAAAATAAAGCAACAACATGGTATCCTTTAGAACTTAATTCTGTAAGTCAAAAGAGAAGAAAATATATGAGCATGGTAGTGCATGCCTATAATCCCAGTGGCTGCGGAGGCTGAGGCAGGAGGATCTTGAGTTCAAAGCCAGCCTCAGCAATAATGAGGTACTTAGCAACTCAGTGAGACCCTGTCTCTAAATAAAATACAAAATAGGGCTGGGGATGTGTCTGAGTGGTTGAGTGCCCCTGAGTTCAATCCCTGGAGAGAGAGAGAGAGAGAGAGAGAGAGAGAGAGAGAGAGAAAAGAAAATACAATCAAGTTATATATTCTATTTTATTTTAACCCATGAGTGTAAGTGTGTTGGTCAAATGGACTTTGGCTTGAGCTGGGCCTACCTCCATCCAGAAAGGGGGCAGAAATTGACCAAAGTGAAGAACTGAACACCAAATGGCTGTCACCAGAGCCTGTAAGTCTTCTTTTTCATGATTGGGCCATGATCAGCCTCCACTATATTAGCATCACTAAAGATTAAACAAATAACAAATTCTGTTAATTTAAAAACCCGAAATAAAGACAACTGTCTGGCTCCTGTGTCGAAAAATATTACCCTATCAGCTGAGAAATACTTTTTTATATTTCATATCAGATCAATTGAGAGTTTTTTGTTTGATTTTTTTTTTTTTTTTTTTACTTTGAGACAATGTCTCATTAAGTTGCCAAGGCCCTTGCTAAGTTTCCCAAGCTGTCCTTAAACTTCGGATCCTCCTAGCTCAGCCTCTTGAGTCACTGAGGTTACATATGTGTGCCACAATAGCTGGCTGAGTAATTTTTTACATAAATGTTTATTGACCTAGAGTAGTGAAACTTTGTTACTCTAAGAAAGATTTTGAGTTCTTTGAGTTCAGAGAGTTCAAATGCTTGATGATGGAGCCATATGGAAAGTCTCTGAGAGTATCTGGATTTTTATTAGTTCTATGGGTTCATTGATAAATGAAGCAGAAGTCCTAGTAGGCAGATGGCAAACATGGCATGGATATTACCAACCATCCTGTGGATCTGTCAGGTCATAAGAAAGCTGGTCAGAGGTTTCTGTCAGTCTCTGGGGTCTCTAGCTGACTAGATTCTGAGAAAACAACAAGGAGCAGAGAAACAGAATCTCCCTACTCAGCTCTCCTCCTTCTGGAAAAAAATAGTGCCAGGTAATGAGATTGCCACAAACCAAGAAATTCACTACCAGTTCCAAGATCAGGTGATTCAGAAGCCACCTGCTACTGAAATGGTTGTCAGTGTTAAGAGCTAATTCTAAAAACTTGATTCTAAAATCATTTTGTATACTTTCCTTAGTTATATCCATTCAAAACATATTGGAACCCACATACTGGTAAGCCTCAATCAAAGCACTTCCATTCATTTGACAGTGTAACTGTGTGCCTACTCCATAGCTACCAGAGCATTCTAAATTCACTATGGACAAGGAAGACAAACAGGGAATTAATGACAGCTATAGATTTGAATTAACCTTAAAATTAATTATCATAGAAAAATAGTTTTAGAAGTCCTACAAAATAATGTTTAATGGGGTTAGTTGTGAGTTAAAATATAGGTTGTACTTCTTAAATATTAGTGCATGTATTAAATCTTTAGGATCATGCTAATATACAGATTCTGTTGCAGTCTTGTGAGATACAGTTCAAGATTTTATATTTCTAGCAATTTTCAAGATGATGTAGGTATTTCTGGTCTGTGGACTACATTCAGAGTTACACAAAATTACAATATTGAGTTTTTAACCTTTCTTTGCATAACCTTCTATATTCCAGACCTGACCAAAGAAGATATTACTATAGTAGGTCTGAGGACCCAGCAGGCAGAAATAGTTGAAACATTGAGAGCTTAAAATGTATATATGAATGTTCTCTTAATTTATATCACCACTTTAAGAAAAGCCTTAATTTTAGTCTAGAAAATTTACTTTAGCAGGCACAGTTATGAATAAATTTTAGCAAATTTTCTAAAAATTTTGCTAAAATAAGCATCATACTGCAGAAAACTCATATTGATGTTCAGATAAGTGGTATGTTTAAAAATTCACTTAGAAACAATATTAAATTAGAATATTGTGCTATAAAACTTCCCATTATTTTACCTTGGCAGATAATGCATAATATTTAAAAGCCTATTATCTATTTGACAAAAAAATTATTAAATTTTAGGTGAATGATTTACTACAAATGAATCTCTCCACAATTTATGGCCATCCCCAAAGTTGAGAAATGAAGGTTTTCAAGGATAATTTATTCATTGATTTTATTTTGTATTCTTGCTACTTCAGAATATAAAGTAGTAACCTATCATAACTGAAATTAGAACTGCCATTTCTTTAGCATAATGCTCATTCAGGCAATGAAAGAAAAACAACAAAAAAATGCCTGGTCTATGTGATTTCTTTCTTCTAATCACAATGGTAACTTGTAGTTTTCTATGCTATTGTTGAGACAAAATTTTATTTTCACTTTTGATTATATTTTTTTCCTTATTTTTTCTAAAAACATTTTTAAGCTACTTATAGCTCATCTTTAAAAGTGATTTTTCTCAGTACCTTATTATTTAATTTTACTTTTCATATGTGTAAAAATTTCATATGTGTAAATATTTGAATATATGTATAGAAAAGCAACAATGGAATATTTTAAATAAAATTAAATTTATTAAATAAGTTTATATTCAAAGAAGAAGAAAAATGCCAAATCAGAAATAAATTTTAGTCATTTTTAATGGGTTTCTTTGTTAAGATCCTTGTTCATATATCCTTAGTATGTATAAGCAGGGTAGGCGAGAATGCTGTGTATATTTTCTCAAAGTATAATGTTAAAGTACTCCATCTCTTCTTTTAGGTTGTTTAACATTATTGTCATCTTGAGCCTCCAATTTAGTGTTTAAATATATTTAAGTAATTCTCTACTATTTTGATTTTTTTATAATAATAATAAAGCCAAAACATAAAATGTAAAGGAAACTGAGATTTATTACATAAGTATAAAAATGCAATATAATTAAATATTCAGCTTGATATTATGAATTTAAAATATAACATTTGTCTATCTAATTTATAGTCACAAAATCACCACTGTTGTGGTGAGGATGTGATTTAATTGTGCCCCCCAAACTTTCATGCATTGGAGGGTTCGTCCCCAGTGTGGCACAATTGGGAAGTGGCGGAATTCTAAGGAGAGGAGGGTCTTAGGTCATTGGGAATAAGCTCTAGGAAGCTTATTGTCCTGGGTTGCCTTGAGTTCTGGAGGCAGTGTTATTGTAAAAGGAGTAAACCTGGTCCCTCCTGTTCTCTCTGCCTTCTGGCTGGAGATGCAACTTCCTTGCTCCTGTCACTGCTATCTGCCATGAGGTGATGCTGCCAAGGGGTGGACCTCACCCGAGAGCTTGCACTATACTATTGAACTTCAAATTTCAGAACTAGGAGCTAAACTTCTTTTCCTTCACAAGTAGACTGTGTCAGGTATTTCATTTTACTAACTACGATATACCTACTCTAGAAGTTAATTCAAGAAGCAGATCATTTGCAAATAGATTGTAAAGACCATGAAACTACAAAACAATATGGACAAATGATAAGTGCCACTTTTTTTTTTTTAATCGATGCTAAGCATGTGTCATCATTTGGACAGATTTGTTTGGATTACACAAAATGCTGTGCAGTCATTATTTCATCAGTGTGTTCTTCCCATTGCATATTTTATAGCATCACATACATAGCTGGGTACATTTACATAATTATTGCATCAACAAAATTACTTTGGGTAAATATGTACAACCATTTTTATATCTCAAGAATAATGATATTTTCAAACACTTTAAAATTTTTCTAATTTCTGAGGCTCTCTGAATTCTCTGTACTCTTAATCAGATAAATTCATCCTTAATTCTAAACACAACTACCTATAAATAATGGAATAAAATTCCAACCTTGATAAATATAAATAATTATCATTTGCATATAGTTATTTTAGGAAATTCTGACATTCAGCTTATATTATTAAAAATTATATTCACTTCACTTGCAGTGTTCATGACATAAAACATTATATATTGTTAACATCAAACAAATTATAGAACTATAATCCATTTTCACTACTTTAATGAATAGTTAGTTCCTAGTTGAAAATGCTTAGGTAGGTAAATTTTAGCAATTATTTTATTGCTGGACTGCTCAGAGCCTATAATGTGTTATTATACATTATGACTTCTCAAAAGGAAGATTTTCCAGCATTTCTCAATTATTTTTTTACAATGGATTCTATTGATTTTTATAATATCTCTCAACATTATTTTGATATTGAACATACTTTTAAAGATGAAGTAACATAGAATATGTGTGAGAATTTATGGGAAGATATTCAAATTTGTAAGTGGTTACTCACCTGAATATATATACATTTGGTTAAGTACATACCCACAAGAAGGACAAAATAGCATTTTTACAAAGCATACAAAATAAAATAAATAAATGAATTTTTTTTTTATTTCCATAAAATTTGAGATTGTAGAGTACCCATCAAACTAATATTCATTTGGCACTATTCAGGAATTGCATTGTGGTAAAGACTAGTTAATATGGATATGATATACCATCTGTCTCCAACCTGTAAGATTTCACTGCTGGAGAATTGTATATGATTCTAGGCAACATTTTAAGAGAAAAAGTGTTATCTACTGAGAATAGATGCATTTAGATGATTAAATGGGCTTGAAATTTTGGGATACAAAAAAGAATTGGGAAAATTTTATCCAAGTTAAACATTCTAGAGAAAATAAAACTCAAGACACATAATAATAGACATTCAACTTTTGAAAGGTTACCATATAACAGGGAATCAAAACTTAAAAAAATAATTGCTAATAGGGTGACTGGATTTCAAATAAATACGAAATTTAGAAATTCATATTTAAAGTTAATTGCTAAAAAAGGAAAAGACTTCTTAGGGTAGTTTGGATTTCCTAGGGATTTGTGGTGCTAGGAGACAAATGTATTATTTCTGTCTTAGCCTCCTAAGAAGAAAGTCAAATTGTATGTTTTTCAAAAAATACATGAGCTTGGGCCAATGGTACACACCACATGTCTATAATCCCTCAACTTGGGAGGATAAGGCAGGAGGATTGCACTTTCAATGCCAATCTCAGCAACTTAGTGAGGCTCTGCTTCAAAATAAATAATTAAAAGGGGTAGGGATGAGACTCAGGGGTTATGTGCTCTTGGGTTAAACTCATAGTGGAAAAAAAGAATTTGGAAAAAAAATCTTTCTAAATTTAACATTCCATGATTTGTGTATTATGAATGAAAAAACAATCTATATTTAATACATGAAAATGTTCACAGATTCCAAGAAGAAGGTATAAAATTATTTCACATGTTAGCCAAACTTTCTCTTTATATAATTTAATCAACATATAAATACTGAAGTGATTAGAAACACTCAAACCCAAAGAAACCCAAAAGCTCTTGGCTCCTGCCCAAATAATTCATTAATTCTGTGATTCCTCTTGACCCTTTTTTTTTTGGTGAACAACTTATCTCTAGATTTTATGGTTTGAAACTACTATTAAAATTAATATCATTTTGAAATAATTGGTAGATGGGGAAATTTTATAATTATTTCAAATAACTAGGACAAGTTAGACATTTTTACAAATGATGTTATGACAAGTGGGTAGCTATTTGGAAAAACATAGAATCAGTTCCAGTTTGGGAATCTATAGTTATACAAGTTTTAAGAGAAACCATACCTAATTCCTCTATTACTTGAACATATAGGCAATGTAGTAGTATAGTTAATGTAAAATGCAGAAGCAATAAGTGAGTAGACTCAATATTTGATTACATACAAATTTAAAAGCATATATTTTTACATTGATAAAAACACCTCAGGAAAAGTTAAACATAAATTAAAAATGGTAACATTTGTGAAATATAAATGTCTACAATTAGCCGGGCACAGTGGCCCACACCTATAATTCCAGTGGTTAAAGGGCTGGGAATGTGGCTCAGTGGTTAAGTGCCAGAGGATTCAATCTCTGGTACCAAAAGAAAAAAGTCTAAATTTAATAGTATATGAATATCAAGGAAATAGGAAATAGGTACTCAAGATTATTATCAAGACAGGGTAAGAGAACAGATTTATTGAAACAATTGTGTCAAAACATGATGTAATTATGCTCCAGGATATTGGACGTCAGGAAGTAAAGGACAGCAGTCCCAAGAGACTGGAATGAAATGAAGTGAGCTCCGTAGTTGCCCTAGGTTACGACCCAGAGAAAGTGTCTAGAGAGTAGCAGAAGGAAGAGAAATCCAGTTGTGGTAGTCAGCTTTTTATTGCAGTGACAAAATACTTAAGATAAATAGCCCAAAGAAGGAAAGATTTATTTTGGTTCATGGTTTTAGAGATATTAACTTGTGGTAACTCTGGCTCCATTGTTTTGGGGCCTGTGGTGAAGCAGAACATCAAGGTTGAAAGCTTGTGGTACAGAAGAGTGGCTCAGCTTCTGGTGGCCTGAAACCAGAGAGAGAGAAGGGAGAAGAAGGGGCTAGAGACAGATAAAGCCTTCAAGGGCAAGTCCCAAGGACCTACTTTCTCCAATTAGGCCCATCTCCTAAATTTCTACCATCTCCAATAGCACACTAAATTATGAATCCATCAGTGGATAAATCTGTTAAGTTAAAGTCCCCTCAATTTAATCATGTTCCAAAGGCCCCAGTCTGAACACTGCTGCATTGGAGATCAGGCTTTTAACTCATGAGTTTGGGGAGTGATGTCAGAATCACTCCCCAAATTTTAAATCAGTATTTAAAATACTAATAACAGTATAGTACAAGTTGAAGAGAGAGAGCCAAAATCCAGGGAATCTAAGAGAGCTTCACAGGGTGATTTTTATAAAACATCATAGTGGAAGAGAGCTGTCCAGAGAGAAAATGGCATAGAACTGAAGAGAGTCCCTGTCAATACTCAGTTTAATGCTAAGTAATGCATTTTAAGGGGATTAATACCATGAAAAAAAAAATAAGGAACAGGGAACAGAGCTCATAAAATGCTCAGAAAAATTACTGTTATCACTGACCTAAGTGGAAAAAAACACACAAAAAACTCATAATTAACGGTACATCAGTTAGAGTACTAAAAAGAATCTTCCTCAGTAATGGGAAAGATTAACACTAGACTAAACATGGTTCTGATTCCACTCACTAAAGAGTAAGACTAAAATGATCAAACTCTTTCCAAATAATATAATAATGTCCTTTAAAAAAGGCTGGAGGATATTGATCAAAAACATAAAGATACTTCTATGCATAAGAAGATGAAATTTACAATGTCTAGAATCTAATAAAAAAATCACTAGGAATTAAAACAGTAGGAAAATATGACCCACAATGAGGGCATTAAAAGAATCAGTCCATAAAAACTGACCCAAAAGATAAAATAAATGATAGAATTAGTAACAAAGACATTGAAATGGTGTTATGGTTTGAATATAACCCCAAAGTTCATGTGTGAGACAATGTAGGAATATTCAGAGGTGAAATGCCTAACTCATCTTCTAATATAGATTTACTGTGTGGTAACTGTAGGCAGGTAGGGTATGGCTGGTGGATAGTATGCCTTTGGGATTTATATTTCTATTTCCTTGTCTTTCTCTCTTTCTCTTCCCCATCTTCCCTTCCTCCCCTTCTTGGTTTTTATGTCCTGATCTGCTTTCTTCCCCCATGCTCTTCTGCCACAATGTTCTACCACACCTCATGCCCAGAATAATGGAGTCAGTGGTCTGTGGACTGAACCTCTGAAAGTGTGAGCCAAAGTGAACTTTCCCTCCTCTAATTGTTCTTGTGAGATCTTTTGGTCACAGCAAAGAAAAATTTCACTAAAACAAATGGTAATGATAACTATATATTTTATATTGAAGCCAAAGGAGAAACTGAATATGATAGAGAAATGGATATATGAAAAAATAAAAAAATAAAAAGACCCTGGGATTCAGGAAAAATTGAAAGCCTGAGGAGGGTTAAACTTTTTTATGTGAAATCAAGGAACTATCACATATAACAGGAAAAGAGAAATGTGTAAGGAATAATAATAATAAAGGGTGACACAGAGATACAGTGCAGAGGCAGGAAAGGTGGCAGAGTGGCTCTTTGTCCAAGCAGCCATGCTTATTTATATCAATAGGTTACATTAGGTCATTAGTACTGTAACCACATTATTGTTTTAGAGTATCGGGAAGGTTGCTTATTCTGCAGTTACATTTCACAGTTACAATATGCAATATCAGGAGCTTTGTGCAGCTCTTAAGAAAGTCCATTGTCTGAAGTTACTATTAGGCAGGCAGATCCAGGAGCACCAGAGCTTGATGAAACATTGTAGTTATCTAGCAAGCAAGTTCCTTTATACCTAGGAGTTATGTGCCTAAGATCAAGGTCTAAACTGATAAAACTCTTAACATAGAGCTTCCTTATGAAGAACATCGTTACAGTGGCCAGGTATATCCGGTCTTTTACACAGAAGTATACCAGCAGCCAAACATTCTGTACCATTGCACAGAAACTTCCTAGCCACCAAGCATGCCACAATCATGAAGTTTATCAGAGACCCCAATCCCAAACACAGAACCCCTACAGAAATGAGCCATAGAAAGAACTCTGAATGTCTGTCTGTCCAGGTGTTAAATTTAGCCAAGAGTCAAAGAAGTTATTATACATATACTTAGAAATTAAAGGAGATCAAATAATTCTAAGTCTATGTACTAAGTGAACGCATAGAGAAACTTTTCAGAGAAATAAAAATGAAAATTTTAGAGCTGAAAAAAAAAAAACCCACACACACAATGATTGAAAAGGAAAAATTATCTATATAGGATGGATAACAAATTTGAATAGTAAGGAAGAGTTATTGAACCTAACTAATAGAAAAAATAGATTAAGAAGAAATTGAGGAACACAGATATGACATAATATCAAATATTCCACAGGTGTAAGCAGAGTCCAAGAGAACAAGGAAAAGAAAGGAACACAAAAACACATCCCAGATTTGCTCTAGAAGATAACTTTTAGATCTAAGAAGCTTAACAAATCCCAACTAGGCAAACACAACTGAAATCACACATAGAACTATAATAATAAAACTGCCAAAAGTCAAAGACACAATTCTAACAAGAGAAATAAAAACAATGTAAAACATATAGTGTGGGAAGCCATCCATGAAATGCATTAGGACATTTTTTTGGCATTGCAGCCAGGGAAGGGATAGGTCTGGCACTGGGAATTTCCCCCGTCACTCCCACCAAGACAGACTGCCAAGCAGGTGACCTTCCCCTCACTCTGCTAGAAAGGTCCCAAACAGCAACAGAGATGGGTGTAACTCATTAGGAACTGAACAGCCTACCTGCTCCCACCCTTATCCTATTTTGGTGAAGAACTTTCCATGGAAAGCCTTAGATGCTCTCCAATATAAATAAAGCAAACTGGGCTCCTTTGTAAACAGTTAGGAGCTGGACCCGTGTGATCAGCTTGCCCGTCCTGCCCCTGCTTTTGAAACTACTTTCTGTGTTTTGTAGTTATTTCATCACTCTATTTTTTTTTTCCTAGCTTTTATTTTTCAGCCAGCTCATTCCACCGGAGAGGATCCCCATTTCCATCACCCACGCGGGACATGGGCCGTAATATAGGGTGATGAATTAAAAATGTTGAAAGAAAAAATAGTGAACTGTCAAGCAAGAATTCTATATCCAGTTATAGTATTCTCTAAAATTAAGACATCAAAAAGTTATTTCTATAACTCTGGGTAAGAAAAACTGAATTTGTTGCTGCCATACCTGTGCTACAATGCGAATAGTAATGCTAGTACAAATTCTTTAGACTGAAGAAAAATGCACCAAAATGTAACTTAGATCTACAGAAAAAAAAAAAAAAACACGAAGATAATGGTAGCAACTATGGAATTAAATATAAATGCACATGCAGTCTTACACTTTTACTTCCTTTAAAACACAGAAAATTGTCTTAAAGCAAAATTTATACAACTGTATTTTTAAAATTACAATGTATTTAGATGTAATATATAACACAACAATAGCAAAAAGGGTGAGAAAGTGTCTATACTATACTGGTGGAAAATATTTTATATTTAGAGGGTAAATTTGTATTTTTGAAACATATTATAATAAATAAAAATGCCTATTATAATCTTTATAGCACTCATTAAAAACAATGTAAAAGAATACAACTAAAAATTCAATAGGGCAATGAAAATTGCATAAGGAAACAAAGTAGCAAAGAAGTGATGAGACAAAGAGAAGATAATGTTAAAATGACAAAAGAAGTCAACTGTATCAATACTTACACATCTAGGTTTCAATTAATTAATATGCATAAGTGAAAAAATACTATCAGGGTACATTTAAAAAGAAACCTCTAGCAATTTTCTTTTTACAAAAGGAATACACTAAAATCAGAGATACCAAGTAACAGAATGCAAACACAAAACAAAGATGAGAAAGTATATATAAATAAAGAAAATATAGACTTTAAAACAAATGCTAAAAGAAACAAAGATGGATACTTTTCACAATTATACAAAGGTCAATAAAGCAGGAAGATGTAACAATAATAAATGTAACAGAACTTCAAAATCCATGAGGGAAAAATTTACAAAATTAAAGAGTAGGGAAATGAACATTTACTGTTGGACATTTTAACATAGTTTTCTTTATTGGTAAAAAAAAAATAAAATAGGAAAATCAAGAATAATAAGGAAGACTTGAAAACAATACCAACATCCATGACCTAACTGACAATTATTAGAACACTTAACTCAACCACAAAATATATATAACTTGCAAACACTTAGGGAAAATTCACTAGGTTAGAAATATGCTGGGCCATATCAGTATATACAAAAGGATGAAATTTTACAAACATTGCCAGAATTAACTCAAGAAGAAATTAAAATTTCTATTATCTTTATATCAAGCTAAGAAGGATGCAGTTTGCAAGATAAATATACACAACTGTATTTTTATATACTAACAAAAATCTTCCTAGAATAAGATTAATACAAAGATTCCATTCATAAGAACATAAAATATAGTTATATATTTAAGAAAATGCACATAAGACTTGCATGCTGAAAATAAAAATATATATTTCTTCAGGAAATTAAAGACCTAAATAAATGGAGAGATATATTACATGCATGAAATGGTAGACTCAATTAGGGTTAAGCTGTCAATTTTCCTAAAATGTAGTTATAAATTCCATATAATCTCATCTCAATTCCTATATCCATTTTCTATGAATCAGCAAATTGATTGTGAAAGTGTGGTAGAAATGCAAAAAAAAAAAAAAAAAAAAAAAAAAAAAAAACACATTACATCCAAAACAAAGTTGAAAAAGAATAATAAATTTAGAGAATCTATAAGCAGATTCAAAGATGGGCTATAACTCTAATAAGACAAAATGTTATTACTATAAGTAAAGGCACTTATATCATTGGAACAACATATAGGATCAAGAAAAAAAAAAAAAAACAAGTTAGATCCATTTTCTACAAAGTTTCCAGGAAATTCATTGGAGAAAGTTTAGCTGTGATTTTTTTTCAATAAATGGTACTGTTATAATTAGCATCTTTGTGTAAATAAAATAATATGAACTATTTATTTGATTAAATGTGCTACATTTTAATACTTATTGATTTTGATGTGCAAACTGGTCTCAGTTTGGTTCTTTGGAGCACTTCCTTATTCTTGTAGTATAAATGATAGAATTGAAAAACATCTTTTTTCCAACCTTCATAATAAAAATTGATGGGGGCAAGAATCATGAATGAATTTCATATCTAAGAGAGATTTGATAAATAAAAGAAAAAAAGTAAATATATTTACTTTAGAAAATGGACTTCCATTCTTTATGAATATCATAAAAGACTAGTGAATAATCTGTACTAAAGAAGACAACAGGGGCATGACAGCTGAATACATTATGAAATTATGGAGAGGGCCCAAGCTGTTCAGGTTAAAATAATAATTATAAAAAGACAATATTGTGAGAACTGATAGCATTGGGATATGGGTTACAGATTTAATCATTATTTCAATGTTAAATTTGCTGAACTTTATAATTGTATTATGATTTTTAATATATTCACAGGAATAGATTTTAAATACATGTAACTACTAAAGAGTAAAGATGAAGTAATAAAGCAAGTATACGACCATGTTAAAAATTGATGAATCTTCTAGGCCCAGGGGCACACATCTATAATCCCAGCAGCCCTGGAGGCTGAGACAGGTGGATCACAAGTTCAAGACCAACCTTAGCAATTTACTGAGACCGTAAGTAACTTAGACCTTGACTCAAAATTTAAAAAAAAAAAGAAGAAGGAGGAGGAGGAGGAGGAGGAGGAGGACGACGACGACGACGACTAGGAATGTGGCTCAGTGGTTGAGCAACCCTGGGTTTAATCTCAGGTACCAATTTTTTTTTTTTTAAATTATGAATCCCAGTAAAGGATGTAGTGGGTGGTTATGTATTACTATTTTATAACATTTTTAATCAGTTTGAGATTACTCAAGAATATAAAGTTAAAAAAACAATAACCATATTTAAGACACTGTAAACTTAAGGTATTTAGACAAATTGGAGAACAAGCTACTCAAAGAAAGCCAATTTATGAAGAAAAACATCAAAACTGTTAATCAAATATATAAGAACTATTTTTTAAAATTTAATGTAAGACATAATAGGATTACATCATACTAGGAAATATGAGTAAAAAAATATAATTCTCATTATAAAGGAAATGAAGTGTGAAACTATCTTAGGACTAAGCAACAAACCACGGTTGATAGATAAGAAAAAGATGATAAAGAAGTGTTGCAAAAGACATAAGATTTTTTTATATGTAATTTTGAAAACAATTTGTTCAAATTTTGATCCTTGAAAAAATATAAATACATGGGATATTTTCAAGTCAGTTTATCTCACTACACCATAGTAGACATACATATCATCCATAAATTAAAAGATAAGAGTTTTGCTAGTCAATCTCAATAACCATCTGTTCTCTAAAATGGTTTGGAGTTTATACACAGGAACAATTAGCTTTTGGATGCATTCATGCATATTTATGGTAATATTACTAGCTGAAGCCAGGCATTTTAATCTTGTCAATCCTCATATTAACCAACCAAAACATTTGAGCTTAGGGGCAAAGAATGGAGAACTTAAAAAGAAAGGTTCTTAAAATTGTGGGACAGAAGTGGGAAAAAATAAAATATCCCACTGATCCTCTGATATTTAGAAATTATGATAATTAAGCTTTGAATTAGGACTGGCACTCAGCAAATTAATGAGGTTTAGATGTATAAACTTGATCCAAGGACACTTAAAAAAAGACAGTAGAGGAAATAAAAAGAAAAGAATTCACCCATATTTTGAACATGTGTCCAATGCTTTTTATCTTTAACCATTCTTGCTATTGACTAAAAAATCAAAGATCCTGTGGATAAAATTCCAATAAAATATAGAAATAATTCATAAATTATTTACCTGACTACATGTATATGGGTTGTGAACTACAAAGTATTTTTAACTGGGTCAAATATTTATAATAGAATTGCATGTTAAAATTAGGGAAATAACCCCAAATAGACAAAAAACAATATTGAGCAAAAATAACAAAGCTGAAAGCATCACAATATCTTGACATCAAATCTACTAGAAGCTGTAATAATTAAAAATGGCATTAAAAACCAATACATAATGGGCTGGGGATGTGGCTCAAGTGGTAGTTCGCTCCCTGGCATGCGCTGGGCGTTGGGTTCGATTCTCAGCACCACATAAAAATAAAATAAAGATGTTGTGTCCACTGAAAACTAAAAAATAAATATTAAAAAATTCTCTCTCTCTCTTAAAAAACAAACAAACAAACAAAAAAACAATACATAAACCACTGAAGCAGAATGGAAAGTCCAGAAACAATCCATGAATTTATGTCAATTGACTTTTTGAAAATGGCCCCGAGAACACACAATTGGGAAAGCACATAATGCTGGGAAAACTAGACAACCACGTACAAAGGAATGAAATTAGACCATCTTACACCTTATGCCAAATGCAACTCAAAATGGATTAAAGATGTAGATGTAGATGTAGATGTAAGACCTGAAACTGTAAAACCACTACAAGAAAAACTTGGAGAAAACTTCCATGTCAGTGGTCTGGGCAGTGTTTTCTTTGGTATGACCCTAAAAGTATGGGCAACAAATTTCAAAATAGACAAATATGGTTATTTCAAACTAAAAAGTTCAGCACAGCAATGAAAACAATCAACAAACTGAAGAGATAACCTACAGAATGGTAATATATGTTTGTAAGCCAAATATTTGATAAGGAGGTAATATACAAAATACATAGGAAATCTAAATAACTTAATAATAAAAACCAAATAGCCCAATTTAGAAACTGGTAAAGTTGCAGGATACATAAACACACAAAAATCAGTAGTGTTTTTATATGTTAATAGTCAGCTACCTGAAGAAGATATAAAGAGAACCGCCCTACTTACAATAACCAAACAAAAGAAGTAAAATGTCTAGGAATAAATTTAACCAAGAAAATAAAAGATCTCTAGTGAAAATGAACATTGATGAAAGAAATTGTAGATGATACAAATAAATTTAAAAAATACTCCAAATTCATGTTTGGAAGAATTAATAATCTTAAAATAGCCACACTATCCAAAGCAATCTACAAGTTCAGTGTAATACCAATCGAAACCAATGTCATTCTTCACAGAAATGGAAAAAAAAATGCATGCTGAAATTTATAATAAATGTCATATTAAAAATTAAGAAAATGTGGGCTGGGCTTGTGGCTCAGTGGTAGCGTGCTTGCCTAGCATGTGTGAAGCACTGGTTTCAATTTTCAGCATCACTATATAAGTAAATGAGTAAAATAAAGGTACATCAACATCTAAAAATTTTTTAATTAAGAAAATGACTACAAACAAGTAATGTTAGCAAAAAGAACAAAATGTGAGGCATCATTCTATCTGATTTCAAAATATACTACAAAGTATAGTAGCTAAAACAACATGGTAATTATCATAAACGTAGACACACCATCCAATAGAACAGAAGAGGGGACCCAGAAACTATACCACATGTTTGTAGTCAACTGATCTTTGACAAAGCAGCCAAGAAAACACAGTGAGGAAGCCACAGTGTCCTGAATTAGTAGTGCTGAACAAATCAGTTATTCACATGTGGAACAATGAAAGTAGACTTCTAAAGTAGTACTACAGATGATTTGGCAATCTCATTACTGAGTATATATCTAAAGGAAATGAAATCACTATGTCAAAAGATATCTGCATTTCCATGTTCATGCAACATTATTCACAATAGTCAAGGTATGGAATCAAGCTAAGTGTTCATCGAGGGATAAATAGATAAAGAAAATATGGCACATATATACAAAGGAATATATAAAAAAATAAAAGGAATTGTCATTTGTGACTGCATGGATGAACCTGGAGGACTTCATGCCAAGTGAAATAAACCAGACGTAGAAAGACTAAGACCACATGATCGCATTTACATTTAGAATCCAAGAAAGTCAAACTCAGAGAAGCTAGGAAAGCAGGAAAATTCTTACCTGATTTGTACAATTATAACCTGGCCTCAAGTATTTGAAAGCTGGAAAAACTTTCATAGATTAAATTTCATGCATAAGGTCCTCTTTGCCAGAGATCTATATACTAAAGTAACCATTTTGATGCATGTAATTATGACTCCTCTGCATGGTCATTTAAAACACTGCGTTCAGTCCACGGCCTATCAAAATATTTTCTACACCATTCTGCCAGTTTCCTAATACCTCCATTTAGTCTCTCTTCTTCTAGACTTGGAAAGATCCAAATCTAATTCTATGTGACCAACTATGGTTTACAAAATCATTTCATAGTTAGCTCCCTTTCAAGTACTGTTTAGTTCCCAGCACCTTTATTTTCCTTGTGAAGTGAAAGTGCTTGCTATCTATTGTTTTACGGAAGAGGAGACTGTAGACTCAGTTCCCAGTCTTTCTTCCTCAATATAAACCAAGGAAGAAAAGCTCCAAGTTAATATTCCGTACATGGCAAGAAAGTGAGAAAAGGAGAGATGACTTTTTAAAAAAGTTAATCTTTAAATGAAACATCTTAAAAACTGTCTTCTGACATAATCCATAACAAAAGGAACCATTTGATGCCTCCTATGGCATATCTATTGTTGATTTGAGGAAGGGGATGTTAAATAGTAGACACATATATTGCAGTTGCAGGAAATATATTATAAAGCACATATGGTCATTATAATTGACTTATTACTTTATTGTAAGTTTGGTTAGAATGTTCTTTTCTGATAAATTTGCAAATACAGTTTGCTATTTTGTTTTTATCTTGGAGCCATACCCAAAATGTGCCCTGTCCCCCATTATCAATTTTCTAATTGTTTAGCCTTCTTGTTGAATACACATTAAATGGATTCTGTGTTAAAAAAATCACATTCAAATATATCTGTTTTATAAATGTCAATGCCCACATACTTGTGAGCAGAAGCATCTGCTGTAATGAAATTCTATAAATTTCAGATAAAATTAAATAAATATAATAATTTAATTTCTATGGTAGCATCAAATACTGTTAAAACGCAAAAAAAAAAAATCATTTTACTTATTTCCCAAAAGAAACTGGGTGACTTGACTAAACTTCAGATGATTATTTATACATATTTTGAATACATAATTTGAGGTTTTATCCCTTGCTATATGATAGTTGCCCAACTGACAGCTCCTATATGTACCTCAGTGCAGAATATCAATCAAACTACAAAATACACATTTGTTCTCACTGTATTTTCCCTCTTCTATGTTATTTTTGTAACCGTGGGTTAATAAAATAGGCATAGCATTTGTCATTGATTAAATAATCAGTAATTTAAAAAATTGGATACATTTTTATTGAGTAAAAAAATTGATAAAAAATGACAAACAATCTTCTATCAGTCTTATCATATTTTTCATTGTTTGAGCTGATAAAATCTTATTTCATACTTTTATTTATAGTAAACTGATAGCAATAGTTTTTGTCCTCTGGTCCATTATTATTTCTGTGGTTCATAAACTAATAATCTGCTCAGTTATTCTCAAACACAGTTTTGTCTTTTGGTTTTTTGGAAACTTTGTACTACTCTTCCTCTGACCCTGCATTTCCAGGGATTATGTCTCGAATTTATTTTTATCTTTAGCCTAATGTTACTTACCTAGACCCCTTTCACTCTTAACAAACAAAAGCAAAATAAATTTTTCTGAAATGCAATGTCAATGAGAATACTACAGGAATTAAAAAAAGAACCTCTTATCACATTCCTATCATGCAATATCCAGGCAGTATTTAGGGAAGGAGAAGGGAGTGTTATGCACCAGGCTATACAGGCAATGACCAAACAGACTCCTTTTTGCCCTGAGACTCCATGTCATGTAAGAAATGCTTCTCTCATGGTAAGCCCCACCTCTGTACCCATCAACAGTTGCTTAGCATAGCATGTTTGGCAACACAAAATGGCAATTATTTTACAATGTAAAAGTGTTCTCTCTTTGGTTCCCATTTTTCTTGGACAATGTGCCCTGTCAGAGATTGATTGTCTAGATGATAGTAACCATGCTTTAACTTGTACACAACTAGGGATGTTTTGACCCACTCTCTTTTCTGTTTATGATTTTAGATCTCATGACGTTAGTTTATGGTTTTGAATCACAGCCACTTATGCTTTCATATGGTTTTGGACTATAAAAGGTGTACTCAAAACCCGGAAAGGGGGCAGACTTGCAGCCTACTTAATGGCCCGCCAACTGGTGGATCTGGGCTGCCAGCTGGTGAATAAAGTTTCTGTCTCCTGCTTTAAGATCTACGTGGTGATTTATTGCAATCTCACCTTAACAGGAAGCTGACTGTGAATCAGAAAACTAGACTGAAGTCCCAGCCCTACCTATACACCTCTGGGTAAAATACATAATCCTTTCAGTTTCAACATCTCTGAAGGACATACAATGGGGCTGGCATGAAGATTAAAATGTTTAATGTTGAAGACTACCTCACATTTAATAGGTGTTCAGAAATCACATACTTATTTTTTTTAGATAAGTCTTCAAGTATTGGTATTTTTTTAATAAATGGGAAGGCTCCTTTTATTTTTAATTTTAGAGCTTATTATAGGATTGTTTTCAGAGTAATTCTGATAAGTAAGTTGTATCTAATCAAAGGCATCTGAAATTGTCCTAAAATTGAGGTTTAAAAGACACTCAAAACAGTAGCAAAATGTTCCCTAAATCCTATAAGGCTCTAGTTAAATTTCATTTTGTAAGTTGTTTTTCTTTTATAATATTTCAAAAATTATTTTACAGTAAAGAGTTGTTCGCTATAAACATCTGAAAACTTGTAAAGCTGACTGAAAAGATGTAGAAATGCTAAAGGAGGTGTTTTACAATAAGTAGAAAACAATTGAAGTAAAAATTTTGACGCAATTTAGAGTTACAATGAATATAGTTATACATTTAAGCACTAAAGCTAAATTAAGAAGATTTTTACAAAGAACTCTAAGAAAACAGAGTGACTTATCAGTACCATTTAATTAAAACCCTGTCCTCTGTCACACTGGTTTAGTATTTCTCAGGCCTGAATCATAGATTGAAAAGAACAAATAGCTTAAGTGCTTACCAGCTGGAGCTCCTCACTAGTATTGACATGCTTACACATAAGAAACAATGACAGATTATTTAAATCTGGGGCTCCTTTCCTAACACATGAGCCAAATATGGAAATGTCATTTAAACATATCATTTTAAGCAACACTTTATCTCATCAATAATACTTTCTCAACAGACATAAACTGTGATTAATACATTGTCTTGGTTAGGTTCCTAAGTTTTCAGAAAGATCTATTTTTAGAATAACCAAAGGTTTCAATTCAATTCAAAACCACTAGAATAAACACCAAAGAAATTTTACCAAAAAAGTGCCTATTATTTCCAATATAACAAAAATTTAAATGGTACTTTTTCACATGGAATTCTCACTTATTTTTATGGATACTAACAAGGAAAATATGCAATTATAAGACCTGGCCTTAATGTTAACATTGAAATCTTTGTTACTGATGTATTTTAATATTTTGCTTGTGTACAAGTGCATTAATGTCATGGACTTGACTATTTTTGTTCTCTACCACCAGAGTAGTTCTGTGTGTACTTTGCTCTACCTCTAGTTAAGAATTCATAAAGCTTCCAGGTCGTCCTGATGAAATTTTGACTGCAAAAATAAACTTACTCACTGATTCACAAATATTTATTGTTTATTATACTTTTCTTGTGTACAATAAAAAGAAATTTAATAAAATTTTTCTTTAAGAAATGAGAAATCCAGGTGAAAGCTAGTATGTGTATATATACATAAACATATGTGTATGTGTGTGTATATATATGTGTATTACATATATGTGAATTATATATATGCATAGATACTTATTCATCTACATATGAATATGAACATGGGAAATATGTGCAGAAAAGATGCACACATTTAGTTAAATGCCTTAAAAGGATAATGTGTTCTAAAGTTTTCAGGAGTTCAGTGAGAAGAGAGACAGAGGTAGAAGAGAATGATAAGAATATGTTCCCTTGAAAAAACAGGACTTGAGTTAGCTTTCTCTCCATACTACCACATATGTCTGATCAATCCCACTGCATATTTCTGTATCTTGAGTGATACTAGCAATGGAAATCAATGAAGAAATCAAACTATTTTGCTTTCTCAAATGAGCCTCTGTCCTGCTTGAAAAATCTAAATCATTGTATAAGAGAATTCACAGCCAATAGAGAGATTTATAGCATAAATCCCAGGATTTTACAAAAGGCAGAAGAAAACTAGGAAAGATGGACAAATGGATGGATGGATGGATAGATAGACAGACATACAGATGGACTGATTCATACTGAGAGCACACTTAAACTAGTTGACACATTTCAAAGTATGATGCAAGTATCTCAATAATAAAATATCATGCCTGAATGTTTTAAGATCAATAAATCTTTTTTTAGTGGATCTAATTAAGATAAATAGAAATTAGAATTCTATCCTCTATTTTGAAACATAAGCTCTTTAGTAGACAACCAAAGTAATATGGGTTAAATAATTATCCTTTAAAGCACTGATGTAAGACACAATTTGAACAAGATTTAAATAAACAAAATGCCTGGGGCAGAATAGACCTCAGAATACATATTGATCTGTGAATTCTGATTCACATTTTATCATATAGAAATTATGTTTCTATGTATCTTTCCATATAGTTTTTGCCTTAACCCATAACACAAGCTATTATTTTCTCTGACAGTTAATGGCAGAATTTTTAAAATATGAATATTTCACCTTACCTTTAGCATCAGGATTTTAAAACCATCATGCTTTTGGGATCTCTGCTTTAAAGACTGCTGCTATTTTCTTCATTACAAGAGCTTGAAAGCTTGTTATTTTGGCTACTACTATTTCTTCAAACACCAAATTCTAATTATACAAATAATAAGATATTAAAACATGACACCTTGTGTTTAAAGATGGAAAGTACTCCTCTATTCCAAAATGAGGTGTCAGAGTGTGTACATAGACCTAGAAAAGGATCTAGAAATCTTTGGCAATCCTTGGTCCAATAGCTACCTTTCAATGAAATTAAAGATATTGACTAATACTCAAGGCCAACCACTCTAAATTATTGAAATATCATGGTTTTCGTGCCTATAAGTAACTATTTACTGCCTGATAATTATAGAAAAACTAGTGGGCATCTGTCAGACTTTTTCCCTAAAGGCAGAGAAGAAAGTAAACCATTCAGGGAGAAGGGAAACTATAAAGTCAAGTTGTTCATTTGCACACAATAGAGTACCATTTCCCCTCCAACATAAGTGTTATAAATAGTTTGAACTAAGAATTCTTATTTGAGACCCTTGACAAAACTCTGAGAGAACCACCTCTCTTGGTAACTATCAAAAATTCAGAATGATTTTCATATCTTCTCATTATCTTTAACTGAATTAAGAAAAAACAAAGATTATATATTATTTTCTCCTAGATCAATTTCTCTATAATTAAAAAGCATGATCATCTTATTTTCTCCTATCCTCAATATTTTTCTCTTAATTTGAATCACTTTTCCAGAATTTTATCTTTTTTCCATTATTCTAGTCTAAAAGCATTTTCTGAAAGTATATTTGAAATTCAGACACTATTTTTATATAATAAAATTCTCTTGCAAAAGGCTAAATTATTTTGCAAGAAACAAAACATATATATATATATATATATATATATATATATATATATATATATATATTAGAAATGTATGAACACAAAACATACATACATTTCTATTCTACTTTTCTTCCCCCAATATTTAGGATTTTAGAAGTTTATTATTCACTAGTTTTAATAATCAGTGTGATAAACATTATTAAGTAGTCTTATCTTCCCAAATCAGAATATCTATAATATAACTTAGTGGAGTCAAATTATTCAGGCAATCCTGAAAGAAGAGGCTTAACATCATTAATCATCAGGGAATGCAAATCAAAACTACAGTGATAAAATGCCTCATATCCTGTTAGGATAGCTACTATTAAAAAGCTGATTTCCTATGTACATATATGAAAATATCACAGCAAATTCCACCATTATGTGCATCCAGAAGAATGAGGGCCTAACTAGAATAAGATATATTCCATGCTAGTATAATTTTATCAAAATGGATGGAATCAATACATTTAAAAAATGAGTGTCATTGAGGATATATAGAAAAGGAGACCTTTACACAATATTGGTGGGAATGTACATTATTAGTGTAGCCATCATAGAAAGCAATATGAACGTTCCTCAAAAAATTATAAATAGACATACCATATGATTGGGTGATCCCACTTCTGGATGTATACCCAAAGGAATTGAAGCCTGTGGGAATGCAGAGAGATATCTGTACTTGCATATTCATTGCAGCATTATTCACAATGACCAAGACATGGAAGAAATCTATGTTCATTTACAGATGAATGGATGAAAAGAGTATGGCATATATATAAAATAGAATACTTATTCAATCTCAAAAATGAAGAAAATCTTGTCGTTTGTGATGACATGGGTGAACCTGGTAGACAATATGCTAATTGGAACAAGCCAGAAAGAAGGGCAAATACTACCTGATATCACTTATTCAAGGAATCTGAAGGGGTCAAACTAATAAAAGGACATGGAGTGCTGGTTGCCAGGGGTTAGAAGGAAGGGGAAATGGAGAGGTGTTAGTAAAGGGGAACAATGTTTCAGTTATACAAGAAGAATAATTCCTAGAGATTCACTGTTCAACACAATGTCTATAATTAACAATATTGTATTGAAATTTGCAAGGATGATAGTATAATATTGTGTTCTTATTAATAATAATAGTAAAAACAGTAGAAGTTTTGGGAGACATTGATATGATTTATGGTATATATTGTGATGGTTATGTGAAGTTATCTCCAACCTCACTAAATATGTATTGCTTTTTATATGATAATCATATCTCAGTAAGGTGATTTTTAAAAATAAAATAAAAAAGCTTTACTCCCAAGGTGGTTAGCCTCTCAAAAGTTGTTTCAAGTCTTCTCCCAGCTCCTGTGATCCTCTTTACACCATTCACAATGTATTTCCACATCACTTTTGTAGAGGCCCAACTTATATAGTTTTCAGTAACAGAGTTTATTAAAGATTTGATTTGGAAACTACGAACAAAACTTACATTACATGTTGCATTTCAAAATCTCCAAATAATTTTTATTAGGTACTTCAATGCTTCCTCCGAAGCTCTACTCTAAGTAGTTAATGGTTACATGAAAAAATGTTCAGTATCATGAGTCATAAGGGAGATGCAAGTCAAAACTCCAGAAATCTCACCATATTCCAGTAACTAGGACTAGTACCAAAAAGAATAAAGGAAACAACCACTTGTGACAGTGTAGAGAAAATGGAAACACTGCAAACTATTCATTGGAATGTAATTAGTTCAGTCGTTGTAGAAAACAGTATGGAGGTCATTGAAAAATTAAAACCATAACTACTGTATGCAATCCTACTACTGAATATATATCCAAAGGAAATGAGGTCAGTAGTAGAAGAGATATCGGCCACTGTTCATACCATTGCAAGTTACAATAACTAAGAAATGGAAACAACCTAAATTTTGGCACGCATACACAACGGATTACTATTCAGTCATAAAAAAAAAATGACCTCTTGTCATTTGCAGCAACATGAATGGAACTGGAGATTATGTTAAGTGAAGTATGCCAAACACAGAAAGACAAGCGCCACATGATTTTATTCATATAAAAATGTTGATCTTATAGAAATGGACAGCAGAATGGCAGTAAAATGAGGAGAACAGACATGAGGTATGGGGAAGGAATGATCAATGGGTGCTAAGATACAGTTAAACAGGAGCAAGAAATTCTGGTGTGCTATGGTACAGTGGTGACAATAAATAACAATAATGGGATGGACACTTTAAAAAGCTAGAGGAAAGGATTTTGAACTTTTTTGCCAAAGAAAAATGATACATGTTTGAGTAGATATTTTTAACCTGATTTAAACATCATACAATGAGTAAATGTATCAAAATATTATGTGATACTCCATTGGTATGCACATTTTAATATTTTTATATGTCAACTAAAACATAAATTTAAGAAAAAAGAAATGAGATTACAGGGAGTGAAATACAAGCAACAGACTTAATTAAAGCCCATCAATTTATAATGTTTCCCTTCAACCTTGTATTTTATGCAAATGTCTGGGCACCCCACAAGAAGGGCTAGTATAAAATCTGAAAGCCATTCAATAAAAAGTAAGAGATATTTGCTCTACTGGGAAAAATTAGTTGTGGGTCAACTTATACTTCAACACAAGGTCTAAATAGAGAATTCAAGTATACCCCCACAAATAGAGAAGTAAAAAAAAATCCATACCACATTTTTCCTAATATCAAGTTTGAATAGAAATTATTTAAATGATAAAAATACAGAAATTATGCAAATATTCTGTAGATAGAAATTCTAATAATAGAAAATTATGCACATAGTATACACAGTCAAAATGAGGAACAGAACAGGGACATGGTGAATCCTAGAAAAGAGGAAACCAGAAGAACTAGCTTGATGAATATTGTCAGAAACAACAAAGAATAGATTCAACAGTGGAGGAAGCCAAATCAGAAACATGAAGAAGATAACGGGGGAAATGATTTATAATGCAAGGCAAATGGAACAATTGATGAAATTGGAGCTATGGAGATCCAACAGATCAAAAGTCAAAATTATTTTGACAACAGGAAGAAAGAATAAGTGAAACTGGAATGATTAACAATGCTATTCATATCTTATTGAAAAGAAAAATAAAGCTGTTCATTAACAATAGCACTATTAATAAAAGAAAATAATTATTTGAAACAAAGGAAAAGCAATATGTAAATCCAAGGGGTTTTCATGTAACCAGAATAAAAGTAATATAACTTAATTTAATTAAAATCTTAACAAATAACATAGAAACTAGCAACATTATTGGATTCCTAGGATAAGTACACAAATCTTAAGCTGAACTAGGCAATGAAAACAGTCTACGGACAGGTATCTAAACCAAAAAACCAGATTGACATTAAACTTGTCTTCTATATTATTAGATGTCATGTGTTATTGTCCACATAGGAAGCAATAATATTTCAAATTTATCAGAAGGTATTATTCAAGTGAACTTTTTTGATATTTATTTGTTAATATAAAAGGAAACCTTGCTATAAAAGTCCTTGCTACAAGCACCGACTAAATTAAATCATAGTTACGTACAAATAATTGTCACTTTCTAACTCTTTGTTACATGGCTGACAGTTTTTCTATCTCCTTCCTTCTTTGGTCATTACTTCTACACTGAGGAGCAGGCTCTGTGACAGGCTGCCCTGCTAAAGACATTTGATATAGATAGATAGATAGATAGATAGATAGATAGATAGATAGATATGGCGGTGATCACTCTTTAACATGCTATAGGAGGCCACTTTCCTTTTAACAGGAAAGTGATTACTTAATATGACTATTTCTCTTCTAGAATTACCTACATGCAAGGAACCATGTTTAAATGACCTGCATGAAGAAATAACCCTCTCTGTAGATGTAAACATAAAAGTGAACCTATACAAATAAAAAATTTTAAAAATAGTACTTTTCAAGTTATAAGTTGTTAGTTACTGCCTGTTATTGTGGTGCTTGGGTATCTTGTGTATGTTTTAAAAAGCATAAACTAATATCTTTTGGATGTTTTCCCTTCCTCAGAACAATAATTATATTTGAACTTAATTTTGAGCTTGTTACATATAATATTTGGCCAAATAGGATGATTTAGAGTCATTTTGACACAGGCTTAGCATCATAAATATTGACTGTGTAAGAACATTGACCATATTTGCCTAAAATATGATGATTTTGATCCAAGTGCATGAGAATTAGAAATTGAAAATATGCAAAAATCTCATTCAGTCCAAGATCATCAGAGACAGTCAGTGTCTGTGACCTGTCACCACTGCCAACATACTCAGGTCACACTTTGATTTCTACTAACTATCATGTATCATAGAGTCATCAAAAGAGAGAGCAAAATTATAATAACCTATATACCCAAACCAGAATAATAACAATTTTGTGCCTTCTCTTTCTACTTCTTTACTATTTGTTTTCTGGAAAGAAACAAAAACCAAAATGAAAACAACCACATAGCTAATCCTTGACAATGTAAGAAATTTTCTTAAACCTTCTTCATATTCTGTAACTATTTCTCCTCTAAGAATCCTATAATAATAATACAGCTGAATGTGACCTCAGAGATGGTGAAGCAGATTAAAATTCTTCTGCTGCACATACTTTGCAATTTATTATAAAACTATCACCTTTTAAGCATGATTATTATTTTCAGAAACCTCCAGTTAAATTTTGCTTTTAAAGAGATGAAAAAATAAGCACCCTTGAATGTAGGAGGGAAAGTGTTCTCACTTATATCTATAACAAAAAAAGGGTATTTCTAAACTTTTAAATATTGGCTTGTTTCTGCCTTCCTTTCTTCCTGTATTTCTTTTCATTTTTCTCCCTTCCTCCTTTCCTTCTTTCCTAACATTTATCTAAAAACTATAGTATGGCCTGGGCAAGTTAGGAGTCACTGGGGATGTGAGAGAAGGACCTTGGCATGGCTCGTCTAGTCTCTGCGGATTAAACCCAAATGGAGCAAAGGGCATCTCAGAAGAAGTACACCAGAAACTCTGAATATGTTATCAAAGCCAGAGAAGGAGGAAAATCATGGAAAGCAGCCCAGTGTGGGCTCTCAGCGCCTGAGCAAGTGTCCAAAGGGGAGGAGAGAAGTGATGAAAGGCATCCTGGGGCTGGTCAGAGTCCATTTCAGATCAGGAGGTGCCTGCTCAAGGAAAAGGGCACCAATGACAATGAGGGTGTGGTTACATAAAGATGGCATCCAATAGGTAATATGCTGTAGGTAAAAGAAGCTATGTTGTTGTTATTTCTTGAGGGGAGAAAGTACAAATGCATAAAAGAAGAAAACTAAGATGCATCAAGTAGTGTGGGTTGGAATTGGAGGTATTGGTGTAAACAGGGGACATTAGTGTGAAATTATGATTTTTTTAAAATATAGAAAGATCTACTGGAATTAGTGTTATAAATATGAAATTATGATTGTCAATCTATAAGGATATTTAAATAAATAAGGACATAAAAAGAAGGGTGTGGGTGTATGTGTGTGTGTGTGCAAGTGTGTGTGTGTGTGCAAGTGTAGGTGTGTGTTGATGTCTTTCTTAGTTTTATCGACTGACTAGCATGGCCTTAGAAGAACATACTCTTTGAAGAGCATTCTGCACTATAAAGACTCAGGGCTTCCTGCAGAAATAGCTGTGTGGAGGCCAGGTCAGAGAAAGGACAAAGAGCCTAGGACAGCTTGCTATGCTAAACAAAAAGGAAGTACTTAGAGAATGAAATAGACATATCAAAACAAAAACAGAAACAAAATAAATTAACTCAAAAGCCAGCGTGAGGGGGTTCAAACTGACCAAATCATATATTTTAGCAACAAAGGAATAATGAATAACAACAGATTATAACTCGTTGAACAAAATAAGAATTCATTAGTCTATACTGATATAAATCAATAAACAAAAGCAAAATTAAAGGTTTTTCTTATAGAAGAATGATATTCATGAAAAGCATCAGACAGACCTAACTGTGAGGCAATCTACAAAGTAATGGAACTGAAGTCCTCAAAAGCGGCAAAGTCATGAAAATCAGCAGATTGCAGGAGACTAGAAAAATAGCACTGCTAAATGTCATGTGTGATCTTCAACTAGATATTTTGGCTATAATGGGTTATTATTGAGATAGGTGGCAGAAATTTATGGGGTCTGTGGTTTTTAAAATAATAAAATATCAATAATAATTTTCTGTCTTTGATAGTTATATTGTGATCATGTAGCAAAGCCTGTCCTCCCCCCTCTTTTTTGTTGAAATATTAACTCAGTATTTGAGGGTAATCAGGTGTCTTGTTCCCAATTTACCCCCAAACTGTTCTGAGAAAAAGTTCTTTGTAATGTTCTTGCAACCTTTATAAGTTTGTTATTTCAAACTAAAAAGAAAAGAAAGAAACAGAAACTAACCTGCTCCTTCCTATATTTTTCACTTTTCTTCTACAGATCACAAAGGAGGCTCCATTACTCCTGGAGATCAGAGCAAGGATGTTAGTTGGGGTGATCTTGCCAGTACAATGGCAAGATAGAAAGACATGCCCCAGCAGAGATTTTTTTTTATCACAATGAATTTAAGAACAATTGTATATTACAGATTAATAACCAGATGTCAATCCTAAGGCACCTGGGCTAGTTTATTTGTTGCTTACTTGTTAAATTTTTGATAGGTAAACAGAATTCCCATTTCAAGTCGATGGTCCCTCATATCATATGTCTTAGCAAAAGGTTGAGGCCACTTTTCCCCTGTAAACCAATAAGAGATAATGAAGAGAGAATATCACATTAACTCAGAATAGATTCACTGTTTCCACGGTCCTAAGCATAATTTATTGAAAGGTTTTTAATGTAATTGACAGTGTATATACATAATTCAGAAGACATGATAACCATAAGATAACAGAATTAGAGATGAAAAATCTCAACATGTTGCCAACCAGAGAGCACATCATTTATCTCATTGTATTTGCATGATTTTGCTAAGTTAGATGAGCAAAACTCTTACAAAAATAATTCAAAAGCAAAAGAGACATGTTTTAAATTCTTCAAGCAGAAATATATTATCGGGGAGGTTGTCACAAAGATTCATACCGATAACCTCTAAATTCTGGAAGACCTTGTAACAGATCTCATTTGAATTTTAACTCTTTAGAATCCTTGTTGTGTTACTTTTAGTCAAAATTATACAATAAGAACTTTGTAGAATGGCTAACATCAAGAATACACATAATGATAATTCTGGTGAGGATTTGGGTGGAAAATGAATGCTTATAGATTGTTGGTGAGATTGTAAATTTGTTCCTCAAAAAACTAGAAACGGAACAACTCCAGGACCCAGCTATCCCACTCCTAGGTTTTTATCCTAAAAGAACTGAAGTGAGTATTCTATAGTAATTCATGCATACCCATGTTTATAGCAGTGCAATTCTCTATAGCCAAGCGTCCATAAGCAAATAAATGAAGAAAATGTGGTATATATTTACTATGAAGTTTTATTCAACCAAAAATAAGGATGAAATTATGCCATTTTCAGGAAAATGGATGGAACTTAAGAGCATTATGTTAAACTAAATAAGCCAAACTTAGAAGGTCAAGTGTCCTATGTTTTCTCTCATATGTGAAAGTTACAGAGGTAAAAGAAAAACAAAGATGCAGGGGTGGGGGCAGGAATTTAATGAAAATAAAAGGGAGATCAGTAGAGAAAAAGGGATGGGGTAGGAAGAGGAGAAGGAGGAGTAAATGTTAGGAGTGATATTGGCCAAATTATATTGTTATATTGTGTGCCTGTATACACATGTAACAACAAATTCCATCATTTGTACAACTATAATGTGACCATTAAAAATGTAGAAGAAGGAAACATGATAAAAAATGAAATTATGCATTTGCAGGAAAATGGGTGGAATTTGAGAGCATAATATTAAGCAAATTAAGCCAGACTAAGAAACTCAGAGAATCAAGGGTTATTTTGTCAATTATGCAGAAGCAAGAGAGAAAAAAAATGGGCAAAAGTGGAGGGAGTCATGTCATGAAAATAGAAGAGAGATCAGCAGAATATAGGAAAGGATCCAGGTAGAAGGAGAAGGGGAGAAAAAAAGGAGTACTGGGGAATTAAAAGGACAAAATTATATTATGTGCATGTAAAACTATGAATCCCAATTTTCTGTATAATTCACCAATAAAAATTAATTTTAAAAGTATATCTAGACTCCTCATTTCTCTATTCATTGCCCTCCTGATATATTCCTCTCTCTCTCAAAGTCTTGGAAGTCAGATCATGTCACAAGTTCCTTTTATCACTAAAGTAAGCATCTAATTAACCCCATGGGAAAAAAGAAAAGAATTTGAGGTCAACATATGTTGGCCTTCTAGTAATATCGTGTTTTGGCATTCACATGTATGATAGTTCCCTTAGTAGGCTGTGAGTCTTGTAAAATTAAGACATCTAGAGTGATCATTTTCTATCAATTATTCTATGTGAATGCATAGCTTAAATTTAAAGTAAATATAAAGCTCATTTCTAACATAGCCTACAGAACAAACTCTTGCTATTTACCACTAATCTTACAAAGTATTCACATTTTTATCACAATCTAGACAACTCATTAATGTTGCTTTAATTATTCTAGTCTTAACCACACAGTTCTTCCAAAAAACTCATCAATATTTTTGTGCCTCAATACCTTACTAGTAGAAGCAAGAAATCACTAAATAGAAAAATATTCTGATACTTTTAAAATCATTCAAGGTAGAACACCAACAATCTGTTACTTTCATTATTATTCTGTCATCAACTCAACATGAACCATATAATGACACTAATTTTAATTAAATATCGTCAGTACCTTCTACAGAAAGAATGAATGAATTTAAACTTGCTGCAAGTATTCTTGTTGGGCTGGCCTTCTCTAGCAACCTTGCAATTAGATCCCGCCAGATAATCCAGCTCTGCCAATCAGAGATAAACAGAAATCAAAGCATGGAGCTTCCAAGGAAAGCTTTAAAAAAATGTGATAGCCTTAGTGTTCTGTCTAGTCTCCTTCTCCCCTCCCCATGCCACATGCTTCTTGCTTCTATTCTCTGAAGTGTGGATGGTTTTGTCTCTAGGATTAGCAGCCACTTTGCACCACAGTTGACACACATCCTGGTGAAGACCACATGCTAAAGATGAAGCAGAAAAATTATACTTGTGTGGGCCCCTGACAAAAATTTTTTTGAGAGCTTCTTTTTCGAACTGTCTTCAAATTGTTCTCATTTTGCTGTGATGTCAAATAAATCTTTTGCTTATTTAAATCATGTTTCCCTGGATTTTATAAATTTACATCTAGATGTAATCCCAATTGATGTGCTATAAAGTGAGCTGATTTTTTGTCACAAAATCTAATATGAAATACTTAGTCATCAGCAGCAGGAAAACAACAACAAGGATAACAGTCTACCTTATTATGTCCAACATTTCAACAGGGACAACTGTACCTCTCAGATATTGAAGAAAACTTAGTCCAAATTTTTCTCTCTCTCATCACTTTTGATTCTCTAGATTTTTATTTTTAATGAAAGATCTGTACATATACTGATAAGGATTTATAGTCCATACCGTAAAATACTACCCTTGTGCTCACTCTTTAATCTTTGGAGTCCCCACTGGAGCTTCAAATTCTTTTTCAATTAATCAGAAGATAGCCTCTTGGGTTTTTTGTTTGTTTGTTTTTCTAAAGTCAATAAACAGGCCCTAAGGATTCAGTTTCAATAACAAGGACGGAGTCTGTTCCTCACCACCACCAAAGAAATGACTATTTACCTCAAAAAATTTCTACATAAATAAAATGTATCCCGTCTAAATGTTTATATGTCATCAATGATCTATTTTAATGTCCCTTTCTGCTAAATTCCACTTATAGCCTCAGAATATACAGTTATTTCATTTTCGGAGAAATTTACACCATACTCTTTTCTTCAATTTCTAGCAACTTACACTGAAAACACAAAAGCCAGAAGAAATATGTGCACATCACTGCCAAACCATGCTGTCTTTTGAAGGGAGCAAAATGACCATGCACACTTAGGAAAGAATGTAAGTATCTCCTTTACCTATGAGAGCACTAAATAGTAATTACAAAGTAGTTTGATTAGATACAAGTAGATAAAGGATTGATAGAAAAATAATTAATTTTTCTTTCCAAACTTGAATAATCATGGTCCTGTGGCATAATCACTCCACCCCCATCTTCTTCGTGGGATTCAAACTGCGACAATATATTTGACGATGTTTTTTTCCTAAGATTTCTTATTTTTTTCCATGTCTATTCAGGCATTAAATCAACTAATCAGCTTTAATACACATAATATTTATAGCAGAGGGAGGTACTCAAATCTGCAGTTATGTATAGTAAATAATTAAGGTAAACCATGAAGTAGGTGCTCAGACTTCTCTGCCTTGTGCTCTTTGCACTGGATTTGTGGTTCCTAAACCACTGAATTGTAGAGAGAAGTAAGCATTTCAAAAGGTTTTGGAAAATGGCATAATTTTTAAAACTTTGCTTTGGAAATCTAAGAATATAAATTTGTTCTTTAAGTTGAGTATTTTTATTTTATATAAAATACCAGTATTCAATATTCAGGTTGCCACCACTTAATCACTGCTTACATTTGCTCCTTCTGCTAGTTATTGTTAATTTCAGGTCTCTAGCATTTCATACATAGCTTCCCCCCCAAATATGATATTACTCAGTATTAATGATCTATTAAATAAATAAATGGCATTTCTAACTTTATGTTCAAGGCCAGCCTCAGCAACTTAGCTGAGGTGGTCCTGTGGCATAATCACTCCACCCCCACCTTCTTCATGTGATTCAAACTGTGACAATATATTTGATGATGTTTTTTTCCTAAGATTTCTTATTAAAAAAAGAAATTATTAAGACCTGTCTCTAAATCAAAAGGTATGGAGATGTTACAGGAAAAAAAAAAAAAAAACAGAGAAGGAGATAAGACACAGAGGCAGAATGGCAGAATGGTAGAGCAGCCAAGCTGCTAGCTTCATTTATATCAATAGATTACATTAGATCACTGGCATCAATAGTACAGTATTGTTCATTGTGTAATTAGGCAGGTTAGAGAGTTAATAACATTATGCAGCTTATTCCTCAGATACATACTATAGTTGCAATGTGCAATGTTAGGAGCTTTGTGTAGCTCTCAAGAAAGTCCATCGTTTGAAGTTACTGTTATGTGGACAGGTTCAGGCACAACAGAGCTTGGTGAAACATTGTGGTTGTCTAACAAGAGTTTCTTTATTCCCAGGAGCTGTGTGCCTGAGATTATGGTCAAGGCTAATAAGACTCTAGAAGAGAGCCTCCTCATGAAGCAACTAGGCATCCTGTGTCTTTGCACAGAAATTTTCCTAGAAGTCAGGCATTCTGTGTCTTTGCACAGAAACTTCCAAACCATCAAGCATGCCATAGTCATAAAGCCATCAGAGACCCCAATCCCAAACACAGAACCCTTACAGGGATGTGACTCAGTGGTAAGGTGCCCCTAAGGTAAATCCAAGAAAGAAAAAAAGAAAGAGAGGGGGGGGGGAAGGGAGGGAGGGAGGAAGGAAGAAAAGAGAGGAATTTGAATTTTGTGGAGAAGTCATGGTAGTTGTAGAAGTCTGGACCTTGACTAGGTAAAACCATACATAGTAAAATCTTGAGTGAATGCAATCTACGAATACAGCAATCTGTTGTTGGGAAGAAGGAAGTGTGTTTAGCAGTACTCAGCAAATTTTGTGAGTACAAAATAACACATTTTTCATTTAAATTATAAATATATATCTACTATGGTTGCACAAGGAATCTGAAGCTCTTATAAATATCCCTAAACCCTTTAAACATAAAAGAGAGAATAATGAACCTTGACCTCAAAGAGGTTCATGTCCTAATTGGAAAAACTGTGAATACTTTGTCTTACATGGATGAAAAAAGATTTTGCAGATGTGGTGAAATATGGGTCTCGTGGTAGAAAGATACTTGTTGGTGGGTCCAGTGTAATCACAAAGGTCCTTATAAGAGGAAGGCAGAGGTGCCAGACATATGCAATGAAGGAAGCAAATTTTGAAATGTTTTGAAGACAGAGGAAGAGGCCAAGAGCCAAGGCATGAAGGCAGCCTCTAGAAGCTGGAGAAAGAGAAGAAATGGATTCACCCCTAGAGTTTCCAAAAGGAACTCAGCTCTCTGAGTCCTAGATTTTAGCCTATAAAAAAACCTTTCTGGCCTTCTGACCAAAAGAAAATATGTATGTTGTTTTAAGCCAACAAAATCTGACTATTTGTTAGAGCAGCAGTAGAAAACTAATAAATTCCTGATGTTAGTAAATAAACTATCACACCAAATGACTACTACTCTCTTTTCCAGAGCAAGAGAAATCATATTCTTAAAATTATTGACATCCATAAGATGATTTATTTCTGAATTGAATAAATTATTATGACTGTAACATTTTCATCATTGTTACTGAAATACCTGGCAAAGCCAACTTTTAGGAGTAAAAGCATATTTTGGGCTACCATTTCAGAGGTTCTGTTCATGGTTAGCAGGTTCTGAGTCAGCAACATAAGGGAAGAAGGGTGTGGCAGAGGAAAACTTCTCAGTTGTGGTGGCCAGGATGCAAACAAAGAGCCAGGAACAAAATATAATCCCAAGGTATGCTCTAGGTGACCTAATTCCTCTAGTCATGTCCCATCTACCTATTGTTACCATCAGTACTCCATTCAAATTATTAATCCATAAATTTAATCATTTCATCTCTGAACATTTCTGCATTACCTAATTCATCTGCTTGTTGACAAACCTCAAAGACCCAAATCATAACAATGACCCAACTCTTCTTTTATCCAAATCATTTTTAACTGCCCTTGAAATATTTCTTTGTATTTACTATGCTGTGTGTTATAATGTCCACACTTGCATGTAGCAGAATCCATGTAAGAATTCATTCAGGTGATATGTAAAACTTGTAGTTTAGTCCATGAGTATTCAACACAGATGGTACCCAGTAAATAGCTATGAGTGTTGTCATTTCTATTATAATATTGTTGTTTAAATTAGAGCATGTCATATTTTCTAAAAAGACATTTCTTATTTTAAAAAACCTCATGTTTAATTTAAAAAAGAAATCATTAGCTATTTTATACACAAACAACATGCCTGTCTGCTGTAGCATTTCATACCTGTTTAACGGTTGAAGCAAAAAGCACAGAAACCAAATCACATCTAACAATATGACCATTTAATACCTATTTGTTTCAAAGTAACAGTTTCTTCAAAAGATAGTCTGAGATACATTTTCACAAGCATCTTTTGGTCATCTGAGGAATTAAGATGGTAAACTGAGTTCTGTTCACTAATTTCCAGTGCCTCTCCCTGAAGAAAGATTATGCTTCTTGCCTCTTTGAAGTAAGTGCTCTGACTAAAGAAGTGTGAACAGAAGTGGGGAAAATCACTTCCCAGCAGAATCTTTAAGAATTAATACAGGCATTTTCACATTTGTTCTGCTTTCCCCCCAGGGATGGGCAAACCTAGACAGTAGCTGTTCAGACAGACTGTGTCCCTGAGTGAGAACATCATGGAGATAAGCCCATAATGGATCCACATGAAATTCAGTGTGAAAGAGAAATAAAATTTTTGGCAAAAGACTTGGTTCTGGCAAGTCTTTGAGATTTGGGAGGCATTTGTTGGAAGCTACTGAGATTTGGAGACGCTAGCTCAGTGGTTCTCAAACTATAGTCTGAGGATCTCTAAGGGGTTCCAGATATATTTTGCAGTTTCTAAGATATCCTTCCTCTTCGACTACTGATCTGTGTGAGTCTAGATTTTCTTTGTGTCATCAATCAAGAACAAAACTGCAGAAGATTGAAAGCAAAATCTGAGGTGCCAGGTGGGGTGGCACAGGGCTGTAATCCCAACAACTTGGGAGGCTGAGGTAGTAGGATCACGAGTTCATAGCCAGCCTTAGCAGATTAGTGAGGCACTCAGCAACTCAGTGAGACCTGTCTCTAAATTAAATGTAAAGAAGTGTTGGGGATGTGGCTCAGTGGTTGAGTACCCCTGAGTTCAATCCCTGGTACCACCCCCCAAAAAAAATCAGAGATAAGAAGTCTATTGTCTTCTCTTAAGGCAAACATTAAGAGATTTTCTATATGTATATATATATATATACATGTATATATATATATATATATGTATTATATAATCTTTATATTTTCTATTTGTAAAATTATGGCATCTTTTCTTATTTATGTTAACCTGTAATAAATTAGTTACTGTTATTTTAAGTAAACTAATAATTGCTTTTTAATTTCTAAGTTTTAATTTCTAACATGGAAAATTCTAATTGATAATACTCATTCAAGCAAAAGCTCTTTGAGAACATTAATAACTTTTCAGAGTGAAAAACCTTCCTGGATGCAAAAGTCTGAGTGTCTGTGCCTTTCTTGACTGATGGAGAGGAAACTTGCTCTGTTTCCTCCTTTCCCCACTGTAGCCGTCCCTGAAGTATCAACAAGGACACTAAAAAATAAACTTGCTTGTTCTGTTAAATGTGAAACAGAAATTCTTTTTTCTTGAGCTTTTTCTATGCAAGGCACATTTGCTATTGGGTATGGATGAAGTAGCTGCACTTACATTGTCAAAAGTCTAAAGGCTTTGGTTTCTTTATTCTTTTTTTTTTTTTTTTGTAATTTGGCTTTTAATATCCCCATTGTTTTTCTTTTATCTCCCATGCCTATTTTTATTGTATCTCAACACTAAGCTTTCTAACTTGAAAAGGAATTGAGGTAGATTAAATGTGAGTTTGAAATAAACCCTATGGAACATTGCTGCTAAACATCATAATAAGAACATATTTAACTGGAAGGTCTTGCCTAATACATTAATATTAATAGCTTACCTGGATTCCTGCCTTAGCACAATTTGAGTTGGGAAATGGAAAGTACAAGGTAATCTAGATAAGTGTTGGGGATATTGTACCTCGTCAATCTGATCCCACTCTAAGGCTGAGGAAAGGGCTGGGGAGGTTGGATGATAGCTGTCAGGTATCAGAGCTCTCTGGCAAAGACCCTTGGAAGGCCACCTAGTCCAAAGACACTCTTCTCAAGCCAACCTACATCCAGTGATTTGTCTGTACAGTTGAATACAAGTCTGAAACCTTCACCTTAACTCAAATAACACTCAGAAACAAGTCTCAAATGGCCTGGAGACTGACCATAACCCCATTCCTTATTCTGCCCAATCTGACATGCTTTCTTTCTCCTGTTGAATAACATTTCTGAATAGGAAATGATGGTGCATGTAGTAAGTGAAGTCACTATGCAGACACATAGGGGATCATGGGCCATGTCTTGGAGCTAAAGGAAGACTTCCTGGAGGAAATGAGTTCTAAAACTGAGTGGTAAAGCATGCACCAGTTAGCTAGGCAAATGGAGGGTAAGGGGCAGGCACAACAACAAGATATCTCCCCCGAGGAGGTGTAAGTCATTCATTTGTACTGCCGGTTTTAAAATATTCTTGTAACTACCTCAGAGGAAAATTATCTAGATTCACAACAGAAGCGATATCATTATTTTGTATTCCAAATATGATTTGAAACCTTTTGTACCTTTTGCCATGATATTAATTTCTCCCTTGTCATTGCCCAGCTCTGCACCCTCTACTTGTCCCTCCTTTGCTCTTTGAAATCTGTGGTGAATGCAAACAAACAGAATTCCCAACAATTCCTGGAAAGCGAGTCTTTCGTGGGTACTATTATTTGGATATGGACTATTTCCTTGAGGCCCATGTATTAAAGACTTGGTCCTCAGTCTGCACTACTAAAAGGCTGCAGAATGTTTAAAGAGGTGTGGCTAGTAGGAAGTCTTAGAAAGGTGGGGGCGCCCTTAAAGGGAAAGGTGGGACACTAGTCACTTGCCCTCTCTCTTCTTCTAGCTGCCAAGAGGCAAGCAGGGTGCTCCACCACACACTCTACCATGGTGTGGTGCCTCACTGCAGGTCCAAAGTAATGGGGTCAACTGCTCATGGAGTGAAACTCCAAAACTGTAAACATTTCCACTTTTTAAGTTGTTTATCTCAGGTATTCACTATATTAACGGAAAGATGACTCTAATATGTGAATGAAGGCAGAGTCTAGCCAGCCATTTTGAGTCTAAGAAAGAGGGAAAGCTTCTGCATTATGACTTTGTCCTAGTTTAAAAAGGGAAGTCCTCTCCTCTCAGTTTACCTTTTATGCAGCAGACTAGACACCTATCTGTTTTGTCCTTGTCTCTATATTTGTAATTGAAATTTAGATTGAGAAACTACCAATGATAAAGACAGGAGATTCTGACTCTGACAAATTCTTCATATCCTCCTCCATTTACCTAAAGCCACCATTTCTATATTGGGTAATGGATATTTTCTTACTTGCTACAAATGTATTGCAAATGAGTATTAATTTGCAAAAGTGTTCTTATCCATTTATCTATATATGTATTAGAATAGAAATATGTAATAGTATTGTTTATAAAGATAATTTGTATGAATGGAATGATTGTTAACTTTGATTCTCACAAAATTTTGTTCTTCTCAAAGGGATATAAAAGCAAAATCTCAGCATATATGGAATTTTTTCTAGATATAAACTTCACTTTGAATAACATATTTTTCACAGCAAGGTTTTTATAGAAGTTTTCAAACTGCTATAATTCTTACTTAGTCATCCTGGCTCTAAACGTATCATTCACCTTAATCCATATGTATATAAATACCCTAATGTCAGAATACATCCAATTTTACCTGTAATTTCACACACACCCCTCAAAATGTCCTTACTAGGCAATCAACAAAAGACATTAAGCCAATCTCATTAGTTTCCAAATCATGACCTGATAACTGGCTGCTAGACTAATGTTATTTTTAAATCCTTTCTTCCTCAAACTTAAGCTGATTCTTCTCCTACGTTGTGATCTGTACAATATGCTCTGTTCTTATATTACACATTTTTGCATTTCTGTTCATTTTTTTCATCATCATCTGGACCAGAATAATGCTGAAGGGATAATAAAGAAGGAATGTGATGCTTCCTATCCCTATTTAACATTAAAAGTAACATCTAATACCATATAGGGAGAGCTAATTATGCATTCAATATCAAAGAAAAATTTGCAATGGACAAGATGAACAAATGGAAGTTGAATTTGTTCAAATCCCTATTGCCAGCAATAGTGAACAGAGCACAAACCATGGCTGGAGACTTCTCTTTGCTAAAATAAGGGTCAGGAGACTTCTTAAGAGCTAGAATGGAGGGAATCACAGACCATCTGTCTATGCTAATTGGTTTTACCCAAAAAGAAACTTCTATCTTCATGACAGGAGGTAGTTTTACAACTTGAAGCTAGGTGTCTACTAAAGTTTGGCTTTTACTTTCTATAAAAACTATGAAATATGAAGGCTATCTTCTTTGACAGCTACATTTTATAGGGATGGAACCAAAGGTCCTTGGGAAACATAGTTTTGGGTTATAAAACTGGCAGGATACTTTAAAAATTTTTACATATCAAAAGGGCAGAGAAAGAAGTTAAAGTCACAAATTTTCTGAAATTAATACTCTAAGAAGGACCTTGAGTCAGGAAGAAGCATATTGTCAAATAAAGCTGATGGGAATGTTAAGGCCATCTCAGTCACAAGCAGTGGGTTAGGAATTTTAATAATAGCAATATTAATGAGTTAACATTAATGAGAGATAATTGTGAGGAATTATTCTAAAGAAGTTACATGTGTCGCCTCATCTAATCTTATCAAACACTGTGAACTAGGGATCATTATTACCTTCAATTTAGAAATGATGAAACAGAGATTCAGGGAAACTAGCAATTTTCCAAACTCACTGTCTTTTAAATAGCAGAGCTGGGAATTTGTCACTGCTGTATTGCAATGACTGTGCCATATTCTTCTCCCATTTATCAGTAATTTCCAAAAAATCTATATTATATTGAATTTATTCACTGAGAAACTATATCACTTGAATAAAATATTTTGATTTAAAAAAATTGGTGGAGAAAAAATGATGTGGCTAATTAGTAAATAAATTTTCTTTGAGTAAAACATTATGGACCTTTATTACTATAAAACTATACATGGCTCAGGAGGCTGAGGCAGGAAGATTATGAGTTTAAAGCCAGCCTCAACAATTTCGTGAGGCTCTAAGCAATTCAGTGAGACCTTGTCTCTAAATAAAATACAAAAAGGGGCTGGGGATGTGTCACAGTGGTTAAGTGACCCTGGGTTCAATTGCCCTGTAACAACAAAAAAAAAATTATGCATGGATACTAGCAACATTCTTTCAAAATTGTCTTCCCTTGGGAAAACTTGGGAAGAGTCCTCATCGAATATTATTGAGTGATAGAAATAAAATTAAATTGGGATTAAATATATGAAATAAATCAGTATGCATTAGGCTGGGGCTGGGGCTCAGTGGTAGTGCACCTGCCTGGCATGTATGAGGCACTGAGTTCAATTCTCAGTACCACATATAAATAAACAAACAAATAAATAAATAAATAACCTATCAAGAGCAACAACAAAAAGGTAAAAAGAAAGAAAAAAGAATCAGTATGCAAGAGTAGAAAATACAATTCATTCTTAAAAATACAAAATTTTAACATTTGCAAATAATTCTTTTTTTTATTGGTTGTTCAAAACATTACAAAGCTCTTGACATATCATATTTCATACATTAGATTCAAGTGGGTTATGAACTCCCATTTTTACCCCAAATACAGATTGCAGAATCACATCGGTTACACATCCACATTTTTACATAATGCATTACTAGTAACTGTTGTATTCTGCTACCTTTCCTATCCTCTACTATCCCCCCCCTCCCCTCCCCTCCCATCTTCTCTCTCTACCCCATCTACTATAATTCATTTCTCTCCTTGTTTTTTTCCCATTCCCCTCACAACCTCTTGTATGTAATTTTGTATAACAATGAGGGTCTCCTTCCATTTCCATGCAATTTCCCTTTTCTCTCCCATTCCCGCCCACCTCATGTCTCTGTTTAATGTTAATCTTTTCCTCCTGCTTTCCTCCCTGCTCTGTTCTTAGTTGCTCTCATTATATCAAAGAAGACATTTGGCATTTGTTTTTTAGGGATTGGCTAGCTTCACTTAGCATAATCTTCTCTAGCGCCATCCATTTCCCTGCAAATTCCATGATTTTCTCATTTTTTAGTGCTGCGTAATAGTCCATGGTGTATAAATGCCACATTTTTTTATCCATTTCATCTATTGAAGGG
>NW_025999900.1:14508831-14512939 GCF_001458135.2 Marmota marmota marmota
CAAAGACACTTCAAAGAAAGAAAACTACAGACCAATATCTCTAATGAACCTAGATGCAAAAATCCTCAATAAAAATTCTGGGAATTGGATACAAAAACACATCAAAAAAATTGTGCACCATGATCAAGTAGGATTCATCCCTGGGATGCAAGGATGGTTCAATATACGGAAATCAATAAATGTTATTCACCACATCAATAGACTTAAAGATAAGAACCATATGATCATCTTGATAGACACTGAAAAAGCATTCGACAAAGTACAGCATCCCTTTATGTTCAAAACATTAGAAAAACTAGGGATAACAGGAACTTTCCTCAACATTGTAAAAGCTATCTATGCTAAGCCTCAGGCTAGCATCATTCTGAATGGAGAAAAATTGAAGGCATTCCCTCTAAAATCTGGAACAAGACAGGGATGCCCTCTATCACCACTTCTATTCAATATAGTTTTCGAAACACTGGCCAGAGCAATTAGACAGACAAAAGAAATTAAAAGCATAAAAATAGGAAAAGAAGAACTTAAATTATCACTATTTGCGGAAGACATGATTCTATACCTAGAAGACCCAAAAGGGTCTACAAAAAAACTACTAGAACTAATAAATGAATTCAGCAAAGTGGCAGGATATAAAATCAACACGCATAAATCAAAGGCATTTCTGTATATCAGCGACAAAACTTCTGAAACAGAAATGAGGAAAAACACTCCATTCACAATATCCTCAAAAAAAATAAAATACTTGGGAATCAACCTAACAAAAGAGGTGAAAGATTTATACAATGAAAACTACAGAACCCTAAAGAGAGAAATAGAAGAAGATCTTAGAAGATGGAAAAATATACCCTGTTCTTGCATAGGCAGAACTAACATCATCAAAATGGCGAATTTACCAAAAGTTCTCTATAGGTTTAATGCAAATAATTCTTAATTTATATTTCTTGGTTTTTCCATCAGCCTATTGTCTCAGACTTTTTTGAATTTTAAGAATTTGATATCTTTGCAGAGGTAATATCAAACATATAAAAATTTAACCCATAAATATGAATACATATACATTATGACATAATTATTTTATTTTCAGAATGATAAAGTTATGTGTGTGGTTTTTGTAATTATCTTTGTGTTTTTAAAAATCTTACATGTAAAGTAATTTTTAAATATCATCTGTTTGGTGTCGCCATTATTGTAATTATTAACACTTATCTTTACTGAGAAAATTAAATTACAAAATGCCACCACATAGTAAATCATGAATCTTTAGTGCAATGAATGAAATGGTAAAAAGCTAGGGACCATACAATATCTCAAGACTGGAAATGATTACAAATAGAACATTACATGTTTGGATTTTTTTTAAGTTTTAATATGAACCTTTCATTTGATAAAAATTATCATGAATAAAAACCTATTAAGGGGACTTTCTTGAAAGTTTGTACGTTTAGAATTTTACTTAAGTATTAATTCACAAAATATCCATTAGTTTCTTAAATAAATTCTTATAGTCATTCTAATATTGAACCGATTCATATGTGGCCAAAATCTGAAAGTCTTTACAGTTATTTTTTGTTCTTGGTCGTTATTTTTTGACTCATGCAACTCTGGAACATAAAGATTAAATGAGATGGACAATATTATCTTTTTCCCCCTTGATAAGAATACTGTCAAACACCAGTAAGTGAGCAGCATTTTAGTGCACTCAAGTCTCTGACCGTCTGCACCTCCCACCCTGCAGTGGGTCAGTCATAGACCACACAGGTCATCTATTGGCCAGTCGTCTTTCATTTCCACTCCCTTTCATCTGAAGAAACACAGTGCATTTTTCCTGTTACATACTTTATCTCTTTAGCAGTCCTAAACCACTGAAGTCTTGATACAAGCATTGGAAGATTTATGAATTGAATTTAATTAATCCCTCTTTGCTGAAACGGAATAGTGTTAAAACTTTGTTCATAGCTTTTCAATTGCTCTTATCAAACCTTCAAGGTTTAAAGAGCTTCAAGTTGCTGATAGCTTAATAGGAGACAAAAAATAAAAAAGCTACGACTACCACATTACCACATCTTCAGGGAATACAACATCAGTGTAAAAAATACTCAAAATTTTCTATAATCATTCTGCCACCATAGCTTTTTTGTTTTGTTTTATTCTGGGGATTAAACTCATGGGTACTCTACCACTGAGCTATGTCCCCACCTCTTTTTATTTTGAGACAGGGTCTCACTAAGTTGCTTAAAGCCTGGTTAATTGACTGAGGCTAACATGAACTTGCAATCCTCCTACCTCAGCCTCCCAAATTTCTGGGATTACAAGTATGTGCCACCATACCTGGCCTTCTGCCACCACTTTCAAAATAAAATGTTTTCTCAAAGAATGTAAGGTATTAATTTTAATTAATTTATACATTTTTCTCAGTGATAAAATATGCATATGATACCTGAACAACTCGTGGAACAGAAAATATATTATGCTCCTGTTTTTAGCAATCATCCAGCTACTAATTTAAAAAAAAAAAATGTCTGGCGTGAATCTCTAATAATATTTCAGGCCATATCAGAGTACATGTATTCATGGAGCATCATCAAACTTGGCTCTAAAAGTGACTGTGGTATAATTCTAAGTGGAAAGTAAAATGTCTAATAATCATTCCTCCTCACATAATTAAGGCCAGCAAGTTTCACCACAAGTGATCTGCAAACCTGTGAACCATCTTCTCCTACATCGCCTATCAAGTATACCTCCACTCAACAGTTTCTTCTGGATTCACATGAATTTGCCAAACTCTCATCATGTTAAGTAAACAAATGTTGAAAGAAATTTTGAGTATTTTTGCTCTTAAAGTTACCAGATGAAGTCTAATAAACTGAGTTTATCTACACCATTACAGCTTTTACTTTCCCAATGAATATTACATCACACATTTTTTAATAAGTAATTAAAGAAGTAGAATTCCCACACATTAATGTAAGTGATATAAAATGAATTACCACTAAGCTAATTGATTCAAAATGCTCATACTAACACCCGATGCAGAAGAGAATCAAAATACTCAGATCTAGAAATTGTTAGATCAAGAATAAGTTCAAGGTGTTGTTAAAGTTTTCAAATTTAAGCTACTATTAGCAAAGAGGATCATTAATGTGAGGTTCTGTACATGAGTTATCATATTACTTTCTCTTGTTTTTAAATGCTCAACCCACCAATGCATGACAATATTAACATCACTGGCCCTAACCTATTTCACTGATAGAAGAGTTATGGAAGATTTGGCTATTCATTTCTCATCATTCTCAGATATATCATATATTCTGAGCAGTGGTATTCTGATCCAGCTACATCAGAATTGCTGGGATAACTGTGTGTATATGTTTGTGTATGTGCATTTTAATCAAATTCAAATAACAGAAAGAAAACATGGAAGTGGGGTTATTAAACAAAGTGTGAAAAATAATTAAGAGAGAATAAGAAGAGTTACACAGACCAGTATTATATCACTTCATGAAATAGAGTAGAATTCTGCAAATCTAAGGTTATAACATTAGAAAATAGTACCAATAATAGGTACTATAGTTTATAATGTGAATTTTAAAAGGATTGAATGCAATTTGTACAGCTGGCATTAAGAGATATGCTTAGAATAGAAAACACCTTATTTTTATAGGAAATATCATGATAGTTCACTTTAAGTAAGAACTACATATCTCTAACTCAGGCTTTATGTTTATAAACCTAGTAATAAGAGGTGAACCTTTGCTTTGGTATCTTCCATATATAATGCCTTAAAAATTTGGAAAAAAAAAAGTACTACATATCTCAAGAACCTGACATGGAAAGAGACAGTGATAGTTAATTGACTATACATAAGAGGTTAAGAAGAAATAGAAAGTGTTGATTAAGAAAAAAAAGGGGGGGGCTGGGGATGTGGCTCAAGCGGTAGCGCACTGGCCTGGCATGCGTGCGGCCCGGGTTCGATCCTCAGCACCACGTACAAAGATGTTGTGTCCGCAGAAAACTACAAAATAAATATTTTAAAAAAAGATTCTCTCTCTCTCTCTCTCTCTCTCTCTCTCGCTCTCTCTCTCTCTCTCTCTCTCTCTCTCTCTCTCCT
>NW_025999900.1:14513358-14550058 GCF_001458135.2 Marmota marmota marmota
TCTCTCTCTCTCGCTCTCTCTCTCTCTCTCTCTCTCTCTCTCTCTCTCTCTCCTCTCTCTTCAAAAAAAAAAAAGAAAAAAAGAAGAAAGAAAAAACTAGGTTGCAGATCTGAAAGGGAGCAAGGAACCAGGGAGGGAGAGGAGAACACTTTCAAAGCTGTGAGGAAATGTGGCCAGAGGGGAAGATGTCCATGGTAGGGTACCAATAGATGTCTGAAAATTTTGATTTAAAGTCTGTGGTGCTTCAACCTAAAGCCTACCTCGGTAAAATTCAATTGAAAATGCAGTCTGGTGATTGAAAAATGCAGAAACTGAATTTAAGCACAAGGTAAATTTCCGCAAAAGGAACCAGTTCCAAATAAACAAGGCTAGAAGAAAAGGTAATTAGGAGAAAGATTAGTCTATTCCTTGTCCTCCACTCCCTCATATTGTCCCACCTCCACTTATCCCTGGAGCCATTAGAGTCCAGGATCTCCCCTAACCCAGTGGGCATAAAAATTACAGGAATGGCCAGAACTCTCTGATTCTTCAATAATACAAATTTCACAAAGCTTTGTAACATATATTATAACATGTGAATGTAGTTACAGGTTAGAAAATTATGATTCACATCGTGTAAATGGTTGCAGCATTCGTGACACAATGGGGAGGTATAAGCAAAAGCTGAACAATGTAACATAAGCCTTTTATTCCTTACTATTTCAATAATAAGATTTTATAAGTAGAGTTCAAAATGGTTTTGCTTCAAAAATACGCTGTGCTGACATTATAGCACCAACAGAATAAATACATGGAAAAACAAGGACTGTATTCATGGTTTAAATTTATATTGATGAGAAAAATTAGATAAAATCCTGGCAAGTAATTGTCAAATCCATACAAGAGACTTATCAAATAAATTAAAAAGTTTGACTAAATCATCAGGTCAATTTGCTCATAATAGTTGTTTATAGAACTAACTCCCTTAGTTCTATAGGTACATGCGATCTTATTGATAGTTAATTTTATTGAATCCTAACATAAACCTCATTATCTTATTACCCATGGCCATCAAGAGCCTGGAATTTAAATTCTGAGACAGTATTTAACAAAATAGACAGCCCTTCTGTGAGGAGACAGAATAAGAGCCGTGTGACATCTAGTGGCAGTTTTTGCAATAACAGGTGAGGGTCCACTTTGCTTTTAATGAAATTCTGAACAAGTTTGGGATGCTTATTTGTAATTTCTTTTCTTAAACATCATTATCACAATTTTACACGTATGAAATATGAGAATCACACTATCTTTTTCTACAACTTCGGTTATGTGATAGGCCCTTTCTTTCGATCATTTTAATAAATAAATTCCTTCAAAATACTCACAGAATCACTCCATTTCATTTCATCAAGTCAGGGTTTCTCTCACACTTGAATATGTTGACAATTATTTCAAAGTTAACATATTAAAATTGAAATCTACATTTCTTTTTACATGGAAGCTGTTCTATTTAAACAATATAGTATCATAATTTCATTATTTATAGCTCTTGTTTTCAAATCAACCTATCTATATATGAAAATAAAATAAATGCATTAAGAGGGTTAGGAAAAAACATTAAATGATGAATATAAAACAACTAGAATTTGTTGTTAGCATGATAAGTAATCTGCCTCTGTTACTTCATTGAGTTCTCAAAAAACCTCTAAAAGATAAGATGCTGTCTTATCTGAAATTTCAGGTGAGAACAATGAGGCTTAGAAACTAATGTAATTCTTCTCAAGCCAAATGGATAGAAAAGTGTGTGGTTCTTGGGCCCAATTAACAGCCATTTTATTACAGCAAACATAGTTTCAGATCTAGTTTCATGTATTCATTCTTTCCTTAATTTATTCAATAATAGTCATCAAGTGCCTAGTATGTATCATATATGTGTCAGTAACCTTTTTTATAATAGGGATGTTCCTCCAAATTTTCCTGCAATTTAAGTACCTTGGGACCTGTCACAAAATTACATTATTCCAGGGTGGCCTTGATATTGTTTATTAAAAGTTCTAATAAGAATTCCAAAATCACTGCCCAAATTTTAAAAATACTTCCTTTTCCCTTATCCAATTATTTTACATAATATCTTTACCAATGGCCCTCACATATTTGGTGTTTGGGTTCTGCATATTTTTTCTCTATGGAACTCTGTTCAAAGGGAATTTTCTAAAAGAGAAAAAGGTTATTATAATTCAAGTCCATACATATGTATATATTTGAATTGATAAAGACTGCAAGACATCAGTCAGAGAAACACGCCTTTTAAGCAAACTGATGACATCTTTCTTTTGCTTTGACAGTACTATACCTCATTGCCTATTGATTAAAAAATGGGGTACAAGATTAGTTTCTGGAAAATAAAGACATACAGGAATGAAACTACTTTTGTGGGCAGTTATTCAACAACTAATTAGATCTTGGATGAAAGTTATTCCTTTCAACTTGCTAAATATGTTTCCTCACTGGGATTAAGAATTCCAGTTAACAACTCTATTTATAGCTGATATAAAGTGTTCAAAGGGCTGCATCAGCTTGCCCCACAGTCTATGTGATTCTGTGGATAAATCACCAGGAGTAAAGACGTACAATCTTAAAATGATCTATCACAACCGAAAATCAATATATCAAGCACATAAAATAGTCTAGGATAATTCACTTGCCAAGTAATAAATTATACATGCATATCAATGCCACATGTAATGCAATGCCTCATAAAAAATAAGCTTAAAATTCTTAAAATATATGATTAATGAAACTAGGACAGCCTGAAAAATATATATTATACCGCTTACACTAACCAATATATTATACTCAGAGTTTTATGCTTCTGAGAAATGGCATTTACATACACAGTATCAACAGTGAAGATAAATCAGGACTTCTTGCACTGAAGTCCAATTCTTTGGGTAGTGATTCATGTTTCACTTTTAAAAATGGTGATTTACACTAATGTATTTCTCATAAAATATTTAATGCTGGCTACAATTATTGCCAAAACTATGTTCTAACCTCTTCTATCAGGATGCCCACAGAAATGCTTCCCAAAGCAATAATAAATTTGTGAACTTTGATATTTTACAATAAAGTGACAATATTTCAAACACAAGAAAATCCTTGTACTATAAAACCTGAAACCCCTCCTCAGCCTACCCATCTGCTACAGATATCCATAGCTCACAATGTATGAAGTGGCTTAATGTGATTTGGGATCTGTTTCGTTTAACAGTCTGAACTGGCCACTATGTTCCTGAATGTAACCCAAAACATTTTTTGGAGGAATTCTTTTTATTAGAAAGTACAACATTCAACTTCACTTAATCCCCGCATCTTTTTGTGATCCGGAAAACAGTTTACTCTAAAGAACAACCCTTGCTTCAAATGATTTAGACAAGACCTGAGGACTACTGCCCCCCACTTTTGTTTACTTATGGAAAGAACAGACCAAGACTCTTAATACCTACCAATTGTATCATGAACAAACTTGGTTGTCTCCACTAACCAATCTGAACAAAACACTGGCTTATCTGAATTGGTCAAAGTTAGTCAGGTTTCTCTATTTCTATGAGATCCCTAAAATTTGGCCCATCTTTGAGTATAAGCAGCCATTAGAATGCTGAACAACCTCCCCTTAGCAGCCCCTCCTAGGAATCAGCCCTACAGAGAAAGACATGTTTACATGCTCTGTTCAACTGTCTAATCATGCTGCTTTCTCATTCCACTGCCAATACCTGGTTATTCCAAGCCTTGTTCATTCTTTCTTATGAATGAAAATTCTGTTTTATTTTTGGTATCAGGGATTGAACCAGGGGCACTTAACCGATGAGCCACATTTTAGGCCTTTTTTTTTTTTTGTATATTACTTAGAGACAGGGTCTCACTGAGTTGCTTGGGGCCTGGCTAAATTGTTGAGGCTGACTTTGAACTCATGATCCTCCTGCTTCAGCCTCCTGAGCTACTAGAATTCCTTTTTGTACTTGATCCTTGTCACACAGATTTTTAAATAGGAGTGATCTCCTTTGCAATAGTCTCAACCTCCTATGTAATAGTCTTGTACAATGAAGTCTCTCCGAAGTCTAGATGGAATTATTTTTTTAATTTGGTTCGAGAGTGCTTAAAGTCTTTCTCTGTAAGCTCTAACTGCTACATTAGGACATTGCATTTTTATTAAGAGTTTTATTGAGATATATTTCACATTTTACAAAGTTCACCCTTAAGTGTATAACTTAGTAGGTTTTAGTATATTCGGAGATTTGTGGAACTATCACTACCAGGATATTGCATTTTGAGCAATAAATCAATAAAGTAAGCAGCTAGTGTTTCATTAGTCTTTTCAAATACTGCATGAAAAGTGTGTGCATCTATATATGTATAAATAGATACACACACAAAAATATCTATGCTCATTTCCACTTTTTTTGAAATTAAAATACATACCACAAACATATTTATGAATATAATACCCATGCCCCCCTTTACTGCCATTTTTCAGTTTAAGTTTAAAAATATTTTAGTTACCTTGGTGCAGTGCAACACATCTATAATCCCAGGGACTGAGGAAATTGAGGTAGGAGGATCAGCAAGTTCAAGGCCAGACTTAGAAATTTAGTGAGACACTTTATCGAAATAAAAAACAAAGAGGAATCAGGATGTAGCTCAATGGTAAAGTGTCCCTAAGCTCAATCCCAGGTACAAAAAGAAAAAAAAATGTTCACTCAACATTTTACAAATATTAACACATATTGTATTTCAGGAATTTTAAAAACTTTTTAAACATATTTAAAGGAAAAATATAAGATACTATGAGATTCCATAAACAGAGTGATCTGACTAGTGGGCATGGGTGTGGGAATGGGAATTGGTCACAGAAGGAGTCCCTGAAGCAATAAAAAAAAAAAATTGATATGAGGTCAAGTTAATTTGTAAGGGCCAGGGTGAGTTGGTAAATGATCTGCGAAGAACCTTCTACAGATAGGGAACAACAAATGTTCATGGGTCAGCATCTCATGACTGATAGATCTCAGTCACAGAGAGCTACATGTCAGTGCCTTTCCTGAACAACTGAAGAGAAGTAGAGTCAATATTGCAGGACCTGCAGCATGTATTTGGGGTTTTATCCTAAAAACCAGAAGAAACCATTGAAGAGTTTTATGCAGAGCACAGACATAATGAGATTTGCATCTTAAACAGATCACTCTGGCTTTAGTGTTGAGAAGAGATTGCAAGAGGTCAAGTATGGCTTCTAGGAGAACACTATCCAACAAAATTTTCAGTCTACTGATCTGGACCATAAATAGTTTTATCCTAACTATATAATATAATGTTCATATTACTTGTGATTTTCATCAGAGGTAAGCAATACCACAATCTGATGTCTCCAGATCTTGGTTTTGGCAATACAAATTTGAAAGGCATTATATTTGCCTGTTGGCAGGGAAGCCCTACTCTGAGCTCCTGCAGGATGGCTGGATTTGGCAAGTTCTGTGGCAGACCATCTGTGCAAAAATGCTCTGCTTTCTCTAGCACATTTAGCTCTGTGGCTCTATTCAGAGCAGTCTCAAAATGCTGTTTAATTATTTCATTTCAGTTTCAAGCATAAGAAAAGGGCTTTTAAAGCTTAAGTGATTTATGCTTAGTTGATTTTTATTTTTGCTCCTTTCTTTTAATCAGTGCAATACCTGAAACTGGTGGTGCTAATTACCACTAATACCTGTTGAGCATATGATTTTTAAACTGTAACTTCTTCCTAAGTTTCTCATTAGAACTTCTAGACATCTTCGATGAGGTTACACCTATCTTTTATATTCTTACTTCCCCCTATATCTTTCCTTTATACCATTTCTCCCAATTGCATTATATTTACCAGAATTATTTTTTACTCATCATTGTATTTCTAAGCATAGCTCCAGGCTAATGATATTTAATACATTTTTTCAATGAATAAATGAGGAAGGCATCCATATATATATATATATATATATATATATATATATATATATATATATATATTTGGAATTTTTTCAGGTTTTCCTCAGTTTTTAAACACTGTAAATACTGTTTTGTTCAAGCTAGACAATCAGCCATCTTCCCCTTGTTTTCAAATTCCAGAAATATAGTCTTAATGTTTCTTTTATTATGTTCCTTATGTTTCCTCACTTTTCAAAGATCCTTTTGTCAAATATGCATTACTTCTGGAAGTTCCACTTCACAAGAAGTCAAACCAGATATTATGTAATCTAAAATGAGAAAAAATATTTGCATTTTAATTTAAGCTTCCCTATATATAAATTCAAAAGGATTTAGTGCAGTACAATCATCCAATGGTAAATGGCATCTTTTGTATTCATTCATTCATTTGTCTATTATAACAATTAAATTTTCTATAACAATAATATATATCTATACTTAAAACGTGGAATTCAGTATACTAGTACTATAAAATAAAATAATAGTTTGATTTAAATTATTTTGTCTCTTTTATATAATCATCAGTAGTCACCTGAACTGCAAAACACTCCACTGTGAGTATATAAAATATATGATTAACTTAAAGGACGGTGTTAAAGTTATTTAAAAACCTGTCCCTTGGAAACAATCAATGTAATGTGTACAAACACTTTCTTGAATGGTGAATCACAACATCACAAAATTAGAATAGCAAAGGCAAGCTGCTTTTCCAGACTCTGCGTGGGTGTGCGTGCATGTGCATATGTGTATGTGTGTGTGTGACTTAAGAGATTTGCATTCTAACCTCTTTTGGGGAGTGTGTCTATCTTAGGTTTTAGATAAGAAAGGAGTCCTAGTGACCATGGGTTCTTAGCATACAGATATTCAATGACTATTTTTTTAACTAAGCAAATGAATAGCTTAATGGATGATGATCCTTTTGTTTTGTGACTTTCTTTCCTCTGCAAGTCATTACAAGAACACTGCTAGATTAGTCTGGCTGGTATAATACTACATCAAGTTTTCTCAAAACACTATCTTGGTACCATAAATCCATAAAGTATAGAATCTAGTACGACATTCAGGAATCTCCACAAAATGAACCCAGTTTCCTTTCCATAAGTGACTTTCCCTCATCCCCTGCACTAACCATTGATCCACATACACTAACACACTCACTGACTCTTCAACTTTTTCAGGTGGTTTTCTGCTTTATCTTGGTGCCTTCAAAAACAATCTTCCAAACTCTAATCCTCCCTTAAGGACTATCGAGATCCTTAAATCTTTAGCAAAGCTTTTTCTGACAACTATAGCCAAGACTATATTCCAGAGCAATGATTGAAATCATTGTCTGAGCCCTGTGCTTTGGAAGTCCCCAGGGATACGGTGAAAGGTACCCCCACACACCACCCAGACATCAAGCCATCTCAAGGGGCAGAGCCAATTGATCACACGTCCACATAATCCCCCTTCCACTACCAATGCCAATGCCTAATCCATCAGCAAGTGTTGCCTTCTGTGATTCCAAAATATATTCTTCCCACCCACTTCATCTTTCCTGCTTCCCCTTGGGAGGATTTGCCACCCAGTGTTGCATCCACTATGACAAGTCCCATTGCTTCTGCTCTTATGCTTAAATATCCCCCGTTCTAAACCCATGCCACTCCCAAAATCCATTCTTCATTACAACCAGTCTTTTAAAAATAGAAATCTTACAGGCTTAAATATAAACTTCCCAACTACTGGAATCTTTAATATTCAAAGATCTTATGATACATTTAGAATAAAAAATGAACCTCCCAACATGTGCTAAAAATCTCTGCATGAATAGGTCCTTGATTATCATCTACCTTCATTTCCCACCTTCTCTCCTGATTCCTCATGTTGTTATATGATCCTTTCCCTGTTCATAGACTACAATGCCTCAGACTCATCTTGGGAAATTCTTTCAGGTTCAGTTCCACTGACCTGTGATTTTACACATTCAGATCTACACATGGCTGGCTCATTTTTACCTGTCAGATCTCAGCTTTGATGTTAGTTTCTTGCAGAAGCCTTCCTCAAGCAACATTTTTCACACACCACAGCTGTTTCCTCTCCAGTTTTTCATTTTGAAGCATTTTATATGGTTTTACAAGATGGTGGAATAGAGGAGCTCACTCTCTTAGCTGCTCTGTTGTGTGAAACCAAGAAAGCAGACAGGAGCTTCTCAGCAAGGTAAATGAACCAAAAAAAAAAAGAAAGAAAGAAAGAAAAAGAAAATGTGTGTGTAGGATTTACTGGAATTTAAAACTGGACATTCAAAGCAGAGCAGAGACTCAGGAATATAAGGAAGAAATCCTTAGTAACATAGCCACTGCCATGGCCAGTCAAAAACACCAGCCAGAGTAGTCCCTTCAAGAGCAAAGTGGAGAGATAAGAGAATTAAAGGAACCTGCATTTTTAGGAGGCCTAAGGTGTGTCTGGGTACAGAGCATTTAGAGATCAAGAACACTGCCCAACTGTACAGTATCCTCGTTCACGAAAGAAGCTGCCATCTCTCCAGGCAGTGTGCAGAGGACAAAGGAAGGAACCATTTTGCAGCCACTGCTTGGAGGGCCAGCAGCTGAGGGAGCCAATTTCTGACAAATCCAAGTTTGGCCTGAAATACAGGGCCAATCAACACACATAAACAGTGGGAAAATAAAGGAGAGAAAAATAATAAGTAAAAAAGATGAAACAAAATTGCTTATGTCCTTGTAAACTCTTTAAAAATGTTATAATAACCATCTATTTGATGATCGCTTATATGCTGCCTTATACTAGTTGTATTCTTATTTTAAATCCATTCATTTATTCATCTAGTTAACATTATTTTAATAATGTTAAATATTTAATAATGATCCACTCTGTGGATCCATCACCATCAATGTGTCCATGAGAACAGTGAAAACCAACTTCATTTGGGTCGGGTGGAGCAGTTAGGAAAAGCTTCCCAGAGGAAATAACCTTCAGATGGAGACCAGAAGGATGAGGAGCAAGTCTGAAATGAGGGTGAGGGGGTAGTGGGTATGTTTATTAACTTCTTTATCTTCCACATTCCCCAGCAGTTCTTCAAACCAGAACCAGAACACCAACAAGCAGACAGACCACACAAGGCAGTGAAGAGTGTTATTACATCTTGTCTCCAACCCTTGTAGGGCCAGAGTCCCAAGGGACCAGGCAGAGGAAAATGACATTAATTAGTATCAGTTAGATGCCAAATACTGTGTCACAGTCTTCACGTGAGTATATTGTTTTGTTCTGTCAGCAGCCCCATTTCAGGGACCCACTGAGCTTCCTAAGTCATGCTTATGGCTGAGGTTCTCAATAGGTCCATTCTACGTCTCCAAACTTTGTTCCTTTCTAATATGCTGTTTGACTAGGTCAGTGGTTCTCAGTCCCACCTTCAGTCCAACGAAATGAGAATGTCTGGGCATGGAACCTAGGCCTCAGTAGCAAAGATCCTCAGTGATTTTGATATGCGGCCAAGTTTTAGAGATCACTGGCATAAGCCAAGGAGAGAACAACAGCCAGTTTAATTAATTCATTTTGGTTATCTCATCCATATTTCTGCTTTCAAGTAGGATCCCACTTAAACCACAATAGGCCAAAAAAAAAAAAAAAGGATGATTCTATCTGTTCTATTCTTTGGCATGGCCTCTTTAATCCATTAGTCTTGAAAAGTCAACTGTGAAGGTTGAAATAGCACAACTAAATAATTTAGCTACTTTTGTCTCCCAACACACGATGTACCGTGTCTGTTTTAATAATTCCTGGCTCCACCAGCATATGCTATCAGATTTAATTCTCTATCATCTGGTGCTGCATATTTTTAGTAACTTAAGCATTAGTAAGTAGAACAGAAGGAAGTAACACCATTTACATAACTACAGGAACATAATTTATTTAAGTTTGCAAAAGAATACCACAGGGGAATTAATGAAATTTAAAAATTCATTTACTTTTTACTTACAATGGAAGATCAATTGATGCTTAACAAAAACGCCATTGTATATATTATTATTAGATAAGCCATCTGTGGCTTAATATAAAAAAATTACCACTGCTGGTAGCCATCGTTCCTAAATGAAACAATATTCTCCTACTGCCCTAGGCAACATTTTTTTCTAGCTAAAGATAAAACACGACCCTTGTTTTATAGTTTTCATGAAATTTAGCACTGTCAGCAAAAGACTTTAAATAAATGCCTAATTTAAATGTTCTTTTAGACCCTTGAAGTAAAGGAATGAGTCACATCTTTAAAAAAAATAACACTAATCAATAGATATTGTGAACCTTGCTTCATTATCTTAGTTCATATGACTAATAACTACTTAGGACAAAGATCACTGAAAATTAAAACGACATGATGTCATTGTGTAACCCTCTAAGCCAATGTTTCCTCTTTTTTCTGTATCATACTCAAATTCATTAATCATAAATTTGATTCAGTATTAGGACTAATTAGACCAGCTATACACTGGAGTTTACTTTTGTCTCTATAAAGCATAGTTTTCTTAGGATGTCAACATTACATATTGGATTCTGGAGTCAGCAGAGCTAAGAATGAGAGAAATTCTTTAACTGAAATTTTAAAATACAATTATTTTATACTTATAAATAAAATGCCACTATGATCATAAGTAATTGGTTTAATCTTATTAGGGAAGTTTTTATGTTTACTAGAAATACTTTATTGGCTACCAGCATAGTTTGTATGGAACAAAATGTAACAAAAGTACATTTATTTTTAAAAATCGTTCTAATGTAGAACTTCTGCCAAATTTTAACTAACTTTTACATTTCATATTTTAACTAAGTCCATAAAATTTTAAAAATATTTTATAAATTCAACTGAAGTAAATATAATAACATCTCTAAGTTTACTCTCAATATTTTTAAGATCACCAAATGTATAATGATCATAGCCATTTTATCGTATTCCGTCAGATGTTGGTGAAAGGAAATTTTTCTGACTTGTCACTTAACATTTTAAGTTATATGTGATCAGACAAACTTTGTCCAAAAAGTGACAGGTCACATTTTCTTATGGCATGTTCAAAATGTGGAGCTGCTACATTTGCTCTGCACACTGATGCTGACTCAGACATGAGGCAGGCAGAACTGATGCCATCTGTCTAAACTACAGAGGGAGGTTCTCGGCATGTGGTCCAGAGTGTGTCTTATGCTGATGACAGTTAACATTGACTTCTTGACTCAATTTCACAATATAACACAATTAACTGTGTAGGTTCCCCTGTATTCAGGACTGATTAGTTCATTCCTTTCTATAGCACCACTATTTTGTTGGTTTTCAACCTTCTTATTCTACCACTTCTTATTCTGTTTATGGGCTATACATGAGATATTTATTGTGTGCACGCATACATATTCTATACCTGAGAGTTATTTTTCTTAGAATCCTCTCAAGTCCTTTAGTATGGACTTCTTTTTAAGAAAATTTCTATACTCAATTTCTTCTGAAGTTATATTTTTAAATATTTTCAAATAAAAAAATTGAAATAAGAGAATTTCTCCATCCTGAAATGTAGTGTTCTTTTGTTTCTTTGATTGGCCTGTTTGATGAGCATGCCTGTCAGAGGTGAGGTGTCAACTTGGACCAGTGTTTGACATCTGAAGTGCACAGAGTCTTCAGCTGAGTCCTTACTTGTGGGAGCAAATGCTATTTTCAGGATAGTGTCAAATTGGATTTAAAATGTAGTATACCCAGTTAGTGTCTATGAAGAATTGGATCATTTCTTGGTGTGGGAAGAAAACTCATTTTTAGTTATCAGAAATAAAGTAGTGTATGAGTGTTGATAAAGAGCATAGAGAAAAACAAATTATCTTTCCCATAGAACATTAAACTTGCATGAATCATGCAGCAGGTGCAATGCCAGACACTAGAGATAAAAATATAATGAGACATGCTTGTGACATAGAAGTAGATCAACACAAACATGCATACTATCAGCTTATCAAAGCATGACAGGTGATGAAGTAGAGATATTAATGGGCTATAGTGGTTGCAAAAGGAATTTTTGAAATGATCTATTTGGTACCAGCATGGGGAAATTTCGACCAAAGACACAAACTTGCAAGCATAATGATTGCCAGTGTATAATTTGGATGTAATAACAAATAAACAGAGCATCTTGAATGAAATCAAGATCTGATTTCAGATCTCACAGAGTGTGGCAAATTCTAATAGCAGAATCAGAGATTGTGACACTCTAGATTGGAGAATGAGGTCTAAGAGACAAGTGGGAGGTGTCACTAAATAGACATAGGTTTGAAGAAGTAAGGACACTGATTGTAAAAGACTATGTATGTTATATTGAGGTGTTTTACCTTCTGCTTAGAATCACAAGATATTGAAGAATCTTAAGCAGAGAAATGACATCATCAGCTATCTCTGGCAGCAATGTAGAGGGAAGAATAGATTAAGGAAGAAGTTTTAGGTGTGATAGAATATGTGCAGTCCTTGAGCAAGCAGGAAAGGAGGATAAGGTTAGAGGGAAACATGATGACATTTTCAGCATATTGAGCTAAAGATGGCAATTGCATGCCCAGATGAATTGCTCCAGTATGCAAAAGGCTCAAGTTAGGAAGCTAATTTAATGAAGAAGATAGTGGCTGGCAGTGTCAAATATTGCAGAAAATCAAATAAGATGATTCCCTGAAGACATACACAGATTTAGAAGTTGGTTAGTCATCAGTAGCTTTGCTAGAATCTCTTTGATAAGGCCAGAATCTCAACTATACTGATTTGAGAATGAATAAAAAGTGATAAAATTTACAGAGGTATGGGAGATTAGTATATTTTGAGATCCTGTTCCTAAAAGGTAAGATTGTCAAGGTTATCTAGAAGCAGGTATAAGGTTGATACAGAGTTTTGTTTTTATTTTTATATTTGTGTTTTAATAAAAAAAATACTTGAATACATTTTAGTCTAGAATAAAGAAACCAGGATGATTGAATATTGAAAAGAAAGTAACAATGATAAAATTGATCTGCTCAGAGATAGCAGATTAGGGAGGGGAACAGATTAAACATAGAGGTTGTAGGGTGACATTTTTTTTTTATCTAGAATTACAGGAAAAGACGTGTGGATAGGTGCAGATATTAGCACATTGAAGAAGTATAAGAAGTTTGCATTAGCTAGATTTAAAGTTTTTAAATTAAATATAAGATTTTTATTCAATTTGATGAAACATTTTACTTATGAAAGGCAGTATAAATACATAAATAATATAAATACATTAAAATTAATGTAAATATTAATACAAAAATTAATGTAAATTAAAAATATTTGTTTTGCAATAATGCACTCTAAAGTGTATAAGAGACTTTGCCACAGTTAGCTTTTGAGACACTTACATTTCAGATGTATTTTTCAAACCACCTATTTGATTTATGTATGATATTTTATAATCTTTGCATAGTCACTTGCTCAAGAAAAAAAGCAATTTATGTTGAATTAAAGGTAAAAAGTACACTTTTAAAATTTTTGCCAACAGTTTGGGATGTTTAGAGTAACAAATTATTAAATACATTTTGATATGTGTGTGTGTGCATACACACATATATAGTTTCTAAATTAGAAAAGCACATACATTTTATATGCATATATAATACATAAATTCTTAGGGGGGGTAATGACCTCAATCAAAACAACCTTCAAACATTTGTAAAATTTTTGTAAAATAGATTGGAATGTGAATAAAATGCTTTAGAATTTTGGTCCTTCTAAGAGCCAGCATCTCCTACCATGCTTTCCCTGTCTCCTCCAGTCCCTCTCTCTGCTGGAGTCAGGCAGGACTGATTATTCACCAGGCACCAAAGGCAGAGTATACAGGATCCACAACATTTTGGGAGTATCTACAAAACTGTTAATGTCATTTAAAATCAGAAGGAAGCAATGAACTTTTCGGTCAAAGAAAATATTTTAATATAAAATATTAATTTATCTTTATGCTAAGGCAGTTGAGAAGTATAATTATTAACACCTCTTTATGGATGGAAGGCCCCATGGAGGCAAAGTGAATTTTGCTTATAAAAATCATGATGCAGCCATGAGTCAAGGGGGAGAAATATTTTAGTTTGGGCTCTTCTAAAAACGCTATGGTGAATTCTTCTGAAGTCATCTAGCATGCAACTCAGAGGTTTTCGGAAAGATGACTATATAAAGAGGGTTCAGACTCTAGAAAACCCCTTAACTCTGCTTTGTCTCTTTCTCTTGGCCTACCTACGATTTTCCCTGCAGCTCCAGCAGACAGTTTCATACCAGGTCACACACATTTTGGCAAGGCACACACATGCTTCATGTCTTTCCTTCTCAAGCCAGGGTGTCTGCTCAGCCCAAGTGTATTCATAGCTTAGAGATTCAAAAAGAAAATCAGAGATGGGAAATATCAAATGTGGTATTTTGCTGCTGCTATTGGAGTATTCTATAAATATCAATTACATTGCAATAGTGTTGTCCAAATCTTCTATATACTTAACTGCTTTTCTATTTACATGGTCTATGAATTATTGAAAGAGAAGTGTTGAAATCTTCAACTCCAATTTTAGATTATTCCGTTTCTGATTTCAAGTTCTATCTGATTTGGAGTATGTATTTCATATTCTGAATTCTTCTTAGTCTAGCATTAATACAACAATTCCCATTTTCTTTTGAATACTTTGTATAATATATAATTTCCATGCCTTAAAGAATTTCTGTACCTTTATATTTAAGATGACTTAAAGACATCATACTTTTGGTTCTATTTTATTCAACTTTAGATTCTTAGCTTTTTAACTGGAGTTTTTATATGTTGTGTATTTAATGCGGTTAATAATATGGTGCATTTTAAATCTACTATCCTATTTTTTTTCCTATTTGGTTCATCTGCTTTTGGTTTGTATTTCTCTTTTCCTGCCTTATTTTGGAACTTGGTTTTTGGGTAAAGATCTAATTTGATCATCTGCACCAATTTGTTATCATACCTTTGTTGTGTTTTCATTATTTGCTTGTCTAAGGCAGTAGTTCTCAACTGAGGATGATTTTGTAACAGGAGGACAATGGGCAATGACTAAAGAGAGTTTCCATCCTCAAAACTGGAAGGGTTGCTAGTGGCCTCTAGTGGGAAGTGGTAAGGGATGCCACTGATCATCCTACAATATACAAGTCCTCCATAGCAGGGAATTATCCCACCCAAAATATTAATAGGACCAAGATTAAAATGTTCCTATAATGTCTACAAAACATGTATTGTTTTATAAAACTTAGTAAAGTTTTAAGTCTATGATTCTGTACTGTTAACCATAGCATGTAGCATACATAGTACAGCACTATGCTGTACTATAAGTCCTCAGGACGCATTTACTTTGCAAAACTGAAATTCTGTTTCCTTTGACTAATGTTTTCCCATTCCTCCCTACCTCCAGCCCCCTGGCAACAATCAGTCTATACTTTGCTTTTATCAATGTGACTATTTCAGAGTCCTGTTTAAATATCATGTAATTTTTGTCCTTCTGGAATTGGCTTATTTCATTTAGCTTAAGGCACACAAGATGGATGCATGCTGTTGCAAATGAGAGATTTTCCTTCTTTTAAAAGGTTGAATAATATTTCATTGCTTGCATTTTTTAAAGAAAAACTGAGACCTAGATTTATTTTTAAAATCTCACTTGAGAAAGAGGTTCTAGAAATGGAAGGCATTCCATATCAAATACTGATCAGAATGACCCACTCCCACTTGGCTTTGGGGTAAAGATTTAATTTGACCATCTGCACCAATTTGTTATCACACCTTTGTCTCATGTAAAAGGTTATATTAATAGCCAGAAAAGGAAGCAACCAGAAAAACAATCTGACTGGCTCCAGTCAGCATTTAGCATATATGGACACAGTTTGATCAGTAGGTAGTCTACGATTGGTTGAAGCTTCACTTCTATGACTCACTGAGATTCAGTCACTTGGTTACTCTAAAATTATGTTGCAATTTACTTATACTTTCAGCTAGGGTATAGTTCACTATGTTCAGAAACTGCTTTTGTTCCAAAGTTATCATGCAAGAATGGAGACAGGGTTAAGTCCAACATTTCAGTTAACAACTGCAGGATTTCCTTGTTTTTAAAAGCTAAATAATATTCCATTGTATGTGTATACCACATTTGCTTTGCCCATCCATGAGTGGAAGGACACCCAGACTACTTCCATGTTATGGCGAGATTGCAATAAACCACTGAGCTAAACTTAAAGAAGGAGACGGAATCATCTTTATTCACCAGCTGGCAGTCCGTATTCACCAGCTGGTTGGTCAAAGGGGCAGGCTGCAAGTCTACACCTTTTGATCCCCTCCAAGGGTTAGAGTATATCTTTATAGTCCAAAACCACATTAATCATAAGTGGCTGTTGCTATGATTCAAAACCATAAACAAACATCATGATATCTAAAATCATAAGCAGAGGGGAAGTGGGTTAAAATGACCTTAATTGAGTACAAGTTAAAGAATTGTTACTAATGTCCAGACAATCATTCTCTGATAGCATCTTTCTCTGTCCAAGAAAACTGGGAACCGAAAAGAGAACAGTTTTACATTGTATAAGAAGAACAGAAACATCTGCCTTTCTAAACAGGATGTGCTAACCAGGATCCGGATGGCAAAGATGGAGTTTTCTCATGGGAGAAGCATTTCTTACATGACATGGAGTCTCAGAGTAAAATGGAGTCTTTTTGGTCATTGTCCATATAGCATAACCATAACATCCATGTACTGGCTATTGTCATGCTGCAATAAACATGGAGGTACAGACAACTCTGAAATCTTGATTTTAATTCCATGGACCCAGGATTTGGATTGCTAGATTATATGATAATGTCTATTAACTTTCTAAAAGATATTTTATCTCTGCATCGAAACACATTTAAAATTACGTAGTTAGAGTCAAAAGATAAAATTTTAATTGCCACATTATCAACCCATCGATTTCGTCAAGTTCCACTATCATTACCATTCAGCAAACCATCATATTGGTTATGTGCACCAATCATTCATATACACAAATAAATGAATCTCCTATTCTCTAATCCATGTATTTCATTTTTTAAATATGATTTGACTTTTCCTGCAATTATTCTACAAATATGAAGTGATTAGATAGTGCATTATTTTAACTGTGACATTTTTCTTTAGACACATAATGTTCCACTAAATTAGATAGTGAGGAAGTTTAGCATTATATCTTATGCATCTGGGTTTAAAAGACTTCTATTTTGCAATTTTGAAGAATTAAATTATAGAAAAGTATAATTTAGGTTGTGCATTTTGATTGCTTCAGGGTTTTATGCACATTCCCTTGCTAATTTTAACTTACTACTAAATACACCTTTTGGATTTATATTTGAAACTATGAGAAAAGTCAATATTTAGGGGAAAAAAAGACTGTCAAGCATGACACACACCTATACCAGTGGCTTGGGAGGCTGAGGCAGGAGGATCGAATGTGCAAAGCCAGCCTTCAGCAATTTAGAGACGCTCTAAGCACCTTAGTGAGCCCCTGTCTCAACATAAAATATGGAAAGGGCTGGGGATGTGACACAGTGGTTAAGCACTCTGGGGTTCAATCCCTGCTTCAAAAAAAGAAAAGAAAAAAAAACTAATAAATCTATGAAAATACATGGAACATTAGAATATTAGAATTTAAAAATTTAATAGTACATTTCCTTTTATAAGAAGTAAATGTTAAGGCTGCATTTGTAGCTCAGTGGTAAATCACTTGCCTAGCACATGTGAGATATTGGATCTGATCCTCAGCATCACATAACAATTAATTAATTAATTAATTAGGGTATTGTGTACATCTACAACCAAAAAAATATATTTTTTAAAAAAGTACATATTCAAAATAGTAAAGGAACTCTCTTAGGGTTTAATAGCCTAATCCATTGCAAAATCTTCAAAATACCATTTAATTTCCTTTGAACATAAGAACTAATTCTTCTTGAAACCTTGTATATGTCATGCTGTCTTTGCATTAAAATCCCAGCAAGGCGATCTCAGAATCTATTGAAAATGGCTTTCGTCTTTAATGTCCAGCCTCCCTTCTGTATGACTGAGTTACTGTATACTTGGTACAATAACTAGGAATGATTATTTTGTGCAGATTCAATTACCCTTTTATTTTTTTTTAAAGTTCTTCTCTATTCTGATTCCCTTTTCTTTTATGGAATTTTAGTTTTTATTCTAGTCTCTGAACTAAAAAACAGAAAGTAAAAAAGTTTCAAAAGATCCAGAATAACTATTAGCTCAAAAAAGCAACTAAAAAATTCCTTTCTATTTTCCATAAACCAAACAGTTTGAATCTCAGACTTCCAACTTATTGCTGACCCAGCCTATTATGTTTATTCACCCAAAATCTCACATTACTTTAGTATTCAAGTGGACTTCTTTTTTAAGTTTTCCATTTGGGGTTATTTGAAAAAAATCATATATCTATTCTTATTTTTCACATCATTTTCTCTTGGCCTAATATTACAATTCCTTCATAGTATTTGATGTACAGTTGCACCTCCTTATCTGTGTAAGACACATTTCAAGAACCTCCAGTGGATGCCTGGAACCATGGATAACACTGAACTCTATATATTACTACTTTTTCCTTTATACACCTACATACCAATAATAAAGTTTTCTTTATAAATAGGAAGAATAAGAAATTAACAATAATAAATAATAAAATTATTATAACATTGTAATAAAATATATATGAATATGGTCTCTGTCTAAATATAATTTTGCCGGGAGCATTGAGTTCTTTGCTCTGTACACCATGCCTATCTTTATTATAGGTCCTGAAGTGTTGCTACATAGTACTAGAGTTAATCTGTCTTTCATAATTTATGCCCTGTTGACTCCTTTGCACTATTATGAATATAAATTCTATTGGACATCTTCTTCCAAAAGAACATGATTTCATTGCAGTTGAAATCTTGCCTTGGATTTTATTCTTTATCCTTAATCAATTCCCAACTCTGCACAGGTGTAGCAGCAGCTTCTTTATCAGCGGATGTAGCTCTCAGTAATTTTACAAATATTTTTTCAGTCCAAACCTATTCCTGAATTCATGTAACCATACCTTATTTTCAGTAAGAGGCTTGGTGCATTCATTTCAGAAGATCCCTGATGTCTTTGAGTAAGCTCAATGCTTTCTGGCACAACATGTCATCACTGGTCAGAGCATGTTTTCTGTTCATGTCCACCCACAAATTTAATGCCTTTTCATCTTAACTAAGGACTAATCACACACTATGGTCATAATTTCTGCAGTTTGAGATATAAAAGCGAAACTAATGGATTTCTTTTTCCTTTACAATTTCATGGGTAGAAGAATCATTTTTATAATATATCTTCACAATCTCAACATTCAATTTTTTTCTTCATTTATAAACTCAAGAACTTTCACTTTTTCAAGTGGACCAATTTGAAGCATCTCTTTGTCATATCTAAATCACTAGTGTCACTGTTTTTGCACTTTGGGGCCAATATTAAGTGAGTAAGGGGCACTTGAACACAAGCACTGGATACTATGACAGTAGATCTGATAACCAAGAAGGCTACTTAAGAAACTTAAGATTGGGAAGTTTATAGAAGATGGATACATTGGAGTGGGTGGGCACATTTTGGTATGGTAGAGTAAGATGGTGTGAGGTTTTTTTCCATCTCCTCAAAACAATTAAAAATTTGTATTTAATATTTTCAAATGTTTTGGTAACTGAAATAATGGAAAGCAAAACTGTGGATGGGGCAGAGGTTGCTACTGCACCCTATTGCCCACATTTAAAGTAATATCAATGAACAGGTCATCAATCTAATAAACTGGGACATTGAAAATGAACATTTATAGAAGTAATAGGATTAATTTTCTCATTTGTTACATTATATAAACTCATTATCCAAAATAACACAGTCAAGTTCTGACTACATAAAACTTTCAAAAATTTTGTATAAAACTACAGAAATTGATGATATAATTATGGAGGAATTGAATAGAATTTTAACATGAAATTCATACTGTCATTATAGTATAATCCATGATTGGAGATTATAGTAATGATTCAGAAAATACTTTTTCTAAGGTCATATTAAAGGTTGATTTCATAAGAATTATAATGATTTTGTTCATAATTAACAGAAAATTAAAATTATAAAGTGAATTAGTTTGGATAACTAAAGGTTTGATCAGTTTTTATATGCAAAACATCTTGCCCAAGGGTTCTCCAGGTTACCTAAGGAATGTAAGCTTTAAAAAAAAAGCAAAATCTTCTCTAATATAATGTCTCAGCATTTTTAACTCTACACTTTACAGTTCTGCTAAGCAAGGCACAAAATATTTCCTTGGCCTCATTGTCAGTGTTTTAACATATCTTTAATTTTCCCTCAAAAAAGGGAAGAAAGATTTTGTATTATAGCCTTTAAATAAGAAGATTCCAGTAATCTTATTCCCTTAGGTGGTGGTAATTTCCAACTATAAATTATAATTTAAACATCATAAAATTTGATTCTCTTGTAAATAGATATAAAGCAACAACATGCTAGATTTATCTAACCAATGAATGAGTGAATAAATGGGAAGGTAAAGATAAGTCAAAGGCATTAAGGTAACAATTATTTATTTTAAATAAAAGATAAGGTAGAAAATAATAAAAGGTTAAATATCAGTTTGGAAGATATAGATGAGATGGATGGATGGATGGATGGATGGATGGATGGATGGATGAATGGGTAGGTGGATGGATAGATAGATATTGAGTATGGGTCTATTCCAAGAACTGACCAAGAAAATGCACAAAGAGATTTTACAAGAATGAGAGTAAAGGTTTCCTCAGAATACTTATTTATCTTGTATATTCTAATAATGTTTTCTCTGACTAATCTGATTCTTCATCACAAATATTATATTGAAATATGTCAGAAAGGGAAATCAATTTTATAGTATTCCAAAACATGGCATATACTATATTTTACAACATAAAAATCTCAAAGTATTTCTTCTAGCAATATTAAATTAATGTTAGTGTATTCTATGGACTTTAGAAGCTATGATGCTAAATTTTATGTATCAACTTGATTGTATTAAGAGCACCCAGATAGCTGGTGTTACGGTTTGGATATGAGGTATTCCCCCAAATCTCCTGTGTTAATACATGAATATTCAGAGGTGTGATGATCAGAGTATAAGAGCTGTGACCTTATCAGTCCATCTTAGGTTGAGTGGACGAACTAGTTGTTGACTGTAGTCAGATGGGTCATGTCTGAAAGAAGTGGGTCATTGGGATTATGACCTCGAAGCCTTCATCATCCCTGCAGTGCCTGCCCGTCTCCCTCTGCTTTTTTGACACTCTTTAACCATGCTCTTTTTCCATGATGTTCTATTGCACCTTGGGCCCAGATGAATGGAGTGGGATCATGGACTAAACCTCTGAAGCCATGAACCAAAATAAACTTGCCCTCTTTCAAGTTGTCCTTGTCAGGGATTTTGGTCACAGCCATGAAAAGCTGACTAATACAAAAATTGGTACCAGGTGGAAGTCATTGCTGTGACTCACCTGACCATGTGATTCAGAAGACTTTGGAGATGGTTTACAGCAAGAATTTGGAAAAGTTTGGAGATACAGACTATATAACCTTTAAACTATAAGTGGAGCTTGATGGGTCATTCTGATGGGAGCTCAGACCAGAATGTGCACAGTAAAAACTGCACTCATGAAGTTTCAGAAAGGAATGAGGATTCTCTTGAGACTTGGACAAGAGGCTACTCATATTATATTCTGACAAAAAAAAAAGTCACATTTTCCCTATGTCCTGAGAATTCACTTGAGGCTAAATTAAAAAAAGATAAAAACCTGGTGGAGGAAATTTCAAGGTAACAGAACACTCAGGCAGTGGCATGGATTTGGCGGGCAACTTTAATCAGGACTACTGTAAGAATCAGGAGCAAAAAGCAAAGCAGAAGGGTTTTAAAAACTTGCCCAGAAAAGTGTGAAAAAACTTGGACCAAGGAAGGTGTGGTTGTTAAAGCCATTACCACAACTAAGAAAAAGTTAAGTACTTTGCACACAGACAAAAGGAAGATGACTTGAGGACTCTCAGGAATTGGCAAGACCATACCTACGGAGGGTTCAAGGGCTTAAAAGGGAAAATTCTTTTGAGAAGAGATCCTAGGGACACGCAGATGTCTTAGTTGGCTTTGTATCACTGTGCTCAAAAAACTTTAAAAGAACAATTTGGAGGAGGAAACATTTATTTTGGTTCATAGTTTCCCAGGTTCAGTCCATGGTCGTCAACTCCATAGTTCTGGACCCAATATGATGTAGAACATTATGGTGGAAGGACATAGTGGAGGGAAGCAGCTCAATACATGGCAACCAGGAAGAAGTGAGAGTGTGCCACTCACAATGGACAAAACATAAACCCCAAAGTCATGCCCCAGTGACCTACTTCCTCCAGTCACACCCTACCTGCCTTCAGTTACTACCCAATTAATCTATATTAGTTATCAATTCACTGATTAGGTCACAATTCTCATAATCTGATTGTTTGCACCTCTGTACGTTTATGCACTATCTCACATATAAGCTTTTGGGGGACACAATATTTATATACATTTAACATTTTAAATGTATATACACATATACATTTAAATGTATAAATATATATAAATATACATTTATACATTTAAATGTATATGTGTATATACATTTAATATTTTAAACACACAATAAATATATACATTTAATATTTTAAATGCATGTATCTTAGCTACACAGTTGTATGAGTTTTAAGAAATGTCTGTACTCACCTAAACAATACTCTAATCAAGATACAGGATATTTCTATCAACCCAGAAATTCTCTTCAATTAAACATTCCCCTCAAAGGTAACCACTACTCTGATTTCACTCACCATAGATTAACTATTCTTGAATTTTTATCTAAACGGAGACACTTTTTCATTAAACATATTTTGGCTCCTAGTTTCAGAGTTTTTAGGCCCTGGTAAGCTGCTTTTATTGCTTTTAGACCTCTGGCAAGGCAAAAACATCATGGAAGAAGCATAGGGTGCAAGAAAGATGCTTACCTCATCATAGTCAGGAAACAAAGAGAGAGGGACAAAGGGGCTAGAGAAAAAAAATTGCCTTTCCAGGTGTCACTCCCAGCAAACTTCATCTGAGTAGACCCTCACTTCCTCCTTTGACCACGTCCTAATAATTCAATCAGCTGTGAACCCATCTACCTATGATCCCCATGTCTGAATATACTTACATTGGGGACCACGCCTTAAACACATGAACTTTTTCAGGATATTGCAGATCCAAATTGTTTTAATCAGCTTTGTCATTTCTGAGACTAAAAGGCCTGCCCAGCACAATTATAGAGGAGGAAAAGTTAATTTGAGGACTCATGGTTTCAGAGGTTTTCATCCAGAGACAGCAGGCTCCATTCCTTGGGGCTCAAGGTCAGGCAGAACATCATGGTGGAAGAGGGTGGCAGAGGGAAGCCCTTACATGATGATCAGAAAGCAAAGAGAGAAAAAAATTCACACTCTCCAAATACAAAATATATACCCCAAAAGCCATAACCCCAATGCCCACTTCCTCTAGCCACACCCTATCCACCTTCAGTTCCCACTCAGTTAATTCCATCAGGTGATTAATTCACTGATTGTATTAAGAGTCTCGTAACCCAAACATTTCTCCTCTATACCTTCTTCCATTGCCTCACACATGAGCTTTGGGACAGGGAGGCACCTCACATCCAAATCATAACACAAACCATAACATCCCATTTTGTCATGTATCAGTAGTTCATTGCTTTTTTCCCCTGTATATTTGAATGCATATACAACTTATCTGTTCCTTCATTGATGTATATTTGTATTACTTCTAGTATTGAGCTATTATAAGTAAAGCTATTATAGTCAGTCAGATATAGTTTTTCTATGCTGTTTTCATTAATATTGAGTAAATATAAAGGAGAAGAATAATTGGGTTATAGGGTAGCTGTGTAATTAATTTCATAAGAAATGCCAAATAGTTTTTTCAAAATGTTTTTACTGTTTTACACTCCCAACAGCAAATATATGTCATGTTTGTTTCACATCCTTGCTAACATATTTTAGGGTATTTTCAATTCAGTTGACAAATGAGTATATAGCAATTTCTAATTTGTCTTTTAATTTCCCATGCTAAGTATTTTTCATATGATTATTCACCACATAATTTTTTTTTCTTTATAGGATCTATCTAAATATTGTGTATTTTTTTGTGGAATTGTTCATATTATTATTTATTTGTAGGGTGCCATGGTCTAAATGTTTGTGTTCCTCCCAAATTTATATGATGAAATCCTATTCCCCAAAATGGTGGTATTGGAGGTAGGGCTTTTTAAGTCATGGAGTCAATTGCCATCATGAAAGGGATTAGTGCCCTTATAAAAGAGCCCATGAAAGACTACTTGCCCCCTCTACTACATGAGGACAAAGCTAGAAGGCTATGTCTATTATCTAGGAGGCTGGTTCTCACCAGACACCAAATCTGCTCATGCTTTGATATTGAACTTTCCAGAACTGCAGGCAATACATTTCTGTTTCTTGCAAGCTACTAGTTCATGGTATTTTTGTTGCAGTAGCCTGAACAGATTAAGACACTGAGATTCTTTATATATTTTGGATTTAAATCCCATTACAAATATAGGTTTATATTTTCTCAGCCTGTGATTTACCTATTCATTTTATTAACGATATGCTTTGTTTAAGTCTTAAGGCCATAGAATATCCTTATGAGCATATTAGAAACAGGAATATTTTAGGAATGAATAAATCTGCATATTTAAAGCCTAATGAAGTAGAAAAGCTAGTTCAGTTATGATCGTGTCTAAAAAATAAAAGAATGAGGACAGATTTGGAAGGTAATATTTCAAGTACTTGAGGAAAAGGAAGACCACTACTGAGTGGTACCAAAACTTGAGGTTCCAGGAAGGAGGGATTTGGAATGGGCTGTGGGGCAGGCACAAAATAGCTAAAGGACAATGTTCTGGTGGAGGGAAGGGGCACTGTGCCAACGAGGAGAATAGAAGAAAAAGCAGATGGAAAGCTTTCCAGAGAGAAAGTGAGACAGACCCTTGAGACCAGCAAAAGATAATCCTCCTCAGCTCCCTGCTCCTTTTTCTATTCCCTGTGCTATAATGAATAAAGTCCTATCTTGAAATAATTGGAAGCAGCAAGTCATAGAATGCAAAACAGTCAGATTTATCAACATCTTCACTCAGTAGTTCAGGCAAGTAAAGACAAAGAGAGGTGGCTCTATACTCCAGGGGAACTAGGTAGGTGATGAAAGTTAAAACCGTGAGTTAGATGAAGAACATCAAGTCCGCATATGCCCTTTTAGCAACATGAAGGGTTCATCTGTGTACTAAGCATCATGGTCTGATAGAAAAGAAAGAAAAGAGCGAGATGTTTTCTACAAATCTAAGAATGTCACTGGGGAGACAAAACCTCAAATATATATTCCGATAAATACTAATGTGAGACCAGATATGATCAAAGATAAAAACCTCTTTTTTGGAGAAAACATCAGTTTTGAAAGAAGAAAATGCCTGACTGATTTGGACAAGTCACCACACACTCCTAGGAAGACAGGCGATTGATTATACCTGTGATTGGGCCAACAGTGGATGGGAGGAAAAAGGATAAAATGACAAAAACATCAGGCAAGAGTATCCCCTTGGGATCTGTCCCTCATCAACAAAAGTGCCATTTTGCACATCACTTTCCTAAGTTAGTTGTTGAATTAAACATAAGAATGAGGCAATGTTTTGCCTACAGGAACATTTTCAAGCAACTTCTCATCCAAGATTAACCCTCTTTCTGTATTTCAATACAGAGTTCTCTTTCATAATGTAAAAGTCTGCCTTAAAACCTTGAGTATCTTCTTGCTGGCTGAACAGCTTTATTGCTTTCCACTGTGAATGTATATTTAAATCACATGCTAGAAGCCCCACTATACCATTCAATAAAATAGAGTGTCTTTATATAAAAAGTGTTTTATTTTCAAAATGACTTTGACCTTTTTACTCTTGGCCAATTGAATATATATTCTGAAAAGCATAAATAAAATGATTTACCTTTCATTACTTTTAGGTTAAAGACTGAATTTTATAACTATCATTTGAATAAATGTTATTTATTTTTTTAAGCTACAGTTCTTTCTGAGCACCAACTTGTACTTGGCATTCTTGATGGTACTGTTCAAATAGTTTCTCATTTAATTTCACAACATCTTTGCAAGTCAAAATTAAGAGAAGTCAGAATTTCCCTATCTATTAAAGCTACATATTAAAATTGAAGGCATTCAGTAACATCTCCCAGTACTAAGTTGAAACAAGCAGTAAATGCCAATTAATTGCAATGCATTATTGTGGACTGAATTCTAAATCAGAGACATACTATTTTAATATAGAAGATTATTACATGATTAGTAAAAGTTCAGTTTTTATTTAATGTTTAATTTCCTGAGTTTGTACTCTGGTTTATAAGAGAATATCTCTATTCTTGGAGAATGCATTGAAAACTACTTACAGGTAAGGGAATTTAATACCTGCAACTTGAATGAAAATGGTTTAGAAAATAATATCGATAATATGTGTATGTATACACACTTTCAAATTCTAACAACTGGTGAATTAATGAATTTTCACAAAAAGCAAATAGGAATTATTTGTATTGTTTCTTCAAATTATCTTATTTTAAAATATTTCAAAATAAAAATATAAAACTTTCAAGAGTAGCAAAATATAAGCAAATATATTGTCATTTTTTTCAAACATCTTTATTGAGGTATAATTGATATTTAAAGAACTGCACATATTTGATAAGTACAAGTTGATGAGTCTGGACATATGCAAACACCACAGATAATCAAGGTAATAGACATACTCAACAAATCCTAAAGTCTACTCTTGTTCTTTTGATATTACACTGCTTTTGTTTGGTAGCAAAGGAGGTCTACTTTGTTAACAAAATTCTAAGTATATAGTATCATTAACTATAGTACTATGTGTTACAGCAGATCTCTAGAACTTATTCAACAAGCATAATGAAAATTTCATACCAACTAAACAACTCTCCATGTCCTCCACATGTCAGCCCCTGACAATCACTTTTACACTCTTGCTTTTATGAATTGACTGTTACAGACACCACATATAAGAACCATGCAGAACCATGCAGTGTCTTCAACCTCTATGACTGACTAATCTTACTTAGCATAATGTTCTTCATGTTCATCCAAGTTGCCATAAATTACAGGATTTCCTGCTTTTAAAAGGTCGAATACTATTTCAATTGCATGTGTACTCCACATTTTCTTCTATCACTCATCTACTTATGGACATTTAGTTTGATTCCATCTCTTGGCTATTCCAGACAATGCTGGAATGAACATAGGGATACAAATATTTCTTTGAGACCCTGATTTCAATTCCTTTGGACAAGAAGTAATATTATTAGATCATATGGTAGTTCTTTTTATAATTTTTTTAAAGGAACTTCCATAATATTTTCCATAGATGCTGCACATTTTAAATTTCCAGTAACAACCAACCAAAAAAAAGCCCAGGACTGGATGGGTATACAGCGGAGTTTTACAAAACCTTTAAAGAAGAATTAATACCAATACTTTTCAAGTTATTTCAGGAAATAGAAAAAGAGGGAGCTCTTCCAAATTCATTCTATGAGGCCAACATCACCATGATTCCGAAACCAGACAAAGACACCTCAAAGAAAGAAAACTACAGACCAATATCTCTAATGAACCTAGATGCAAAAATCCTCAATAAAATTCTGGCGAATCGGATACAAAAACATATCAAAAAAATTGTGCACCATGATCAAGTAGGATTCATCCCTGGGATGCAAGGCTGGTTCAATATACGGAAATCAATAAATGTTATTCACCACATCAATAGACTTAAAAATAAGAACCATATGATCATCTCGATAGATGCGGAAAAAGCATTCGACAAAGTACAGCATCCCTTTATGTTCAAAACTCTAGAAAAACTAGGGATAACAGGAACATACCTCAATATTGTAAAAGCAATCTATGCTAAGCCTCAGGCTAGCATCATTCTGAATGGAGAAAAACTGAAGGCATTCCCTCTAAAATCTGGAACAAGACAGGGATGCCCTCTCTCTCCACTTCTGTTCAACATAGTTCTCGAAACACTGGCCAGAGCAATTAGACAGACGAAAGAAATTAAAGGCATCAAAATAGGAAAAGAAGAACTTAAATTATCACTATTTGCAGATGATATGATTCTATACCTAGCAGACCCAAAAGGCTCTACAAAGAAACTATTAGAGCTAATAAATGAATTCAGCAAAGTGGCAGGATATAAAATCAACACGCATAAATCAAAGGCATTCCTGTATATCAGCGACAAATCCTCTGAAATGGAAATGAGGACAACCACTCCATTCACAATATCTTCAAAAAAAATAAAATACTTGGGAATCAACCTAACAAAAGAGGTGAAAGACTTATACAATGAAAACTACAGAACCCTAAAGAGAGAAATAGAAGAAGATCTTAGAAGATGGAAAAATATACCCTGTTCATGGATAGGCAGAACTAACATCATCAAAATGGCGATATTACCAAAAGTTCTCTATAGGTTTAATGCAATGCCAATCAAAATCCCAACGGCATTTCTTGTAGAAATAGAGAAAGCAATCATGAAATTCATATGGAAAAATAAAAGACCCAGAATAGCAAAAACAATGCTAAGCAGGAAGTGTGAATCAGGCGGTATAGCGATACCAGACTTCAAACTATACTACAGAGCAATAGTAACAAAAACAGCATGGTACTGGTACCAAAACAGGCGGGTGGACCAATGGTACAGAATAGAGGACACAGAAACCAATCCACAAAACTACAACTATCTTATATTTGATAAAGGGGCTAAAAGCATGCAATGGAGGAAGGATAGCATCTTCAACAAATGGTGCTGGGAAAACTGGAAATCCATATGCAACAAAATGAAACTGAATCCCTTTCTCTCGCCATGCACAAAAGTTAATTCAAAATGGATCAAGGAGCTTGATATCAAATCAGAGACACGCCGTCTGATAGAAGAAAAAGTTGGCTACGATCTACATACTGTGGGGTCGGGCTCCAAATTCCTCAATAGGACACCCATAGCACAAAAGTTAATAACTAGAATCAACAAATGGGACTTACTCAAACTAAAAAGTTTTTTCTCAGCAAAAGAAACAATAAGAGAGGTAAATAGGGAGCCTACACCCTGGGAACAAATCTTTACTCCTCACACTTCAGATAGAGCCCTAATATCCAGAGTATACAAAGAACTCAAAAAATTAGACAATAAGAGAACAAACAACCCAATCAACAAATGGGCCAAGGACCTGAACAGACACTTCTCAGAGGAGGACATACAATCAATCAACAAGTACATGAAAAAATGCTCACCATCTCTAGCAGTCAGAGAAATGCAAATCAAAACCACCCTAAGATACCATCTCACTCCAGTAAGATTGGCAGCCATTATGAAGTCAAACAACAACAAGTGCTGGCGAGGATGTGGGGAAAAGGGTACACTTGTACATTGCTGGTGGGACTGCAAATTGGTGCAGCCAATTTGGAAAGCAGTATGGAGATTTCTTGGAAAGCTGGGAATGGAGCCACCATTTGACCCAGCTATTCCCCTTCTTGGTCTATTCCCTAAAGACCTAAAAAGAGCATGCTACAGGGACACTGCTACATCGATGTTCATAGCAGCACAATTCACAATAGCAAGACTGTGGAACCAACCTAGATGCCCTTCAATAGACGAATGGATAAAAAAAATGTGGCATTTATACACAATGGAGTATTACTCTGCATTAAAAAATGACAAAATCATAGAATTTGCAGGGAAATGGATGGCATTAGAGCAGATTATGCTAAGTGAAGCTAGCCAATCCCTAAAAAACAAATGCCAAATGTCTTCTTTGATATAAGGAGAGTAACTAAGAACAGAGTAGGGACGAAGAGCATGAGAAGAAGATTAACATTAAACAGGGATGAGAGGTGGGAGGGAAAGGGAGAGAGAAGGGAAATTGCATGGAAATGGAAGGAGACCCTCAGGGTTATACAAAATTACATACAAGAGGAAGTGAGGGGAAAGGGAAAAATAATACAAGGGGGAGAAATGAATGACAGTAGAGGGGATAGAGAGAGAAGAGGGGAGGGGAGAGGAGGGGGGATAGTAGAGGATAGGAAAGGCAGCAGAATACAACATACATTAGTATGGCAGTATGTAAAAAAGTGGATGTGTAAGTGATGTGATTCTGCAATATGTATACGGGGTAAAAGTGGGAGTTCATAATCCGCTTGAATCAAATGTATGAAATATGATATGTCAAGAGCTTTGTAATGTTTTGAACAACTAATAATAAAAAAATTTAAAAAATAAATAAAAATAAATAAAATAAAAAATAAGAAAGGGAAAAAAATAAATAAATTCACAGTAACAGTTTACAAAGGTCCAAATGTCTTCACATCCTTGCCAACATTTGTTATCTAATTTGGTGTTTTGTAACAGCCATCCAAACAGGCAATATATCACATTGTGGTTTTGATTTGCATTTTCTACACAATTTATGATGGTGAATATCTTTTCATTTACCTCTTAGTCACTTGTATATCCTCTTTGTTGAAATGTCTGTTTAATACCTTTGTATGTTTTTAAATTGGGTTGATTTTTAGCTATTGAGTTGTAGAATTTCCTTAAATATTTTGGAAATTAGTCCCTCACAAAATACAGTATGCAAATATTTTTTTCTCCAACTCTGTGTTTATCTTTTTATTCTATTAATTGTTAATTAATTAATAGTTCCTTTGCTGTTCAGAAACTTTTTAGTTTTATTCAACCCCTTTTAATTCTGCTTTTGTTGCCTGGGCTTTTGAGATCATATCTTTAAAATAAGACATTGTCAAGACCAATGTCAATATTTTCCCCCATGCTTTTGACTAGGAATTCTAAAGCTTAAGATCTTATGTTTAAATACTTAATGAATTTTGATTTGATTATTGTGTTTGATATAAGGTCGGGTCCAATATTATTCATTATTATTATTATTATTGGTACCTGGAGTTGAACCCTGTGGTGCTTAACCACTGAGCCATATCCCCAGCCCTTTTATGTGTTTTTTATTTTAGTGACACAGTCTCCCTGAGTTTCCATGGGCCTTACTAAATTGTTGAGTCTGGTTTTGAACTTGGGATCCTCCTGCATCAGCCTCCCAAACTGCTGGGACTACAGATTATTTGCCTCCTTGCCTGGCTCTTCTGTATGTTGATAAACCAGTTTTCACAATCCTGATTGTTAATGGGACAAACTTTCCCCCATTGTGCATTTTTGCTGCTCTTTTTGAAGATCAGTTGATGACACTCGTGAGGATTTATTTCTAGGCTCTCTATTCTGTTCTGTTGGTCTACACACCTGTCTCTATGCCATTGCTGTACTACTTTTACTACTACAGCTTTGTAATGTATTTTGAGATCAGGAAGTGCAACGCCTCCAGCTTTGTTTTATTTAAAGATCTGTCTACTCTGGCTTGTTTGTGGTTCCAAATGAATTTTTCTGCAAAAAAAAAAAAAATGTCATTGGGATTTGATCGGGATAGCATAGAATCTGTAGATTACTTTGAGCATTATGGATATTCCAACAACATAGGTCTTCTAATTCGTGAACACTGATATCTTTATTTCTTTCATCAATGATTTTGTAGTTTTCTGTGGAGAGTTTGTTCACTCCTTGGGTAATTTTATTCCTAATTATTTAGAGAAAGGGAGACTGTACCTAGCCATATATTTCTTCTTAGTGTTTGAAAAGGCTGTGTTCATCACTGATTATTATACAATATATGAGCAAGATTTGTAATATTAGCTTTATATACAATATAATGGGGATATTTTGCATTGTAAATAACATATCCAGCCAAATATTTTTTGCAATTTGATTTCCTGTATTTAATATTTTCTGGCATACTGTTGAAATGTTCTGAAAATAATATCTACTTTGTAATCATTTTAATAAAGAAAGTCTCCATATTTTATGTGTCCATTAATACACTGCATGTATATAAAGTAGATGGAATGTCTTATAGCTATATTCCTTATTCTCAAATTACAATAAAAGATATACTAGTAATTATAGATCAGAGAAATATTTCATGTGTGGTACATAAAATTTCTCCTTTCTCTCTAAATTTATGTTTCCTTAATAAAAAGAAAGTATACAAAATTGGTGATGCTATGAAATAATATTCACAAAAATCATTTCTGTAAATAATATAAGAGTTACAGTAGATATAGAAAGGAGAGATTTTACCTGAGAAGTATACTCAGCACAAAGAGGACTAGAGAGTGATGATTCGCCTTCTTAAGAAATGGCTTTAATTTCTTCTTCCAAATATCATGTGAACAATTGCAGTATTTATATTTCTTTTGTTTTAATGTTCACAGTAATTGAGCACATACAGAGATTCTTAAATGGTTTAAATATTTGAGTATTACAGGTTTTATGTGACAATTTGAATAAATGTACATTTATTTTATTAATTCATTCCAAATTGACTATTGTATTTAAACATTTAAAAAATACATGTAGTTAATAAGTAGACAAATAACATATTTGTATGTAAAAAGACATTAATTAAACATTAATATTTAGTGTTTTATTGTTACTTCCATAAGATTTATTGGATGAGAATGGTAGTGTTTCTATGGGAAGGAATTAACAGTCCCTAGACACTTACACTGATTAGTGTGCTTTACCTACTTGAAATTTTTGGAAAAATATGCTTATAATTAATGATTCCTAAACCCATAGGTACATACAACTAACTAGTTTATACTGCTTTTATCACTGTCTATCCCCTCAATAGAATATCTCACAAAAAATTTTATACCTTTTCAACCTGACAAATTTATGCTCCTTACTGTATAGATAATAACCAACTCTGTTTGGTAGACCAACTTCCAGGTTTATAATATAGGGACTATCCAGAATAGAAGCGTTTTCTTGCTTTTATTCTTATGACTTATAAGCTAATCAACAGTGGCCTAACATGAAAACACTTATGTGTAATTTGGAGTCCTATACCCCACTAGTTGTGTGACTAGTCAAGCTACTTTACCTCTCATAACTTCTGTATTGTAATTAACAAAGTAGGAATGGCATATGTACCATGCAGGATTTTTTCAATGTTGACTGGCATAAATGAGGATTAACTGAGATAAAGCATGGGATATTTTTAACACCATACCAGGCACGTGATAAGTACTCAAAGAATGGCTGTTATTGTTTTCTTCCTCTGAAAAGGAAGAAGTGTGCAATTGTGTATAAGTGGTTGAGGATATCTACTTTCATTAATTTCTTTATCTTTAATCCTTTCCTTCTCTAGGTTTCTTTCAAATCTTGCTCAATTTCCTGAGAAAATCACCTTTACACATGAATTTTCCTTCCTTATTCCAATTTTTACTTTTTTGAAAATAACAATAATGAATACTATTAAATGGTAGTGCTATCAATATACCAGTGTATTAGAAAATATATTCATAAGCTTTTAAATAACATTTCAACAATCTTACTAAACTGAGGAATTATAGACTTCCTACTGGAGACTCATATAGAACGGAGAGTCTCCTACTGGAGATTCTCCCTTCTATATTAACAACTTTATTTTAAGACTTCCTCCACTTATTGTCCCAGGAGGACTACCAATAGCAACCAGAGTTATCTCTTTCTTGGTCAAACAGAGAGACAATTAGTGTTTCCCATAAACTAATGCTTCTTAAATTTAGTGCGCTTGTGAATCACCTGAAAGTTATGATTTCTTAAGCCTTGAAATTCAAGATCATGAAGCCGTAATGCTCTCAGATATGATCAAGGCTGCAGGCCAATAGGCTACATTTTGAGTAACAAGACCCTGAGTCAGTGGTCAAAATGTGGTCAACAATCAAGGAGCAGCGCCACCTAAACAATCGTTGACAAATCTGAGGCCTCAACTCATAACCCCAGAAACTATGATGATGCAATCCAGAAATCTGTATTTTAAGAAGTCCACCAGATGATTATGATACACTTAAAATTTGAGAACCACTGACCTAAAGCAAACAAAAAAGACCTGCTTTTAACTCATATGGAAGCAACTTAGATCACATACTAATTCCTTAACCAATCTTTAAGGCCAGGGGGCTGACACTAACTAGCTTCAGCCTAAGACACCGCTTCATCATTCCTGAGCCACTGATTACATTAATGAGAATGAACTAGTTCTAAATAGTCTTTGCAAAATAGAACTGTCCTTGCAACTGAAGGTGAGATTTATCCTGTCCAAACTTCACAGGGGAAACATGATGGGAAAATAGAGAAAAGGTGAATGGGAATAAAAGTACCAATTTCTATTACAACCTCAACAGAAATACTGAATAGCAAAGAAACTGACTAAAACTCAAAGTAACTTAACAATCATTTACTAAATGCCTATTAACACCATATATGAAGCATTAAACTAAGAGTCACTTATGAGGCACAAAAGACAAGATACAGTCTAAATGAGAAGACATGAACCAAGGAAAATTCATCACACTTTTACCTGTTAAAGTGTCAAAATAAGCAATGCCAAAATATTTTTTAAAAAACATATACTATAGGTTTTTATAGAAGCAACTCAGAAAACATTGAGCTTGAAAAGATAGGACCTGAGCTAAAATTTAGTGTCTGGCTGGAATTAGATACTAAGAAGATGTGAAAGAGACTTTTAAGAGTAAACTTCAAGGAATTAGATGTAAATTTTCAAATTTGCTCAGAACATGAAAATAAACTCTCCCTATTAAGTTAAATTATTTTAGGGAACTAAACTGGGTGAGACATAGTGGGACCAAATTATGAGGATCTATCGATGCTAAGTTTTGAAGTCTATATATTGTTCTATGGATAATAAGAAGTCATAGATCTATTTGAACAGAGGACTAACATTTTAAAAGTGTGTATTAGTCTGTTTTTCAGTGGTATAAAAATACTTGAGGTAGTGTGTTATAAAGTAAAGAGGTCTATTTTAATCTATAGTTTTAGAAGTAGAAGGTTCATACCGTATGGTGGCAGCTCCAGTAAGTGCACCCCTGACTACATCACAATGTGGTGAATGGCATCACGAGAAGGAGAGATCACATAAGGTAAGGAGCCAGACAGTGGGAAAGAGTTCATCTTACTCTTTTATAACAACCCTATTGTGGAGAACTACGATCACATGAGAACTACATTAATTTCTTCCACAGGCAGTGCCCTCAGTGACTCAGTCACTTCCCACTAACCTCCATCTCTTAAAGGTTCCACTGCCTCACAACACTGCCACCTGAGGACCAGGCTTCCAATACATAAACATTTGGAGAATAACTCCTACAATACCCAAGCATAGCGTTGCTATTTGAGGAACTCTGGAAGTGATATATGAAAATAATAATCATTATTAAGCACTAATATAGATTAAGTGTTTTGTTCATTTAAAATGTTTGCTTGGTCAGGCAATATTTTAGACAATTGGGATCCACTCTGGAATAAAGCAGACTATAAGCTCTGCTCTCCTGGAGCTATATCCTTCAAAGGAAGCCTCCTAAATTTAAATTCAATTCTCAGATCAAACTCATGAAGTAGGTATTATAAACTACATGTTAAAATTGAGTTATTAGAAAATAAATTAATTTGTCAAGGTCATACAGTAAATGGCAAATTGGAGTGATTTCAGGAGAAGTATTTTAGAAATATAGCTAGGGAGCTGCAGCAGTAATGCAAACAAGGATCAAGGAAGGCCTAGTCCAGGACAGCATCAGCGACAATAGCACAGAAATGGGAGATCAGTGGGGTAACTCACGGAAATATATTTTGTTTTGTTTTGTTTGTTTTGGATCAAATAATATTTTTTTATTGGTTGTTCAAAACATTATAAAGCTATTGACATATCATATTTCATACATTAGATTCAAGTTGGTTATGAACTCCCAATTTTACCCCAAATACAGATTGCAGAATCACATCGGTTACACATCCACATTTTTACATAATGCCCTATTAGTAACTGTTGTATTCTGCTACCTTTCCTATCCTCTACTATCCCCCCTCCCTCCCCTCCCATCTTCTCTCTCTACCCCATCCACTGTAATTCATTTCTCTCCTTGTTTATTTTCCCATTCCCCTCCCAACCTCTTATATGTAATTTTGTATAACAATGAGGGACTCCCTCTATTACCATGCAATTTCCCTTTTCTCTCCCTTTCCATCCCACCTCATGTATCTGTTTAATGTTAATCTTTTCTTCCTGCTCTTCCTCCCTGCTCTGTTCTTAGTTGCTCTCATTATATCAAAGAAGACATTTGGTATTTGTTTTTTAGGGATTGGCTAGCTTCACTAAGCATAATCTGCTCTAGTGCCATCCATTTCCCTACAAATTCTATGATTTTGTCATTTTTTAGTGCTGCGTAATACTCCATGGTGTATAAATGCCACATTTTTTTTATCCGTTCATCTATTGAAGGGCATCTGGGTTGGTTCCACAGTCTAGCTATTGTGAATTGTGCTGCTATGAACATCGATGTAGCAGT
>NW_025999900.1:14552376-14575764 GCF_001458135.2 Marmota marmota marmota
AAAAAAAAAAGAAAAAAAGGCGGGGCGCACTGAGCTTTCTTTGCCTCGGGTACTTACAATCCACTGCTGATTACACATTCAGCTTCTCTGCCCGGAGCGAAGCGAAAGAGGAAGTAGATGGGAGCAAAGCGCCCGCGGCTCTGAGCAGCCAAGCGTCCAGGAGCCAAGCGTCTCTTTTTTGATCTCTTTGTTCTTCCTGCTGCTTGGCAAAGTGGTCCACTACAGATTAATGGTGAAAGGAGCTCTAACAGACTGTGCGAAATCTCTATTAAAGCCGCTGTCCGGAAATATATTTTGAATCTAGAAATTTTACCAAGGCATAGAGGAAGGAATTGGTAATAAATATGAAAGAAAGAAATGTGTTAAAGGACACAACTATGAATTCCAACTGCAGGTAATCACAGGAATATTAGAAATATACTTGTTAATAACAGGTCAGATGGGAAAGAAAAATGTGAGTCTGTTAACTTGTATGTATATTTTGAAGTAAAAAAAAGGGATATTTTATTGTAATATAAGAGTGAAATGTAGGGGTTTTAAGTGTGGGCTTTATTGTTGAATTTTATGAGATCAAATTCTAGCTCTGTCCATAGACCTAAGTAGCTTCATTCAATTTTGGTCAGCCTTGGTTTTCTTATTTCTAATTGAGGATAATGGAAATAATACCTAATTAACATTGCTGTTTTGAAAATTAAATGAAATAGTGAATGTTAAATGAAAAGATTTCTGGAACATAACACATGCTAAAATAATGCTAACATAGAAATAAAGCCATCATCAGCCCTGTGGGAAAGGCTAATAATTGGTGAGTACTTATTCTGTGCCAAATATTGAGACCTTCAGGTACATTTTTCTGATTTAACAATTCATTCTATTATTATCTCCATTTCATAAGTGGAAACATGGAGGTAAAGACTATTTTAAAAGTATCCCAGAGTGATACAAGTTATAGGTGACAGAGCAAGGATTTGTCCAAAAATAAACTAGCTAAAACTCAGATGCTTACACATTACACTACCTCCTGTAAACAAAACTGCATATATAGAAAGATGGAAAAGCAGAGTTGAATGAGTGACCTTGACTACATCTTCTTTAAAGCCCCATCAAACTTTTAAAGCACAAGGGTTCCAATGAGATAGTTCATGCAACCTTATTCCAAGTATGTTTTAGATAATACTTAAATTTATCTAAACTTAATCATACAGGAAAGGTAGTTTAAACTTCATGCACATTATTTAACAATGTTTGAATCATTACATTTTCTTTCTTTAAAGGATCCTTGGCTTAGCAAACATTTAATACAGGTAGAAAAAGTTTTAGTTGAAAGAAAAACATCAGAGACCCTACAGGCACAACTGAAATATAATTCTGTTGAAGTCTGTAAATAATACATACAAATGAAGACTCTAGAGAGTTTTATAATAATATTTTGTCTGTGAACAATGCCTTTTCTTGAAATATCTCAATGGACTTTATTATGAATCATAATTATAATAAAGCTTCAGAATATCCCACTGAGTTAGTTGGTATTTTTTTACCATTAGAGATAGTAGGAGGAATATTAATTTTCAAGGTTATTCAAGGAGTCAGAAGCTGAAATAGATTAAAATGTTTCTAACTCAAGTTATCTAATTAATACAACCATGGGCTTACAAAGAGTTTGGCAAAGAACATTAAAGTGTCAGAAGAAATCACAACTGAAAAAATAAGCATACCACTAAGAGGATCAAGAAAGCATCTTTGGGAGTATTAATTTGGAGATACTTAAGAATACTTGAATCTCTGTGCACTTCATATGCATCCCCATTGCTCCATAATTCAAAATAATATTTAAGAGAAAAAAAAACAAATCCCAAATTGCACTTCTAAATATCAGATTTCTAAGTAAAATATCAATGAGATCAAATATTCTTTCTATGGTCATGAAAGTAATAGCATAGAAGATAATAATCCCACATAGAGTTCTAGAAGTAAACATATAAACCAACAATTGTTTCTTCCAGTGTAGAATAGTATAATGAATGAATCTTAAAACAAATAAAACTAAATATAAAAGGTAATTATAAATTTAGTTACAGAACACAAAAAAGTTTCATCAAATACATCAATATCTTAAAAAAATAACTTTGAGTTTCTTATAAATTAACTCAAATAAAAGCCAAGGTTTTGTTGCATCCCAAAATTAGACTATTAAAATAAATAAATATTCTATTTTAATATTTCTGTTAAAATAGAATACCTTATCTATTCAATACTCAGTCTAAACAAATTCCTTCCCTTTAATAGTTTTTCCAAAGAATATACAAATGGACAAATGAAGTGAAAATTTACTAATAAAAACTGAATTAATTTTCATTCTTCAATGAAACTATTCCTTGATTTTACCCATTATATTTAAAAATGCACATATAAAGAATGAAATCAATTTCATTAGATTTGTGCATCTCAAAATGATAAAAATCGAATGCATCTGAAATCAATAAGAAACAGAATGAAATGTTTAATATTCATACCATTCTGTATATATTTATTTTTTAAGATCCCTTTAATTCATTGTACATGGTATTACTTAGACATTAGCAATATAATAGAGTTTAGATTACTTTTTCCTCCAGTTTTCTCAAAAGATCTGATTTGCCCAACTTCTCAGAAGTAGTGGGGTCCAGTGAGAAGGAACATCAAGGTTATGATTTTTCCACCATAAATAATAAGCTGTTTCTCTTTCTCCCTTCATAGATGCTTTTAAGAAACACAGGTACAATCAAATTACCAGTTAGATTGTTTTTTCTCTAAATGATATCCCTCTTTTGTGCTTCTACCTCATTTTACCTGATGAAATGAGTATCAGATAATCAAAGTTTGTAAGAGTGGAGGAGATTCCTGAGAATAAATATGATTGCTACCACAGTACAATGTCCTATAAAAGACACAAAGTAATGATTCATAAGATTCTCTGAATAAAGTCATTTTTAGCATAAAATCTTTTCAACCCTAGTCAATTAGCAATCAATTCAATTTCTCCTGATACTTCTTAAAAGACAAGAAGTTAAACCATTTTTCACTTCCATGCAAAGTCCATTCACCCACACGATATGGCTAATACTTAATCATTGTATTAATAAAAATGCATTCAACATTAGAAACCATACAGTGCTGCCAAATAGAAAACACTTTAATCCATCATTAATCTTAGGTAACATTTACTGAGTGATTTCTACATGAGAGGGAACAAGCTGCTATTACATTCTATTGGGAGAGTGTTGCATAGTGTAGATAAAAACATTGACAATTGAGTTAGTGTGTGGTTTGATCATATATTAAAATCATTCCATGACCAAATAAATCCTTAAATTAGCTGAGAAGCTTCTTTTGATCCACAGATATACTTGCTGTGTGTTTTAGTTTTTCTAAATCTATGCTTCATGATCAGTCCTTGAAAATATTAAAGCCAGCAGTGAAGTTTGATCAGTATCCTAAGCAGAATTCTAAGAGGGTCCCCATAATTAGATATCTACCTTCTAGGATACACTGTGTAACCCACTGCCCTTGAGTGGGATGGGCTCTGTGAATAGGATACCACAGAAAAGGATACTACTCCCATGAACTGGTTATGTTATCCAGCAAAGGAGAAGGGACTTCACAGAAGTAATCAAAACTTCTATTAGTTGCCTTTAAGTTAATCAAAATGGAGATCATCCAGAGGGGCCTGAATTAATCAAGCAAGTCTTTTAAAGAAACTAAATGCAGAAGAGAGATTCTGAATATCAGACTAATTCAAACCAAGACTTCAGTGCTATAACTTCAAGGAAATGAATTCTGCCAATAACCCCCAAGACTGGAAGAGAAATTCAAGCTTCACAGGAGATTATAAGCCTTGGCCAACACCTTGATTTTAGCATGGTTGAACCCAGAACAGAGAAGGCAAATATAAGTAGAATATTGGTCCACAGAAACCCAGATGATAAATGTATGCTATTTTAAGCTACTAAATTTTAATAATTTATTACTAAGCAATGGAAACTAATATAACCAATAATCTAATTTTCTACATAATTTTAAAACATTGAGCTTGGTTTGGGACCTGCATTTTCACTTATTGAATAAAATACATAGGGTAATAATTATGTTGTTATAATTCATATAGCAAAGGCTTCTAAATTAAAGAAACTTTATACAATTAGATTATGTCTCCATGTAAAAGTGCATCCTTAACAAAAAAATAATGCAGTTATGTTTATCCTAAAATTTAAATATATAATTTAAAAACATTAGTCCTTTTTTGTTTTGATAATACTCTTGTAAGGAAAGAGGTGCGGGAGGGAATAGAACCAACCCTAAATGAGTTTATAATCTAATTGACAAGAAGCAATTAACTTCAAGTTTAGGAAGTAGCTTCACATACAAATATTAAGTAATAATCATTATTAATACCCATAGGCACCCCTTTTCTCTTGCTCACCTCCACTTTGTGACTGGAGAAGACAAGCACTTGCCTTTTAGATCAGGGTAGCCAAAGTAAGAGCTCTGTCCACTGAGAGTCCAGCAGAAGTCTGCTGGCCAACACAATCTCTGTGTTTCTTCCTTTCTAGAATGTAGATTTCATACTTGGGATGTGGCCACCATTTTCCAGCAACAAAGAAAAGACAAAAAACTTCATAAATATGTCAAACACCTACTATCACACTTTAGAAAAGTAAAAAATCTATTTGCTTAGGCTGAAGCTAGTTTTCCTTTCAATTAGTTGCAGCCAAAATTTTCATAATAGCAAAACCTCATTATTACAAAAAGTAAATACTATGCATTCATATTAACTTGAGCATGTCTCATAGTCTTTGAATATTTAAAGTTGTCACAAAGAAGACAGTACAGAATGGGGAAAACCCAGACTGATTCCCATTTCTTTATCTCTTCATCTATGTATGCTATTCCCATGGTTTATTTATTGTACTTTTTAATATTGAAAAAAAGGAAGATATCACAGAGGAAAACTCAGTTAACTTGGTTACATAAAATATAACCCATGATAAGACTTTTTAAAAAATTAAATTTTTTAGTTTCATTAATCAAGTTTTTAATTTATGTTGCTTAAAAACAAAACTTGAGGAAGTTTACAGAAATATGCACATTATTACAACAGGTAATAACTAGCAAATTAAAAGGTTGATATTAATGAAAGACCTGATAAAATTAAAAATAGAACTGGAAGAAAAATACCATAATGTTCTACGCAATAACTAATAAGAGTCTGCAAGTTAAACTTTTTAATTCTAATAGAAATAAGTGTAACACAATCAATTTCAGCATCCCAATCCAGTGGACAAAATATATTGCTCATTCAGAAGCTGCACAGTGTTTCTTATTTCAGAGCTCTGAGAGAAACTGCTCTCAGTCTCAATAGAAAAATACTGTCTGAGCTAGGCGTGGTGGCACACACCTATAATCCCATCAGCTTGGAGGCTGAGTCAGGAGGATGGAGAGTTCAAAGCCAGCCTCAGAAAAAGTGAGTCACTAAGCAACTCAGTGAGACCCTGTATCTAAATACAAAATAGGGCTGGGGATGTGACTGAGTGGACAAGTGGCTCTGAGTTAAATCCCCATTATCAGAAAAAGAAAAAAAAAAAAAGAAAAATACTCCCTGATGCCTGTACATCATCTTAATGCCCATTTGTTAAAAGCAACAGTTTATCTTTATTAGCTAGTCCTCTCAAAGGAGTTTAAAAGAAAAATTTAAAGCTTTTGCATATGAAGACCTCATTAAATCAATAAAGAAAACATTCTCAAAAAATAATAATGAATAAAGAATATGGATATTAAACTTTTAACCAGTAGATATTTTATATACAGAAAAAGAGTAGCCTACTTACAAGCAAAAATATGTAAATTAATGCAAGAAAACATGTGCTGTTACTATAGATTTCAATAAGGATAATAACCTTGTTGACTATCGAATAATTTAAAGAGATTCATTTAGCATATTTTGAAGAGCAAGTTGTTCATTCTTTGGAAAGAATAATTTGCCAACTGGATTTAGAAGCCTAAATGTTCTCATCCTTTGACCCAAAAATTCACTTGAAGAAATTTATTTATACCAGTTTTATACCTAATGTTTTTGCTCAAACCTCCCTGTCTAAACTTACATCCTGCCTCTCATCTGCAAGAATCTCAAAACCTCTTGTGGTTTAGTCAAATCGAATTATTGAGAGAGATGTGGTTTGGCACATCTAATTTCAAAACTACAAATGATTCCAATGTAGAAGTTCACTGACTATCGCGTAGAGAAGGCTAACCCCATCATTTTATATTAAAACTTGAGATTAAAGGAATATATCATGATTAAGATGACAGAATGAGCAAAGTAGAAGTGAGACCAATTTTTCTGAGGTCTATATGTTCTTTTCAGAGAAGGATGCAGATGAGGATGATACATGTGACTCAAAAGAGGAGTTTATTTCAGCCTCTCCTTTTTCAAATAAGCAAAGAAACAACAACAAAATATCCCTTGACTCTGTTTGCTCCAACTTCAGCTTCGCTGAAGCTCTACCTTCCTCTCAACTCACTCTGATTGTACCTCTGTACCTTTGAAATTGCTTTCCTTAGGTCACAAACAATTTTCATTTTGCTTGGTCATGGCTGCAAGAAGATGACCTTTCACTCCAGCTCTCAGCAGTGTTGGACACGAGCTGATGACTCTATTCTTAAAACACTCTTATCTTGGCTCTGTGGTGGATACACACTTCTCTATTTTTCTTCTACTTAATAGAACATTTCCAGTTTGTCTGATGAATAAATTAATACATGAACTTCAAGTAGGGGACGTTAGGAAGGTATTTGAGGAAGAGAGTAGATTGTGAACTTTTTGAAGCATAACTAGAATATTTATAAGCAGTATGAAGATAGTGTAGAATTCTATTGGGAGAGATTTTTTTTTTCATTCTCCAGGCCAAAGAATAAAAAGAATAGTAAGGATTCAGCATTCAGCTTCTGAATTCGTATTAGTTAAAATTTTAAATGAATATATCAGCAATATTTTACTTCATTACTGAGAACAGAAAGAATTAAAAGGTTTCAGGGTTGTAGAGATCCACCTTTAACCTTCATTAATGTCTAGAAAAAATGCAAATTTAAATTTATTTGAGCCAGTTTTTATTATTTTCCCACAAATTGTACTGTGATTAGCTCAGAAATGCTAAATTCTGCCAAACAGTTAAATTAGCAATTATCATTTCATTATCCTATAAAATAAAAAGCAGAATACACCATACCAATGTATACAAATCTTAGGAGAAACGGATAAACAGAATGTTACCTTCAAATGTTTCAACTAGAAATGAACTTATGATGTGCATCTGATTCTTGATTGACCCACATATCACTCTAACTCAGTCTTGCATCGAGTAGTTTGTATGTAAATGTGTAATGACTCCCTACAATATAAGGAAGGAAACTTGAAAGAGGGTTACACAATGTCAGAAATCCAGTTCTCACAGGAAAATGTTTCAGTAATGAGAGGAAAGCCCTCATCATCTTAGAACTGTCACTTAAATGAAGAATTGATTTTGGCTGTTAATTTCAAACTACAACTACAATTCAACATTTGTCACAGTGGAAGATCCATGAATATTACCCATCTCTTTGTATTGAAAAGGGTAAGGAACACCAGGTAAAGTATACTTAAATATTAAGACATAAACTGTTTAGATTGTTTGAACTTATATTTTCGGAAAGATCACCTTCTGATTAAGCACAAAGCCTTTAAAAATTTTCAACTTGAAATAAATTTCCCCCCCATTGGTTACCAGAATTGCAGGAGCTGGTTGATAAATATCATATCCACTGAACCATAAGAGGTAAGACATTTCCTGGCATCAGGACAGGTTAGCTGGGGTGGGGGTTCCTATGACTTTTAAGCAGAGAAGTATTTGCTTGAGTGCTCAGGTAAGTGATTAGAAATACTCAATAAGGCATGCAAGACCCCTTTTTTTGCTGACTCTCCATAAATGACTTAGCAAAGCCTGTTCCTCAGAGATTCAAGAAATAAAGCAAATGGAGCATTTCAAGTGAAAGGAAAGTCAGGAACTTATGCTTAGTCCATCTTACTCCTTATGCCTAACATCTGCAGAATGACTCAGAATAATTTTTGAGTGGGATTATTTTCAAAAACAGTTCAAATTATAAATGATGATAAATCTTTAGAAACTCTTAAAGTTTCCCAAAGAAATAAACATGTAGAACAGTGATTCCCCTCTTCCATACAAATAAAATAAAGTCATTTAATATCTGATTGATCTGGTCATGGTTTAAAATAATAATTAGTACAATCTCATCCTGGAGCTTCTCTTCTTAGTTATCAGACAGTACAGAATTGTGGATTTATTGTCATTCTAGGTATAGCAAAAGTAATATAAGTACTTTCATCATCAGTGATAATGAGTTAAGCATATTATACTACAGATAAGCATATTGTACTACAGAAATGGGGAATAAAGACTCACATAAGGGTCATAATTATAGGTCAGTTGGTACAGCACTTACTTGCCCAACATGTACAAGGCCCTGGGTTCAATCCCCACTATCACCACCGCCACCCCCAAAAAAACAAAGACAAACAAACAAACGAAAACTGCATAATTAGGAGCATTTTCTATTTGTCACCTGGCAGAAGGATTGGTTATTTCTACCAAATTTCACAAATTAGCACTTTTCACATTTACCACACTTTCTTGGACCCACAATCTTAGATAACTGATTTTATCAGCACACTGAGAAGACTTCATCTTTTAAGAGAGTATCTTATAGCTTAAATGACTGATATATCCAGTCATATTGCTACTTAGTTGATTTTTGATGAAAAATATACATCTTTTGTCAGAGGCATCATAACCAAACTGTCAGACCTAGACAAAAGCTGAATTAATTCTTCTCTGATGGATGCTTCTCAGACCTGATATCTAAAGAACTCATTATGGCATCCAAGTGAGACTGGAATGATCTTGCCAACAGGACTAGGTAACCACTGAAAATCCCTTGACTAGGACCCCCTTCTACTAGACAATTGACTAAAAAAGATTTTCAGGAATTATTTATTTTCTTGAAGCCATGAATAAAAAATATTATTATTGATATTCTTTCATAGACATAATAATATATTTTATTTGTCTATATCTTTGTGTCATTCAGGTTGAGCTTCTGTATCTTTTCAGGTGGGTGTGCATATGTATCTGACTCTTATAAGGCAATCTTTTGCTCTTTAAGATGTTCCTGAGATTATTCCAATGGCACATGGAAGTGCATATTCCATGTAAAGAGAAAACCTTCATCTGATAGATAGTTTGACAAAATATAACTTCTCAGAACCTCAAAAGCTTTGAATTTTCTCATGTCTGCCATGGTCTATTTAGACTACTATAACAAAATATTATAAAACAGTGGTTTATAAACAACACAAAATGATTTCTCACAGTTCTAGAAGCAGAGAATTCCAACATCAAGGTGCCCCAGAGATTGTCTGGTGAGGGCCCACTCTCCGGTTATAGTTAGTGCCCTCCAGCCGTTTCACAAGGTAAAGGGGAACAAGGGGTCTGTTGGGTATCTTTTATAAAGGCATTAATCATATTCATGAGAGCCTTTCTTCATGACCTAGTCATCTCCCCAATGAATCTAACCCCTACATCATTAGCTCAGGCATTGGGATTTCAACATATGCATTTTGGGGGAAACATAAACATTCAGACCATAGTAACGTCCTTTTAACATTTATTGTTATGGACTGACTGACTGTGTCCTCTCCAAATTCATATGTTGAAGCCCTAACACTTGAGGTGATGATATTTGAAGATGGGACCTTTAGGAGGTAATTAGTTGGATGAGATCATGAAGGGAAGTTTCTACAACAGACTTAGTGCTCTTTTAAGAAGAGACACCATGGATTTGATCCTGGGGTTTTAAAAAACAGAAGGAGTCCTAACAATCACACCACTTAACAGCTAAATTAGTTAATCTATATACTGACCCACAAGCACAATTTATTACAATGCTTTTTCTTGCCAATTATTAATAAGTTCAAAACCTGGATCCCTCGTGTACATTGACATCTTTCTGTTTACTTAGAGTTATCCAGCAATGTTTTTGCTTTGTATTATATGAAATTTATTCCCAAGAGGCAAAAATCTATACATATAAATATAAAACATTGGGTAATGAAAAATAGTGGTATTTTCATCAACTTTATAGTATTTATAAAACCATAAAACAAAAATATTTTAAAACTTTTAGCATAGGTAAACAAGTTTATTAATACATTATAAAGCTTTGGGATTTAGCATATATCAGAAAACATCAGTGTGCATAAGAAATATTTTCCTAAGTTACTTAGTATATGCAAAAACTATTAAATATCCTAAGATTTATCAATAAACTGGAAAGACATAATGATTTGGAGAAAGTCAAATAAAATGGGAGGAAAAGTCAAACTTTATCTTACAAGTTTCCCACTGTATTCTACAAAGTCAGGTTTATAGCAATACACAACTTTACAAATACAAAGGAAAACCTAGAGCTCATTTACACATATTCATGGGTTTATTTACTTATTTACTTATTTATCCATTAATCTTATTACTCATTAATTCCAATAATACTCATTCATACAATTCTGTACCATGTTCTGAGGACAATACGTAGAAGGTAATGTGGATAAATAGCAAAATATCCAGACATGGCCCAGGCCAGTCTGAATAGAGTTACAGACTTAAAAAAAAATTACAACCTAAAAGTGTTCAATGTAACACCAAAATTATGACCCATGAAAGAAAATAAATTATTTTTTATTTTATTAAGATTAAAAAATGTATGTGGAAAAATGGTTAAAACAATAAAAAGATAAGCAACAGTTTGGGAGAAAATATGTGCAAAACATGTGCCTGGTAAAGAAATAGTATCCAAAGTAAACACTCTTCAAACTCAACCATGAAAAACAGATGACACTATGTCATCTAAGAGGGATGTTGGTATATAGCAACTTTCTGGACTCCCTGCTTTATTTTCTTGTAATCTCAAATTATTCAAAAAAATTGTCTATTCATTACAAACAAATTATAAGGTAAAAGTGTAAATATAAATAAATAGATGAAAATTTCATATCAGAAAGAGATGATGTTTATTATTAAATCTGATAGATAAAAGTAACTTTAGGAAATGAGTGCTGTTAAAATACATTCAGAATTTGTTCTTTTGGGGTTTCAACAACCCTTCTTAAATTAGCTACTGATTCCCACTCCTAACAGTTAAAATAGGGAATCCTATAGTTAAAACAGTGTAAATAACACAAGTACAATTTATTACTGTCTTGTATATTGATAACTCTTGATAACTTAAAAAACTGAGTTCACAATGTTCATCAGTGTCTCTTTTTACTCAGAGATATCTAGAAATCCTCTTTATATTTCATGAAATGTATTCTCAAGAAGCCAAATATAAATATGTAAGTATAAAATGATTTGCCAATTTTGTCTAAGTATTTCCAATGATATTTTTCTCATAAGTGATACTGATGATCAAGTGTATAGTAATTTTAAGCATTTTTGAAAAGTGTGTATTGTTCATGATTTTCCAAAATAGTTTTACCAATTTATAGTACAAACAGCCATGCATCATATTCTTTTTTTTTGAGAGAGAGAGAGAGAGAGAGAGAGAGAATTTTTTAATATTTATTTTTTTAGTTTTCGGTGGACACAACATCTTTATTTTATTTTTATGTGGTGCTGAGGATGGAACCCAGTGCCGCGCGCATGCCAGGGGAGCACGCTACCACTTGAGCCACATTCCCAGCCTGCTTCATACTCTTAATACTGAAATTGAACATTAGCATTCTGTTTCATGTTTTCCAAACCACTGTACGCAAAACAATGTTAAGTGAGTGGTTATATTCATATATAAATTCTAAGTATATTTTCACTGCCCTTTCAGTTTCTTCTTTTCTTGTTTAGTTCTGGTGTCCCAAGTTGTTTGTAATCTTTCTATAATTTTTAATTGGTTTTTAAATAACAGGAATATTAACAGAAAATAGCTAAAAAGCTATATTTTCCTTGCATATATATTGTGAAAAGTAATGTGTACAAGTTGATTCCTGTTTTGTGAATATATGCTATTAAAAAAGAAAATTCAAAAGCTGGTAAAGTCATGACTCTCATACAAACATAATTAACATGTCTCAAATAGTTTTTATTTAACTTAAATGAGTGAACTAGTTATGTTTTACAGGTGGTTTAGAGAAATAAAAAAATGTATATACAGTAAAAAGTGTCAAAATGAATTTGTAAAAACTGCTTTATTCACATGGTAGTAATCAGCTACATTCAATAGAATATAATTGTTTACATTCTATAAATAAAAATTATATGGACTATAATCAGTTTTCTGTAAACTAACTTCTATGTCTATAAAGCAGTAAAATAGCCTAGACAAACACATGCTAAAACACAAACTCACAGAATCAGATAATGCCTGAAAACTAAAATGTTCCATTGAAAGATACCTAGAAAACAATTTGCACACCTCAATGCATACTTTTTCTTACTAATAAGGAAAAGGATATATCAAAATATTAATAGTAGTTATATTTGGGTTGTGAGGTTATGTATGTTTTCTGTTTGCTTTGGAACCTGATTTTTTTGACAATACATAGAAAGTAACAATCATAAAACAAAAAATAAATACATTGGACTTCATTGACATTAAAATCTTTAGCTCATTGGCAGACTCTTATGTTTCAAATATAAAGGCAAGCCCAAATGGAGAAAATATTCAGAATATATTTACCTGGCAAAGGATTCACAGCCAGCATATATAAAGAATTAACACAGATCAATAATGGAAAAGAAAAACAATGCAAAAAATGGGTAAAATAATTAAAAAGATTATCTAAAAAGTTACGTTAATGTCTAATAATGACATAAACATGTGTCCAACATTATTAAAGTTACATAAATGTCTGTTGGTCACATAAATGTGTTCAACATGAGAAAAATGCAAATTAAAAACAAAATTAAATGTCACTTCACCCTAAGAGAAGAGATAATATTACAAAGGTTGGAAATGTCAAGTGTTGAAAAATTTATCTGAACTTCTCATACACTGCTATGAGGGGAAAATAAAGGAATCAGTTTGAAAACCTCTTTCCCTATTCTACATAGAGTAAGGTACACCAACCACCTTCTCACCCCAAAATTCCATTCTGTAGTATACTTGAGAAATTGAAACATATATCCACAAAGTGACTACTTTAAGAACACACATAACAGTTGTTTCAGAAAATAACAAAAGCTGGAAACAACCTAAATGCCCACCACTGGATGAATGATAAATTCATACAATGAATATACTCAGTAATGAAAGGGGAAACCCCCACTAATAAAATACTGCAGATGCATGTCAGAAATCTTATGACAAAAAGCAAACACAATGAAACTCTCCTGGGCTGTAACAATGTTCTGTATCCTACCAGCTTGAAAATATTTTTCAAAACTCATCAAATTGTCAGATTTTTAAAATTTGACTTGAATGTAAGTACTGGTAATGCATGCTACTTGATTAATTATTTATTGTGGTACTAGGGATCAAAAAATTGGCCAATGATGATCAACTCAATATATAGCCCCTATCCCCTTCCATACAGGGAGGAGGGTCAAAGCCCCAAACTTCTAATCTTATGATGGATTCTCCTGGTAACCAGCCCTCATCTTGAGGCTATCCAGGAACCTACCAAGAGTCACCTCATTAGAACAAAAGATGCTCCTGTCATCCAGGAAACTCCAAAGGATTTAGGAGCTCTGTGTCAGAGGTTCCTGTCACTTGGGATATTATAAAGGTCTGAGGGGCTGTGTCATGAATTGGAGCCAAATATTTTCCTCATCTACAATGTTTTAAGAGTCTTATGCCAGGACCCAGGTACATAGATCAGACATATGTTTCTTATGTCATAGGATGGTATTTGTCCTCCAATTTGTTTTTCTTCAAGATTTTTGGCTACTTTTATGCTTTTATAATCCCATTCACATTTCAGAGTTAGCTTGTCAATCTACACACACACACACACTCATATTTTGATTGGTAGTGTATGAAATCTATACATTGACTTAAGTATAATTTATAATCTTTACAAAATATTCTTCCAAATCAAACCCACTTATTTAATCTTTAATTACTTCCAATACTACTGTTTTGTCATTTCCATACATAGAAATCTTGCATAATTATGTTAGATTCATTCCTAGATATTTTTTATTTATTGGCCCTATCTTCTATACTACAATATTTAAAATGACAATTGTGATTTTTGTATATAAAAATTATATAGTTTTTGCACATTGACTATAATCTAGAAAACTTGCTCAATAACTTATAAATTTTGTATAAATTCTATTCCCATACATTTTCTGATTTTATATGCAAACTCATATTATCCTCAAATAATGACAGAATTATATCCTTTCTATGTATATAAATATAGACTCAAATGCATATATATAGTAATGATAATTGTGAGTTAATAGATTAAACATTAAGGGAAAATAAATATTTAATATGCCATCTGGTTCTCCCTATTCTTACCAACAAAATTTTTCTATCACTGGGAAGTGGCATGAAATTTTGGGGACATGTAGATGCCAGGATAATAGTCCTACACATAAAGAATTTATCTGTGTATATAATAATCCTAAAACAAGTAGTTAACAGTAAAGGCTCTATATACACACTATTTCTCACTGTTGTTGCTAATAAATATTGGCATATTTTCTTAGATTTCTCTTTCTATCAAAACAAATGACTACAAACTTGGTGCCTCAAGAAAACACAAATTTGTGATCTTGCATTTCTGTACATCAGCAGTCTGAGTTAGTTATGCTGGTTTCTCTGCTCTGGTTTTCATAAAGCTGAGATTAAGATGGCTCTTGTTGGGAGGCTCTGGGAGGGATTTAGCGCTAAGTTCTTTCAGTTTGTTGGCAATATCCAGTTCCTTATAATGGCAGGACGGAGGTCCACTTTCCTTGTTGTTGACAGCTGGTGACTAGCAGTGACTTCTAAAAGCCTCTCTTTGATCCTTGCTAGTGAGGCCCTATGCCTTAGAGGCAGCAATGGGGCAAAGAACCTTCCCACCTGTCTCCTTACATCTCCCATCCATCTCCATACTAAGAAAGTTTCCTGCCTTTAAGGGCTCAGGTGATCAGGTTGGGTGCTAGAAAATCCAGGATAATCTCCCTATTTTAATGTCAGTATTTCTTAATTATATCTTCAAACCTTCTTTTGCATGCAATGCATACTTATTTTAGGATTAGTATATAGATGCCTTTGAAGTTGTGAAGTATACCTACCATACTTTTTCAGTCTCACATTCAAACTGACCTTTCTTTCCACTAGATGAAGTGCTTTTGTGAGTTCTTTCATTGTACACTGTTATTCTTCCTCTGTGGAAATATCATTCTTCATATATCTCCGCTAGACTATCCACTACTGTCATTTTGTTATTGATTCCCCACTATATTTAGGTTATGCTCTCTTGGTATTAGCACTCCTTTCTGATTTTCTTCTGGTGTGGTCTGGGTTTTACTGACTATATATTCTTTGGTCTTTAAAGTAGAGTCAGTCAAAATTGTGTATTTATAACTCAAGATGTGTTCTCTATAGTTTTGCTTTCCCCCCACCTCTTACAGTATCTTTTCAACTTATGTCTATCTATTTTTAAAACAAACTTGATATACTTTTCTATAACTAAGCCTCAGAGTTCCTCTGATTCACATATTGGAATTCACAAAATATGAACAAAAGTAATTATAGAACAAAGGAATGCTGGTGTTATATATTATGTCATAACTAGGTGTTTATTGGTAAAATAGTGTTAAACAATAAAAAAATTCAGTTGGGTATCAAAAATAATCCCATTATTTAGGAGTTCTTTATTGTCAACCCTAAATTAGTTGTGTTCTACCTCAATTTATGGTATATTCTGGTCTCAAACTAAAAATTCAAAAAGGAAGTTTTCTCAGATGCTATCTCTTCAAATTATAAGAGGATATGATCCAAAGGAAATATAACAGAATGGTGAGAAGAGACTTCACAGACTTATAATAAGAGAACATAAATAAACAAAAGGTACACAGCTAGCCCCCTTTGTCCCACCTTTATACTCCATCATTGATTATTTATTTGAATCATTTATTCAGTGTATCAGGATCTCATGGTGAGATGCATATGATAGTCACACTTTAGGCCTTTGTATGCCTAAAGAAAGATAATTGGCCCTCTCAAAGATTTGTCCAAACATGAAATTTTGAGAAAAAAAATGGGAAGTCAAAGGTACACAGTGACATAAACTTTTTTAATACATCATATTTAATACTATGAAGCTAAGTGAAAAATAAGTTTATACAATGGCTTATATATAAATTGACATATTTGGGCTGGAGTTATAGCTCAGTGGTAGAGCACTTGCCTCACATGTAGGAGGTCCTGCATTTGATCCACAATACCACATATAAATAAATAAAATAAAGGTATTGTGTCCATGTACAACTAAAAATAAATAAACAAATTGACATATTTAATGTATAATATTTATGCAATACATGCAGAATAAATTCTAAGCAATGCTAGTTAAAATTTTAATATACTTATCTTATGTAAGCATACAATGTATTAGGTATATTTATCCTTTTATCTATGATGAATGGGAAATATGCAATGGAAGAAATTTTTTCCAAATTCACATTGGTTCTTACTAATATTCAAGTTTCATTTTTTTGATGTTCTTCCTTCTTTTACAAATTTTCTATAATAATTTAATATTCTTTTCATTAACCATATTTTACTCATCTTGGTACATACTCACATTTGAAATTCTATAATAAGAGTAAATAGAATATAGGACTTTGGGAACTTATTCATCTAAGACTTAGATGTCTTGGGTAAATTAGTTAATAGAAAAATTATTAAATAATTTATTCCCTTTTCACAAGAAAATAATTCGTTCTTTTTTTTAGTTGTCGATGGACCTTTATTTCATTTATTTTTATGTGGTGCTGAGAATCAAACCTAGTGCCTCACACATGCAAGGCAAGTGCTCTACCTCTGAGCCACAATTCTAGTACAAGAAGATAATTTAAAGTAAATATGCCAAAGTATATTAAATTAAATTAATATACTATTATGCAATATAGCTATATATATAATATTTAATGCTTATCTGGAAAAACTAATATGATTACCCAGTACCAAATAAATAAATAAAAACATGTCACTAGCAGTAGAGATATAATACCAGGCTGTACATATTAGAGATCTGTATAGTGTACATATGAACCATGAGACTTTATTGAAAGAAGATAACAATAATCCTTATGAAATAACCTTGAAAAATGTTAACAAAATAGTCTTTCTTAAAAGCAAAACAAACAAAAACAGGGGACTGGGGATGTTGATCAGTGGTAGAATACTTGCCTAGCATGATGAGGTACTAGGTTCAATTCCCAGTACCACAGAAAAAACAAAACAAAACAAGAAATTAAATAACAAGAACAAAAACAAAAACAGGCAAAGAAACTCAGGCAGAGTGGCATTAACAGAAAAAAGGCAGAACATTTTTCCTTATACAGAAATAACATGAAAAATTCTACCCCATGGAATATAATGTCAACAAAATAATAATAGACTGATTCCTTTATAAATTAAATTCAATCTAGATCAAATCATTTGGAATTTCTATATCAGAAAATATTTGAACTATTTAATTTATATTTTACTGCACAATAAGTATATATATATATATATATATATATATATATATATATATATATATATATGATATGACAGCCCTAGTCTCTTAAAATACTCTTAATTGGTAGAATTTATCTTATTATACTATTCAATATTTCCAAATTATCAACTGTATGTATCAACAACCCATTCATGTTATTTTTCTTGTTGTTTCAAGATTATTAATATGTTCAAATAGAAAAGTATTTGTTCTAATTATGACAAAAAGTGCTGAGATAAAGTAGAACAAAAGTTAAAAAGTTAGAAGGAGACATCTGACCCCCAGATCACAACCTGGAGGCTGTGTGAATTAAGAGATACCTCTTATAATGAAGCATCGTGGACCAAACTGAAATATGTTTCCTCAGTACAAAAGACAAAACACTTGATGAAATGACATTATATATTGTATTTAATTGGACATGTTTGTGCTTCTATTTACCAAAATTTCCACCTCTCTCTATAGTTATGTTATATTAACCATATCCCAAACAGATATCCCATTATTCAAAAATAAATAATAAACAAAAAAACTTAAATGAGACCAGTATTTAGATATTGGAGCAAAAAACATGTGGATGAGACATGAGAAAATATCACAGCCAAGGAAAAGATTATGATATATGTTAAAGAATATATTTGAAATAAAAATAAACAAATGTATGAATGATAATTACAAATAATATGTAAATGTTAAAAGAGTAAATACATAATGAAAGATGTGTTAAATTATTGGGGCACGAAACAGGTGAAATAAATATGTACTTAATTCATTTCATTTCATACTACAAGGCAATAGAAATCCACCCCAAACTTATATATGAACTAAAAGAAAACAAATTATCTCAATCTGATAATATTTCTGATGTATATGTTTTATCTTTAGAGAGAGAGTATATACATTAATATCATATTGCAAGAAAAATGCTATCTACAATATCAATTATTAAGACTAATTTCAGTTGTTTCCATCTTTTAAATGCCATTAAATTTTCTTTATATTTGGGTAAAACAGTTATAGTCTTTAGAAAATCATTTTAATTATTTTAATCTGTTATGCATACAAAGTCCTTGAATTATGATCATCAGATATCAATATTTATTTCTAGGTGGTAGAGTTGGAGGTTTTTCATTTCTTATTTATGTTGTTGCCTACATTTTAATATATTTTTAAGTGACAATATTTTTAACTATCTTAAATATTCACAGGGCAAAAATATCATGTTTCAAGCACTCTTAGTGAATTGAATCTACTCATAAATTCTCAGAATCATACAAAGCATTATTGAGTATAATAAACTGTAGTGCCTAATCTGAAATTGCAGTGAAATACTATATGCTCACACCTAAACTAAAAGCACTATATACTCTATATTTCCTATATCAGATATGATATGAATCCTTGACAATTGCTGAGTGTCCTCAGAATTTTGTATACATTCATTGCACTATAATTACATTTAATAACCAACTCACTGAATTACTTTTTTGCAGAAAAGGAATCAGTTTGATATAACTTACACTTGTAACATTATTTTATTTAGCAACTAAGTCAATACAGAAATATGCATTTCATATGTTGTAATATAGTGAGGATGACTGAAGACCTACTACTACAAGCTAAGTAGAAGGCAGAGGTCCAGCCAAGGAAATGCTAAATGTTCACATCTCATACTTCACACATTCCTACGTGTCTGCCAATCAGTTTATCTTAAATTGGTAATTAAAGCGATAGGAGGGTGACTGAATTCTGGAAAACCTGTAAATTAGTCATTATTTGTCCTCTGGGCTGCTCTTAATTGTAGTATTGAACTTCCTAATCACTTCATAAAATATTTTAAAATACAAAAAATGTAGGTATGAAATGGCAAATAGTTGGATTATCTCTTTCACTTATCTGCAAAGTTTTTACATTAGGTTTTAAGGAATAAAGAAAATATATATAAGCAATGAAGCATGTTATAGCATATATGACCTGAATTTACACTGCCTGCTTACACATGTGAAGTGTTCAGTTAAATTAAGATTGCTTGAGCTAGAATGCATCAGCTAAGTCAGATCTGTGGCTGGCATTGGTACAGTTGGGAAGCCTAGAAACCACAGGACTCAAAGTTAGTAGAGTATTCTTATTCTAGGATATATATTCTTGTTCTAGCACTTGAATGACTCTATTGAACATGGAAGCCTGCCAATTTTAATTTGAAAAAAAATTACACGTTGTCAAGCAATTTCCCTTTACTAAATACATAACTCAGGATATCCATTTAGGAAAAAAAATTCAAATTAGAATAAAAAGAAGAATTTATCTTTCAGTCTCTAAATCAATCACTAACTTCATGTTAATAGCTGCTTTCTGTTCTATACTTGCTAAAGTTTTTTAAAGAACCAACTATTAGCAAATAAGTTTATCTTTTTTATTAAGCTATCCTAAACATTTAGTTAATTACACATTTAAATACAACTATCGAAAAAGACATTTCAGTAACTAATAAACACATAAGATGTACTCAGAAAGACTGCCTTTCTGGAAACTAACAATAAAATAAATCACAAGAAAAAATATTGAAACTCATACTTTATAATCTAAATAATGGTAATGTGGTACTGTGTAAAGTCTAAGAAGTAAAAACTATAGTTTTATATTTTTTCCATCTAGGAAATCTGCATATTTAAATCATAATTATATGCCTGATGTAAAAGCCTAATTATGTCCATTTTTTGTATGACAGAAAAAAGGATAATAGAGAGGAAAATGAAAATATTTTCAATTCTTAAATATATAGATTTACTTGTAATACATTCATAGATAGCTCTTTTCCTTGTAATTAATTAACATTTGATTGAATTTCCTAATATTACAGTTTTGTTAACACACAAAAACTGCACAATTTGTGCAGGCTTTTTCCCACCAGGCATGAATGTAATTATCCCTTATCTTTCAATACAGCCAAGTCCTATAAATATAATTACAAAGTTTTATGTTTACTCAAGCATAAAAAATCTCATAAAATTAATATTGTATTTATCCTCTTACCTTTGTCAGTTATTAAAATTCTCTAGGGACTTCTTGAATACATCCTCTATAACTATAATTTCTAGTGAGAATTAATTTTTACCTGGATTTTCAAACTTTAACAAAGGCACTTACATGTATTTGGACTTCAGGCAGTTGTTAGAAGTTTGTGCTTCTGACACTAATAAACACTGAATTTTTATTAGAAATATTAACCAGAAAATTGGAATTCATTTGATAGACCGTGTTCGATTTGGCATGCCACTCAGGGAAATGCATACTGTGATAATATTTTAAAATGCCATGTGAATTCCCAGTTCTCGACTTCCAAGTACCTCAACATGAAACTTATGAAATATGTTAAGTAATAATAGAAACCCTTATGAGAGGCCTTTTCATTAATAGTGATAAAACTACTTTTAACATGTGTTTTATATTTCAAGTGTTAAATGTGAGAGTACCATTCCAATACCAAAGAGTCCTGTGTCCGTGGATCTAAAACATATGGAATATTGATGAAAATTGAAAAATAGTCTATTTTTTATCTGGGGAAATACAATGAATAAATCAATATGATTTACAGAAAACCAAGTGCTAGCCTTGATATTTGGCATATTGCTTGTTCTACTGTATTGCTGATGGATGTTGACTGTACATTAAACACAGGAAAGCTGTTATGTTTGATATTTGTCTTCCCTGATTGGCAAAATAGTTTATGAACCTTAAGTAATTACCAACTCATGGAACAGAACTTACTCAAGAGAAACTATTTTTGTATCGAAGATATAATAATTACTTCCAATGATTATTGTTATATTTATATTATTGTATAGTGTTTTTATGGGGTTTGAAACAACACATTCTATAGAATCATATATTAATTAGATCCTGTAACAAAAGTATCTAATTTATATTTGTATTTTTAACATTTTTATTACTGCATTATAATTATACATAATGGAGGGCTTATCCATAAAGGCAGATAATGTGCTCCATTTCATTCTCCAGTGCTTCTCCTATCCCTTCCCATATCCCTCCCCTATCCCTTTTCTGTACCTCAAAGTCACTTCTGATGGTACATAATAAGAAAAAGTGGATATACATGACAATGACAGATGTTTTATTAGAATAATAAAAGCAGGTAATTAATAGCAATAGTGAACATGAATCAATTGTGGAATCAAACAAGTACCCTCCACCCTCACATTATATAGCAATCCTCACTTGTGTGATACAGAGAATGGCATGAGAATTTTGAAAGGATTTCCATAATAATAAACTTACAAGATAAATTATGTCCCTCTCATGAAAATAGAAGGAAGACTAATAGAGTAGAGAAAGGGGATATAGAGAAGGGTAAGTACTGGGGAACAAAATTCACCAGATTAATCTGTGTCCATGAACAAATATACCACAGTGAATCCCTCCTATATATCTGTGTAACTGTAATTCATTAATTAAAATAAAAATAATAATAGAAGGGAGATCAGCAGAGCAGAGCAATGGAATCAGGAGGAGGGAGGAGCAAAGGGAAATGTAAGGTACCGGGAAATGAGGTTGATCAAATTATTATGTGCATGTAAGAATACAGCGTAATGAATCTAACTATTATGCACAATTATTTTGTAACAATAAAAATAAATTTTAAAAGAGAGCTAGAACTGCACTATCTGAAGACTAAATTAAACTCATAAAGTTCATAATCAGGACACACCCTCATTTGCCAGTTTTCCTCCAGGGTTCCATCTTTCTGATGTTTTCTGATTTTCCTCCTTCATAGATATAAGTAAAGTATTGTTTATCTTTTAAAAAAACATTCAACATATGACTCCTATATGACTGCAAATTTTAAGAAATATGGTTTAAGTACTTAATGATATTAGAAATCAGGTATGTGCCATTAGTGTACTCCGAACCTGTCAATTAGTAAATAATAATGGACAGTTAAAAACACTTTTAAAACTTCTAAAGATTTTATATAGTTTCATTGGTACCAACTCCATAAATATTTGGTGAGAAAAACAGCTCTTTGATTTTTATACAATAATCTGTAATGACCTGATACTGTGATTCACTGTTTTTCTGATCATAAATCTTTTATTCTCAGTTGAGAACCTAAGCCCCAGAGATGCCCTCAAAGCCTAGGATTTAGTCCCAACCTTTTTGTGATATCTTAATAGATTTCATATCAATCTTCTTGATATATGGATGCCAATTCTTTTACTTCAGCTACACGAAAGAAACTCAAGCTCATTATTTTGTCAGCTTTCACAATGATTTAATTTCAATAAAAGCCAAAAGAGAAAAAAACAGGAAATATTGAAAATACACAGAAGATTCCTCACATATGAAAATGGGGATAATATTCTAAATAATAAGTTAGATGTAAGAAATGTTTTTAATTATTAAATTTCTTAACTAGTGGTCCTCAATCTCATGTATCAACATATTTATCTGTATCACTTTTAAAGTATTTAGAATTCTGGCATCAGACCAAAATAATTTTCATATATGTATGTATGTATGTATGTGTGTATATATATATATATATATATATATATATATATATA
>NW_025999900.1:14576756-14582562 GCF_001458135.2 Marmota marmota marmota
ATATATATATATATATATATATATGAAGTTCTTAGAGGTCTTTTCTTAAACCAGGGTTGAGAACCACTGCCTTAGGATATATCCTTGCATTAATAAATACTGCAATAAGATCACCTGAACCTAATGTGAATAAAACTGCCAATTTGAAAATATAAACATTTAATAATATTTGCCTTTTCACTAATAATGTTGAGGTTGAGTTATCACCTGTGAAATGTGAAATCTTGGTATCACTACATGATTCAATCTTCCTATGTGTCTCCTTGCAAAGATGAGTACTGTCATGAATTAGGTGGGTAGATTTTTGCTGTTTCCATGACAGTATTGGTTTATATAATCATAAACACTTTTCTTAAGAACTTACCCCCCAAAAGTATTTAAGCTCATCTAAGTAGTATACAACACAATACCTCTTGACCCTGAAATATACAACTTTATTTTGACATGTACTTGTATAAGTATCATTAAAATATTAGTGAGTACTTATAGAAGTTTATTTTGTGGCAGGTACATTTCAAAACACTCTACAAATAATTCTCATTTTTATAACCATATTATTCCCACTTTAAATATAAAAACTAGGCACAGAGAGGTCTTATTAAGATGACACAGCTATGGAGCAGGGAAGTGCAGTAGCAAACCTGTTGCCCTTCTTTCTAAAATCCACATATTACTGCATAGTAAACAAACAATATGTTGCTACTAATTTTTAAACAGATATCTTTTAAAGAAATTGAATGTTTTAAAAATGATTTTGCATTCACTATTCCTTTTATAGTGCTTTTCATTTCTTTGTGCAAGTCCATGTTTCAGTCTGCTATCATGAGGGCAGAAGATCGTGGTTCAGTAAGTTTCTCTGGTGATTGTCTCCCACAGACATCCAATAGGTACAGCTATTCATGCACCAAACTACTTCTGTGAGAGCTAAGCAAGCCATGAGAGAGAAAAAAAAAGTCCTGGTTTAGAAAAAATACAAAGAAAATGTACATAAAGGCAGCAGGATGAAAAGAGTTACATGCATGGCTTCCCACACAACTCCAAGCAAACAGTACATCCTGGAGAGACAGACACCTCTGGCTCACAAGAGAGATAGGGAATTAAGTCTAGGCCCTAGGCTTAAACTTAGACCATGATCACCACAGGGAAACCTAGGCAGAGCCCCACAAACCCTGTTCCCAGGCTGGCATCAGCATACTGAGCCACTGGAATTCCATTAGCCATGTGACTGTTTGCATAAATCATTCCTCCTCAAATCTCATGTAGCAAAATGGAGAACAAGACTCTACCCACTGGAGAACAAAGCACAGAATTTTCTCTTAAAGTGCAGTGCCAGGCCTACCACAGTCAAGGCTCAGCACCAAATAGAAACCAAAAGCCTCATACCCAGGCCATGCTGAGAGCCACAGCCAAAGGGGCCCCAGCAAACTTCCAGCTGCCGGCTGATGATTGGCTCACAGCGGCCCCAGCAACATCTAGCTGATTGGCTCCTCTGTGGTGATGCTCATTGGGCTGTTTCCCTGCCCTTTCAGACCATGGAGCTGCTCATTGGGGGACTTTTTTGGCTCCGCCCACGTGACCCAGCCAATCGGCCTCAAGAGCAGGAGGATTGTGGGAGGTGTAGAGAGGCTGGTGTTGGAGAGAGAGGCTTGTGGAAAGCCGGTGGTGGCAGTTGGGGCTCTGAGGGTTTTTCCTGAGAGGCTGTTTTGTTTGGGGTGTGTGGTTCTAAAAATAAAGTTAGTTTCTTTTCACAAGTGGCTCCTGATTGTGCCCAGCCAGACTGCGGCAAAGGCTCAGCACCAAATAGAAACCAAAAGCCTCATACCCAGGCCAGGGCTCACAGATGGCACCTCTAGACCTTCTCTAGAACTAAGTAGAGACCTGCATACCAGTAGGACAGACTGAAGTTTTGGCCTTCATCATTGCCAGGATTTGAATTCACACAGACACACACACACCTACCTGAGACTGAGCAGGTTCCTGGGGTTATGAAACCCATCTATGATCCAATTTAGGTGAGCCTTGGTGGCCAAGGGAATGTGTCCATCACCCCTTCTTTGGGAGTATACCTACTACAGACCAGCGCTCAAGGATGAAGCCTCTGTACCTGTCCCAGTACTAGCAGAGGCCTATACCCAGTGGGATGAACTCATGTTTAGCCTGCATTCCCACAAGCTGTAACCTGGATCTTGGTGTACCCCCAAGATTATACAAGTCTTTTTCATGTTAGACTTTAGTGTGATCCAGCTTTGCTTCAGCCTTAGAGGTCAAGGGATTGCCTTCATCAACACTACCAATCTCAGGCAGCATAGCATGGGGCTAGAACTAATTTATGTAGGATAGGACTACACAGTAAGTGCAGGACTTTGCCCTGGAACCTAGTGCTGGGCTGATGAAATCTAATACTTGGCAGATTCCAATGGTGCCAATCTCTACTCCTGTATACAGATGGAACAAACCTTGCATCAAAGGGAGAAATGCAGCCTCAGTCAACTGGACTTCTGTTTAGGCCAGCATTCCCTGTGGCTGATTGCAACCACATTAGGCCATGAGTCCACCTCAAAGGGTAGGAAGTTCATAGTATTGTGGTCTTTGGCCCTGGTCTTGATGGGCTGAGAGTTCATGGAATTACAAGTTTTATTGCAATGCTGACCACAGGCATGGACTAAAAGCTATTGCTGTTTCCTCCATGGCAATTCTGTCCAGAGCTAGCCCAAATCCAATAGTGCTAACTTCAGGCTAGTGATTGTGGATGAGAAATCTGGTTTTACCAAGCCTAAGTGACAGAATTTTAAGGATGAACCACCCTCTGTATTTATTCATTCTGAAGAAAACACCAACTACAGATCTGTAACAAACCTGGGCTTTGATCACCCTTTAGTGCTGAATCAGTGACAACACATGAAAAATGGACTTGCAATAATCCTGGACATAGGACACCATCCATTGTTGAAGTAGCTGAAGTAACTATAGGCTCAGAGAAAATAAGCAGCCTGCTCAGAATTTGTGGAAAGACAGGCACAAAGAAAACCAGATTATAAGACAGGAAATACCTAATTCTTAAATGCCCAGATGATATTGTACAATGGCAAGCATCAAGGCCTTTCATAAAGCTGTGACCTCAAAATAAGAGGCCAGAATTGATTCAATAGTAAACAGTGTAGGAAATTCTTAAATAATTTAAAGCAATTGATTTAAGGAAGCTCTATGAGCTACAAGAAAACAAAGAAGCGTTTAAATAACACAGAAATATAACAGAGAGAATGGAAACAATTTTAACAAATCAGTTACCCTTGAATTGAAAAATACACTAACCAATTAAAAGTGAAAGAGGAGCCATTAATAGGAAAATAAATGAAACAAAAAAGAATTAGCAAACTTAGAAACAGGATATTTGAAAATAGCAATTAGAAAAGAAAATATAAAAAAGATGAAGAGAAAATAAGACGCCTACAAGAACTTTTGGACAACATTAAAGGAACACATATTCAGGTTATCAGGGTTCCAGAGGAATTTGAAAATGTTACGAAGGAGAAAACTTATTTAAAGAAATAATAACAGAAAATTTCTCAAAACCTAGAAAAGTTTACAAATATCCAAGTAAAGGAAAGGCAAAGGCCTCAGTCAGATTTAACTTAGTCAAGTTGACTCACAAGACATTATATCAAGCTGTCAAAGATGAAAGATAAAGAGAAGATTCTCAAGTCAGCAAGACAAAAGAAAGAAACAAACAAAAAAATGGAAAAAAAAAAACACATAGAGATGTCCTAGGTCACCTAGCAGCAGACATCTCAAAAAAACCTACAGGACAGGAGACAATGATATAAGGTTCTCATGGTATTGAAGAAAAAAACCAAAAACTGCCAATCATCAACACCACAGTACACAACAACTTGTCATTTACAAATAAAAGAAGAGATAAGTAAATTCTCATAAAAATAGGATATATGTCTACCATAACTGTCCTAGAAGAAATACAAAAAGAAATTATTTTTTAAAAGGAATTCCTTAGGCTAAAGGAAGAGATGTTGATGAGTAAGAAGAAAATGAGTAAGATGGAAATGTCACTATTTAGAGTAATTTACATAGACAAACTTAAAATGCTATAATATTGTAAATAAAATGCATAACCCAGTTGTATCATTAGTATAAAAACTAAAAGAAAAAAAATAAAATAATAAATACATTAATATTTTATGATACAGGCAATATAGCAACATAGAAAGATTTAAAATGAGAAATCAAAAATTTTAAATGTAGGGGGGTTGAAGTGCATATACAGAGTTTTCATTATTAGTATATTTTGTTTTTACTCTTTTTCTTTTATTGCTTCTTTTCTTTATAATCATGTGAAACTGGCATCATTTCAAAACATAAGGAAGTTCATAGTATTATGGTTTTTGGTCCTGGTCTTGTTGGGCTGAGAGTTCAGGGTATGACAAGTTTTGTGGCAATGCTGACCATAGGCATGGACTAAAATCTGAAGCTGTTTCCTTGTCATAATCCAAAGACATTTTTTGTAAACCTCATGGTTACCAAAAAGAAAACTATATATGCAATATATATATATATACACACACACACACACACACACACACACACAAACACACATGCACACACACACACACACATACACACCAATAATAATAATAGGCAAGCAAGCAAAACACACTATTAGAGTAAATCAATTAATCAAAAATGAAAAGAGGGAAAAAAGAAAGGAAGTGTAACAAAATTAGGAAAGATATTATATAATGGCTGTAGTAACACCTTACCTATCAACGATGACCTTGAATGTGAATAGACTAAATTCATTAATGAAAAAACATAGAATGACTTAATGGACAGAAAGAGATCCAACTATACATTGCTTACAAGAAACTCACTTTAGCCATAAGGACACACAAACTGAAATTCCATATAAATAGAATTAAAGAGAAAACAAAAGTAGTCAAACTTATACAAATATAATAAACTTTAAATGAAAAACTTTATTTTTTCAATTTATTTTAATTAGGTATATATGACAGCAGAAATGCATTTTGATTCATTTTACACAATAATGCACAACTTTTCATTGCACTGATTGTACACAACATACCATTGCACCAAATGCGCAATCATACATGTACCTAGGGTAATAATGTCCATCTCATTTCACCATCTTTCCTGCTCCCATAATCCCACCCCTCTCCTCCCTCCCCTTTGCCCATAGTTCCTCCATTTTTCCCATACCCCACCCTCTCATTATGGATCACCATCCACTTATCAGAGAGAACATTTGGGCTTTGTTTTTGTTTGGGGGGATTGGCTTACTTTGCTTAGCATGATATTCTCCAACTCCATCCATTTACCTGCAAATACCATAATTTTTTTTCTCTTTTAATGCTGAGTAATATTCCACTGTGTATATATACCACAGTTTCTTTATCCATTCATCTATTGAAGGGCATCTAGGTTGGTTCCGCAGTTTACCTATTGTGAATTGAGCTGCAATAAAAATTGATGTGACAGTGTGTTGCGCCCCCTGCCCGCAAGGAAGACGCAACACTCAGGAATCTTCTTTCAGTAGTTTATTTCAGGCCCTTGATAGTTCTTCATCTACCTCTCGGATGCCCCTCCCAGCCTTAATAAAGCATCTCAAGCCCCAATGCAAAGCAGCCACGTGGAGCTTTCTCATAGGGTGATGAAAAGTCATGCGCCAACTCTCCCAAATAAGGAGTTGTTTGTCACAGACCACAGCGGAGCCAGCGCCATCTTGTAATGGCGACCATAATTTGCATAAACGGCAGAAGCGGCTCACCACAGT
>NW_025999900.1:14583801-14590924 GCF_001458135.2 Marmota marmota marmota
TTTTTTTTTTTTTTTTTTTTTTTTTTTTTTTTTTTTTTTGTATTCTTGATAACTGCCATTCCAACTGCTGGTGAGATGAAATCTTAAGAGTAATTTTGATTTGCATTTCTCTAATTACTAGAGATGTTGAACTTTTTCATATATTTGTTGATTGATTCTATATCTTCTTCTGAGAAGTGTCTGTTCAGCTCTTTAACCCATTTATTGATTGGGTTGTTTGTTTGTTTGTTTGTTTTTGGTTTGCTTTTTTTTTTTTTTTTGGTGATAAGTTTTTTTGAGTTCTTCATTTATCCTGGAGATTAATGCTCTATCTGACATGCATGTGGCAAAACTTTGCTCCCAAAATGTAGTCTCTCTCTTCACCTAATTGATTGTTTATTTTGCTGAGAAGAAGCTTTTTGGTTTCGATCCATCCCACTTATTAATTCTTAATTTTATTTGTTGTGCTTTATGTCTTGTGCTTTTCGATGCGATGAAGATTTAGGCCTACTTTTTCCTTTATTAGGTGCAGGGTCTTTGATCTAATTCCTAGGTTCTTGATTCACTTTGAGTTGGGTTTTGTGCATGGTGAGAGAAAGGGGTTTAGTTTCATTTTGCTACATATGGATTTCCAGTTCTCCCTGCACCATTTGTTGAAGAGACTATCTTTTCTCCAATGTATATTTTCAGCTCATTTGTCTAGTATGAGATAACTGTATTTATGTGGATTTGTCTCTGTGTCTTCTATTCTGTACCATTAATCTACATGTCTATTTTGGTTCTAATACCATACTGTTTTTGTTAATATAGATTTGTAGTATTGTTTAAGGTTGGTATGGTGATGCCTCATGCTTCATTCTTTTTGCTAAGGATTACTTAGCTATTCTGGGTCTCTTATATTTCCAAATGAATTTCACAATTGCTTTTCTTATCTATAAGGAATTATGTTGGGATTTAAATTGGAATCTCATTCAATCTGTATAGCATTTTGTGTAGTATGGCCATTTTGACAATATTAATTTTGCTTATCCAAGAGCAAGAAAGATCTTCATCTTCTAAGGTCTTCTTCAATTTCTTTCTTTAGTGTTCTGTAGTTTTCATTGTACAGGTCTTTCACCTCTTTTGTTAATTGCCAAGTATTTTTTTTTCTTTTTGAGGCTATTGTGAATGGAATAGTTTTCCTAATTTCTCTTTCAGAGGATTCATCACTGATGCATAAAAATGCATTTGATTTATGGGAATTGATTTTATATCCTGATTCTTTGCTGAATTTATTAATTCTAGAATTTTTCTGGTGAAGTTTTTGGATTTCCTAAGTATAGAATCATGTCATCAACAAATAATGATAGTTTGAGTTCTTCTCCTATTCATATCCTTTTAATTTCTTTCATCTCTCTAATTGCTCTGGTTAGAGTTTTAAGGATGATGTTGGAAAGAAGTGGTGAAAGAGGGCATCACTGTCTTGTTCCAGTTTTTAGAGAGAATGCTTTTAATTTTTCTCCATTTAGAGTGATGTTAACCTTGGGTTTAGCATAGATAGCTTTTACAATGTTGAGGTATGTTCCTACTATCCCTAGTTTTTCTAGTGTTTTGAACATGAAAGGGTGTTGTATTTTGTCGAATGTTTTCTCTGCACCATTTGATATAATCATATGATTCTTATCTTTAAGTCTATTGATATGATGAATTATATTTATTGATTTCCATATTTTGAACCAACCTTGCATCCCTGAAATGAATCCCACTTGATCATAGTGCACTATTTTTAATATGTTTTTGTACATTATTTGTCAGAATTTTATTGAGAATTTTTGCATCAGTGTTCATCAGGGATGGATATTGATCTAAAATTTTCTTTCCTTGATGTGTCTCTGTCTGGTTTTGGTATCAGGATGATACTAGCTTCAAATAATGAGTTCAGAATGGTTCTCTCTTTTTCTATTTCATGGATGCTTTGAGAAGTATTGGTAATTATACTTCTTTGTAGGTATTATATAACTCAGCTGTCTGGTCCTGGGCATTACTTGGTTGGTAGGCCTTTGATGGTGTCTTCTATTTCCTTGCTTGAAATTGATCTGTTTAAATTGTATATTTCCTGTTGACTCAGTTTGGGTTGATCATATGCTGCTAGAAATTTTTCAGTGCTTTCAAGGTTTTCTGAAGTATAAATTTTCAAACTAGTTTCTAATTGTCTTCTGTATTTCAATAGTGTCTGTAGTATATTTCATTTATATCATGAATTTTAGTAATTAGAGTTTTCTCTCTTCTTCTTTTCATTAGGGTAGGTAAGGGTTTGCCAATTTTATTTATTTATTCAAAGAACTAGCTTTTTGTTTTCTCAATTTTTAAAATTGTTCCTTTTGCTTCAATTTTATTGATTTCTGCATGATTTAAATTATTTTCTGTCTTCTACTACTTTCTGTGTTGATTTGTTCCTTTTTTACCTAGGGCTTTGAGCTTTAATGTCAGATTATTTATTTGTTGACTTTTTCTTCGTTTAATGAATTAACTCCATGCAGTGAACTTTCCTCTTAGCACTGCCTTCATAGTGTCCCATAGATTTTGATAAGTTGTATTGGAGTTCTCATTTATCTCTAAGAATTTTTTAACCTCCTCCCTTATGTCTTCTATTTTCTATGTGTCATTCAATAGTGTATTGTTTAGTCTCCATGTGTTGGAGTAGCTTCTATTTTTAATTTTATCATTGATTTCTAATTTCATTTCATTATGGTCAGATAGAGTGCAGGGTAAGTACCTCTGTTTTTTTGTAGTTTCTGAAACTTGCTTTGTGGCATAACATATGGTCTATTTTGGAGAAGAATCCATGTGCTGCTGAGAAGAAACTGTATTCACTCGGTGATGGATAGAATATTCTATCTCTTAAGTCCAAATTATTAATTGTATTATTGAGATCTACAGTTTCTTTGTTTAGTTTTTGTTTGGAAGATCTATCCAGTGGTGAGATAGGTGTATTAAAGTCATCTGGTATTATTGTGTTGTGGTCTATTTGGTTCTTGTAGTTGAGAAGGGTTTGTTTGATATTTGTAGATACCCCATTGTTTGAGGCATAGATATTTATGATTGTTATGTCATGTTGATGTATGAATCCCTTAAGCAGTATAAAATGTCCATCTTTATCCCTTTTTACTAGCTTCACTTTGTAGTTCACTTTTTCTGATATGAAGATGGAAACCCCTGCTTATCTACATGGTCCATGTGAGCGGTACAATTTTTCCCACCCTTTCACTTTCAGTCTGTGGATGTCTTTTCCTTTGAGATGAGTCTCTTAAAGACAGCATATTGTTGGGTCTATCTTTTTTTATCCAATCTGTCCATCTATGTCTTTTAATTGATGAGTTTAGGCCATTCACATTCAGGGTTATTGTAAAAATGTGATTTGTATTTCTGGTCATTTTGGTTTATTTTTTATTTTTAACTTGACTTGGTTTCTCCTATGATTGGCCTTTCCTTTAGTATAGTTCTCCCCTTTGCTGATTTTCATTATTGTTTTTCATTTCCTCCTCCTGGAATATTTTGCTGAGGAGGCTGGGTAGTGCAAGCTTTATCACTGCAAATTTTTTAAACATGTTTTTATCATGAAAGACTTTTATTTTGTCATCAAACCTAAAGTTTAATTTTGCTGGATATAATATTCTTGGTTGGCATCCAATTTCTTTCAGCGATTGGTATATGTTGTTCCAGGATCTTTTTGCTTTAAGGGTCTTTGTTGAAAAATCTGCTGAGATATTAATAGGCTCCCCCTATATGTGGTCTGATTCCTCTCTCTTGTGGTCTTTAAGAGTCTATCCTTATTCTGTATGGTAGGCATTTTCATTATAATGTGCCTTGGTGTATATCTGCAGTAATTTTGTACATTTGATGTCCTCTTGTATTTGGTAAGCCTCTTGTATTTGATTTTCCAATTCCTTCTTCATGTTTGGGAAATTTTCTGATATTATTTCATTTAAGAGATTGTCCATTCCTTTGGATTGAATCTCTGTGCCTTCCTCTAACCTGATAAATCTTAGATTTGGTCTTTTCATGCTATCCTATAATTCTTGGATGTTCTGTTCCTAGCTTCTTACCATCTTCACTGTACGGTCAACTTTATTTTCAAGATTGTATATTTTGTCTTCATTATCTGATGGTCTGTCTTCCAAGTGATTTAGTCTGTTATGATGTTTTCTATTGAGTTTTTAATTTTGTTTTTTGTTTCCTTCATTTCAAGGAATTTTTTTTCAGAACCTCTATCTCTTTCTTGAAGTAATCTTTTGCTACCTGTATTTGCTTCCGTATCTCTTTGTTGCTATGACTGATGATTGCCTGTATTTGCTCTCTTATCTCCTTGTTGGAGTGATCAATTTTTGCCTGTATTTACTCACTTAGGTCCTTCTTTAATTTGTAGATCATTTTAATTATGTACATTCTGAACTTCTTCTCTGACATTTCATCAACTGTGCTGTCCATGGATTCTATTATTGTAGTATCTATGTTTGGGGCATTTTCCTCTCTTGTTTTTTCATGTTATCTAAATATCTTCCTTTTTTGCAGAACAGATCTGAGGTATTACAGTTTCTACCCTATAATCTTGTAGTGTCCTTGCAGATTACATGTACTTCACCTTGGTGTTGGGCTTCTAATCCCTGGCTGGTGTCCTATGGTAATTGCTTCTGCAACTAAAGGTAGTGGTGGTGGTAATAGTGGAGATAACTCAAGATAGCAGTGGGAGTGTCCCAAGATGACTGCAACCACTTTCAGAGATGGGGCTGAACGGGTGGGCCGTGTGTTCAGAGATGCAGCTGCCTCCAGACTCCATCTGTTGTCTCAAGGTGGAGTCTACTGTGTGGGGAGGGCTATGGCAATGGCTGTAGTGTCCCAAGATAAAGGTGGGCTATGCCTGGTCTCTGGTGTGGGTTAGTCCTGGACCTAACCTTGCCCTGAGCTCCCACATGAATCAGGGGGGGGCAGTCCTGGGCCAGAACCTTGGCACTAGCATGGTTGCAAGGCAGGTCCTGGATCTAACCTTGGCCTGGCTCCCAAGCAGGTTGGTGGGGGCAGTCCTAGGCTAGGGCCTTGGCTCCAGCATTGTTGGTGTGGGTTATCTAAATGATAAACTTTAAATGCACAGTAGAAACAAGAAGCAAGTTACTATATAATGCTAAAGGGGTCAATTCAGCAAGAGTAAATAACAATTCTAAATATATATGCACCCATCATCAGAACACTCAGATATGTAAAGCAACTATTAATAGACCTAAAGGGAAAGGTAGACTCCAATACAATAAGAGAAAACCATAACCTACTACCCTTAACAATAGATGGCTTATTCAGACAGAAAATCAAATAAGAATCCATAAAGTTAAATTGTACCCTAAACCGAATAGACCTAAAAGATATCTGCAGACTATTCCTTCCATCAGCAGCAGAATATACTTTTTTTTTTCAACAGCACATGGAACATTCTTTAGGGTAGATCATATTATGGGACACAAAACAAGTCTAAAAACTTTAAAAGTGAAGTCATATCAAGTATATTTAGTGACCACAGTGCAATAAAACTGATAAACAAATAACAAGAAAACTTTTTTAAGCTGTACAAATACTCAAAAATTAAAACTTGCTTTGTAACATCCTAAGGATCAAGAAAGAAATCAAGAAAGAAATTTTCAAATTTCTTGGAAACCGTGAAAATGACAACACAACAAAGCCTCTGGGGTACAGCAAAGCAATAGCAAAAGGGAAGTCAATAGCCATCAACACCTACAATAAAAATAGAAAGATCTCAAATAAGTAGGTGATAGAGACATCTCAAAGAACTAGAAAAAATAAGAGTAAACTAAACCCAGAAGTAGCAGAAGGAAAAAAAATAATGAAATAAGTAAAATAAAGATAAAAAATTAAACAATAATAAAATCAATGAAACAAAAAGCTGATTCTTCAAAAAGATGAATAAAATAGATAAATCCTTAGACACACTAAGAAAAGGAGAAAGAAGACTCAGATAAATAAAATTAGAGATGAAAAATGAGATATTTTAATTAGCACATGTAAAAGCACAGGATCATTAAACTTTATAAACATTGCACATCAACAAATATGATAATCTAGAAAAGATGGAGAAATTCCTAGACACACACAGCTTACCAATATTTAATTATGAATAGAAAGTTTGAACAGATGAATAACTAATAATGAGACTGAATCAGTAATAAAAGGACTACCAACAAAGAAAAGACCAGGATCATATGGTTTCACCACAGGTTTCTATCAAAAATTTAAGAACTAATACAAATTCTTACTAAATTATTCCAAAACAATGAAAAAGAGGGAATTTTTCAAACATATTTTTTAAGGCCAGCATTACCTTGATAGCAAAATAAGGACAGACACATACAAACACACACACACACACACACACACACACACACACACATACACAAACTACAAGCCAATATGTTTGATGACTATACATTTATAGATCCTCATAAAATATTAACAATCTGGGTTTCAACAACATATAAAAAAGCTTATTCACCATTGTTGTGATTTGGTAATTGTGGTGAGCCGTTCTTATAGACCGTGGCCGCCATTAAAAGATGGCGTTGGCTTCCACTGTGGCCTGTGATAAACAACTCCATGGAGAATTGGCATGCAATCCCTTCCCATCCTATGAGAAAGGTCCACGTGGCAGCTTAAGATTGGTATGCGGGAGGCTTTATTAGGCTGTGCTTGGGCGCTTGGCGGGGGGTCACTAGAAGATGATACATGAATCAAGGCCTGAATAAACTGCTGAAAGAAGAATCCTGTGTCGTGTTTTCCCTTGCTGGCGAGGGGTCGCAACAATTGGTGGCCCGTACGGGGAATTATATTCCTCGAACCCAGGATCCAGAAGTTTCAGCAGTCAGGGTGGTGCACCGGAAAGTTCCCAGGTAAGTGGGAATCCACAAGTAAGTAGCGGGACGCTCCTCTGTAGAAAAGGAGAGAGCGGGGATTTCATAGAACGGAACGCTCCTCCATAGAAAAGGAGAGAGCGGGGATTTTTGTACTTTCACTTTCATTATATCTTTGAAAACATTATGGGCGCTACCTCTTCAAGCCCAATTTTGTTGTCCCTAGATGGGTTGCTACGTTCAAAAGGACTTAA
>NW_025999900.1:14591971-14620915 GCF_001458135.2 Marmota marmota marmota
GGGATTGTGTTGCCAACTTAAATTTTGTCATTATTACCAGGCTACCTGTGTTATCCTACTTCTCGCCGTCGTTACGATGCAGGATGCGAGGCAAGGCACTGCACTTGAGTGATCCCTCAACGGACCTCAAGGAAAGCATGTCCTATTGCATGCGGGTTTGACATCCACGCCCCGCCCTACGAAAAAAGGCGTCAGCTGATATGGGACCAGGTCTAGGGAAGGGCCCTCCTTAGGACTGAACCATACATTGCAGCCACTTCTGCACAGTGGGATAGGACCTCTACTTTCGCCTGCATTGTTTTATAAAATAGAAGGGGGAACTGTGGTGAGCCGTTCTAATTAGACCGTGGCCGCCATTAGAAGATGGCGCCGGCTTCCACTGTGGCCTGTGACAAACAACTCCTAATATGGAGAATTGGCACGCAATCCCTTCCCATCCTATGAGAAAGGTCCACGTGGCAGCTTAAGATTGGTATGCGGGAGGCTTTATTAGGCTGTGCTTGGGCGCTCGGCGGGGGGTCACTAGAAGATGATACATGAATCAAGGCCTGAATAAACTGCTGAAAGAAGAATCCTGTGTCGTGTTTTCCCTTGCTGGCGAGGGGTCACAACAGGTAATGAAGTATTCCCCAAAGTCTCATTGAAGGCTTATTCCCAAATGCAGCAACATTGAAGATGGGGCTTTAGGAAAGTGACTGAGGGCTCTTTCCTTACCAGTGAATTAATTCATTGGTGGATTAAAAAAATGATAGCATTATTGGGAGGTGGAAATGGGAAGTGAGCTGTAATTGGAGGAAGCAGGTCACTGGGGGTAAGCCCTACAAGGGTATACTTTGTCTTCAGCACCTCCCTCCTCTCTCTCACTCTCCCCCTCACTCACTCCCACTCCTCCCTTGCCACTGTAAGGTCAGAAACTTTGCTCCATCACATTGTTCTACCATGATGGTTGACTCACCTCAGTCTCAAAGCAATGGAACCAGCTATTCATGGACTAAAATCTCTGAAACTATAAGTCAAAATAAAACTTTCTTTTTTCCCTTTACTTTGTTCTTGATGGCTATTTTGGTCAGAGTGATGAAAACCTGATTGATACAACCATGATCCACTAGGACTTATACCAGGGATGGAATAATTATTCAATGCATGCAAATCAATAAACACAATACACCACATCAACAGAATGGAGGAGGGAAAATCATATGATCTTTTCAACAGATACAGAAAAGGCATTGGTAAAATTGGTAAAAATGCTGAACAAATTAGGGATAGAGGGAATGTGTCTCAACATAATAAAGGTCACACATAATAAACAAACATCCCACATTATATTGAAGATGGACAAACTAAACTACCTCTATAATATCTAGAACAAGACATAGTGGTCCACTTTTATACATCACTATAAATTAATAGTATCAATAGTTTTATAAAGCGTAGCATTTAATACACAGGGTAATATATTTCTTAAGGAATAAAAACATTTTTAAATGAGGGAAATTTAGTAAATGGTCATTTATGCAAGCATGTGATTTAAATTTAACCCAAGACATTAGTAACCGATCATGTTGATCCCAAATTTCACCTCTTCTTTGATCCCTGCTTATAAGGTGGTCAGTGTCAAAGCAAGATGCATGGGAGTCCAGCAGTTTTAAAATGATGTATGTAAATTGTTTCCCTCTGATGAACTTATTAGTTTTTAAGATGTGTTAGAACCACTGTGAGGAGATTTTGCTTGTTTTCTGGCTTAGCATGATGTGAACAGTGGAGATAGAAAGAGGAGGCTTTTGTCCACAGTTGTGTGCGTAATGTAAAAACCGAGTTGAAGAGCAGTTCAACCTTCACTCAGAATATAGACTACTTACCTAGCACTAAAAACAGTTTTTGGAACTAGGGTCCTTTTTACCTTTTTCCTTGATTGATGAAGTCACTGGAGCTACTTCTCTTATATGACTATATCATGGCCAGTGGCTCTGTTTCCCTGTGTAGTATTTTGCAATGACACTGCTACCAGAAGTTATTTATTATAGACGACCTCTAGAATAAAACTCCATAAAAGAGCAGCAGCTGTTTATTTCTGTATTTTCTATCTCATACTAGTTTGATAATCATCATTGTGATTCCATGTTAGTCTTCTTCTTTGGGAACTGATTCTCAGCAAAGATAATTATATCTTCACAGAAAAAAATGGTAGCATCACACATGTATTATCAATATTTAACATCAAAGAGTATCTTAATTCATTTTTCCCTGAGAATAATTTCTGGAAAGGGGATATATTTATGAAAAATCTAGAATTAGTCAGATGTCCCTAAAATGAAAGAAGATTATTTTTTCCTAGTATTTTGAATACAGAAACATTGCAGAGAACTTTTATATAATACTTTATCCACCCATGATATAACATTAGACTGTTTTGTTGATTCTTTTTCTAACTATCTACGTGATTATTCATTTTTTTCTGGAACATCTTGTTCATTATAGAGTAAGGTATCTGCTGCTACAAGACAAATAAGCAAACAAACAACAACAACAAAAAAAATCTTTTCAACTAACTAAATGAAAATATAATAAATTTATTTTTTTCTGTTGAATGATAAAATTCTCCAAAACATCATCACTTCTCAGGAAAGAGAAATTCTTCAATTGATTTCTTTTTGCCTAGTCTGTGGCTTATTAAAAACATCCTGAAAGGTGACATCATTAATATTAATCAAGTAAATTAAGTAAATGAGGACAGAAATATTAATTTAATGACATTGAGAATATAAATAATAGATCTATTTTTATAATAGCCAGTTGTTTTGTAACACTAGAAGCATCTTGATGATAAGTAGTGTGAAAATTAAATAAACTAGTGTGACAAAATTTTTATTCTTTGACAAATTGTTTTGCTACTCTGAATGGGGAAATGATGTGAAGAGGAACCCAAAAGTAAATAACAGAGGAAATAAGTTCTATCAACATGCAAAATCACTATATTACCATTCTTATAGTGTTCTATACAGGTTTAGCGTAACATAATTTTATAACTTTATTTTTTTAAGCTTTCTGAATAATTTCTTTAGAATTTACTTATTCATGCTAACTTACAGGTCACTTTTTATTTGGAAAAGTTTAGGAATTTACTTTTATTTTAAAAGCATGAGTGGTCTAATATAAAACCCTAAAAATAATATTTATTTACTTTATATATTTTTTTACTTCTTAATGATTAGAAAAACAAGATGAGTGTTTCCACATTGTCCTAAGTAAATAATCCCACTAGTTGGTAAGAACTCAAAGAATCAGGTAACTTCATGCTGTTCTGAAAATTAACATCATTTTCTCTGAATTTCACCCAATATGTTTTTTTCTTCCTAAAGCATTCCTGGTAGAGGTTCATTGGTTTCCAGATAAAGCCATTATTATAGGCTATAGCTCTTATATTACTGTGTAGGTTTTTCAGCTTTTGTTGAATTGAAAGCTAGCCAAGAATTCAGAGGTTTAAAACAAGAAAACTAGCTCACGTGTCTTTAGAGCATCTGAGGGATGGAAGACCATGTTCTTGTATCTTTTGATAGCTGCAGCAGTTGTGCCTCAGTTTGTTGATTTAGGATGGACATTCTCAAGTGTCTAGGGATTTTGTTGGGCTGATTCAGCTAACTTTGCTCCACATAGCCTTTCATCCTCACAATTCTAATTTCTTCAAAAGCTAATGAATTGTTAAAATTGAAGTTAGAGAAAATGCTACTCATATTTGCATTTCTTTTGTGAATGGTGTGGGTTATTACTTTGCTCATTTTAAACTGTTTTGCAGTTAGCATATTCACTTCAAACATCACTCATATACATTACAATAATGCATCTAGGATGTAACATGGATTCTCAATTATTCTTGTTCTGGAACTCCACACAATTTTCCTAGAACTTTCTTTAGTACCAATATCTATAATGAGTAATCCCATCAGCCATGTTCAACCATTTTTCTCTATGCTGTTACCTAGGAATTTCTTCCTACCCTATAATGTATCTGTCTTTTTTGCTAAACAACAGTCTTTACATTTCAAGATGACAACTAAATGTTTTTCTAAGGAATATATGAAAACATGCTATTTTACAAAGGCACAAAATTTTCCAATGAATATAGTGTATACATTTTTCCAAGGCCTTTGGAAGATAATGCTCACATTCAAAGTAATAACTCCACTGGAGGGAATTTCATGCCCTATGAGATGGTGCAACACTCTTGCAGGTGCTGGGAAAACTGTATGGGATAAATCAAAGAAACATCTGTCTTTCAGAGTCAAACAGTCACTAGACATCACAATTTCACTCTAGGCAGAAATATATTTTCTGTTATTTTTCAAATATATTTGGGGAAAATGATAGAATTGCCATTTATAAAATTTGTAAAGAACATCAGTCTTCTGTGAGAACACAATTTGAAGATTAATATTACCTAGAAGTAACCAAACATCCACAGAGTTCATAGGCATCATTGTATTCTCTTTTCCACATTTGTCTTTTTGTTTCCATTGATTTTTTTTAAAAAACTGTAATGCATCTCAGAAAATTGCAACTCTCTTTAAACAACAGGCCAGTTTAGAAAGCGCATTCATTTATTGGCTCATCTTCATTCTTTGGTACTTTAGTCATTTTTCACTGCTGTGAAAAGCTTATGTAAACAGCAAAGTCACCCCTGTGACAACTAAAGCAGAATCTATAATGAATTTCTACCCAATTAAATGACAATCTATTCCCAGAGGAAAATATAACCTATATGCACACTTCTGATAGCAAGAATGGTATCCATATGAAGCAAATGTAAGGAGTGCCTGTGTGTGTGTGTGTGTGTGTATACATACATACATACACACCTTTGTATACTTTTATATTGCTGTAGAATACTGGTTTAACTATTAGATAAGTCACAAAAAGCAGTTACATATATGTGCTTTGTATTTTCTGAAGAAATATAATCCTAGTCAGTCAATCCATAATGCTATTATAGAATTTCCACTTTGTTTTCACTCACTCAATTTAATGCTATGAATGAACTATGTATAATGGTTTAGATACATGGTGCTCCCCACAAGCTCATATGTGAGATCATGCAAGAAGGTTTAGAGATGTAATGATTGGGTTATGTCAGCCTTAACCCAGTCACTGAATTAATCCCCTGATAGGGATTAATGGAGTAGTAACTGAAAGCAGGGAGGATGTGGCTAAAGTAGGTGGCTCAATGGGGCTGTTCCTTTGGGGCATACACTTTTTAGTGCTGAGGAAAAAGCTCTTTCTCTCTGCTTCCTGGTACCCTGTTCCCAGCTGTTTTCCTACTCCACACCCTTCTGCCATGATGTTCCGTCTCATCTTAGACCTGGAGAAAGGGAGCTGGCCTTCTATGGACTGAGACCTCTGAAAATGAGCCCCAAAATAAACTTGTCCTCCTTTAATTATTCTTGCTGGGTCATTTAGTCACAGCTGAGAAAAAGCTGACTAAAACACTATGCTATATGGATTTTATAACAGGGTATTTTGGGACAGTTATATAATTTATATGCCATAAATTCACTTGTTTTACACGAACGATGTTTTCACTGAATTTATAGACTAATACAACCACCACCACAATCCGATTTTAGAATAATTTTCACCCCCTAAATGATCCCTTCTGCACTTTTGCAATCATTTCTTATTCTCACACTCATCCCCAAGTGAACTTTACTTCCTGTCCTCTTTATATTTTTTTTTTCTATTCCAAACATAAAGTAAATGAGACCACACAATATGGGTTTTTTTTACATTGGCTTCTTTCACTATGCATACAATTTTTGCATTTCAATCATATTGTGTATTGTGTATCAGTACCTTTTTCTTTTTTATTGCTAAATAGTATTCCTCAAACTTCTAGTTTTTAAAACATTAAAGAATAAGCATAAAATTATACAATGACAGCTAGTAACAATTATTTTTCAAAATGACCTCTATTTTTCTAGTCTGTCTTCTTTTCAATATCAATCAGAAACAAAAATCAATTTATGAGAGATTATTTTACATTAGTATTACCAACTCATATTCCAAAGGGGCACAAGGCATTATTTGTATTAAATTATATTAAGGCAAATTGTTGTGTTATGTTCTTCAAAATAAATTATGAAGCATTTTGTCACATTTGATCTTTAGACTGACATTTATAGAATGATGCTCTGAATGATTTTATTAGTATCAATAACAGCTTCCTGACACAGCCTTCTTTCTTCAGATAGTCCAGAAATTTTTATTATGCTATTTCAATTATGAGACCTTTCTAACAATTGTATGGATTCTGGTTTAACAAATCACTATTCAATCATATCACATCATGTATGTGAGGCCTTCCTTCTATTCTTTAAAAATATATCATATATCAGGTAATTAAGCTCATTGTGTATAAGATAAATAAGTTAGTGGATTTTCATGAGATTTTACATTTAATGAAATGTGTTAGTGTGTGTTGTGGTTTGGATGTGAGATATCCCAATAAAGCTCCTGTGTTAATGCAGGAATGTTCAGAGGTAAAGAGATTGGAATGTGAGAGCTATAACTTCATCAGTCCATCCTAGTTTGAAAGAAGGTCTAGGCAGGTGGGTGTGACAGGAGGAGGTGAGTCACTGGGGGTGTGTCCTGAAAAGGTGCATCTCCCCTGTGGCCCTTTCCCCTTCTTCTCCTTCCCCTCTCTCTTCTTCCTGACCCCTCCATGAACTAGCAATTTTTCTCTGCAGGGCTCTGCCCCCATGACGTGCTGCCTTGCCTTGGGCCTAGCACAATGGAGTGGACTGTCTGTAGACTGAAACAATGAGCCCCAAGTGAACTTTTCTTCCTCTAAGTTGTTTTTGTTAGCTTTTCATCACTGTGATCAAAATACCTAATTAAAACAATTAATAAATTCAAATTTATGAGGCATTGAAGAAAATGTACTTTTAACACAAGAATTTGAAATGCATTAGATGGAATTAAATCATTGTTGACAACACTCCATTACCTGCTCCTCATCTTTACCTCCTCTGACTTACAGAGATATTTTCTTAATTATCTTTATTACTTGAGAATCTGTTTCAGTTATTGTCTTATACAAGTTCTTGCCAGTTCTGACTGTCAATAACATATATCCACTCAGATGACCTTTTTTAGCGTACTAGCTTCCATCATTCTTAAGCTTCTTAAATCTGGTGCAATCTATACTCAACTTGAACTCTTCCCTGACATTGTCATACACAGAATTTACTTCAAAGGAGCTCTACCTGTATGACTTAATTATGTGAACTCTGACCAGCCAATCTTTACTTGCTCAACTTTTTCCTCTTCTATTAAACTATTCCCTCATTTTCATTTTGACCACTTATTAATCAAGTCTTCCATATTCTTTACCATTGACTCATCTCCTCCAAGCTGCCTAGAATCCATAGTTAATCATTTCAATAATATAATTGTTTCCACTAAGTTATTTTTTATTCCTGTGTTGTTTGAGATACTGTCATAAAACTGATGATTTGTTCACTCATATATTCCTGTATTTGGAAAATTTACTGAATACCTATGACATAGGACAAAAAAATTTAAGACACCTAGTTACCATAGATTTGAATTTGAGATAAACAACAAATAAGTTTCAGGTGTGGTATGTGCTATTCAACATGATAAATTCAAATTTAATTTGGTGCCCTTTATTTTTGTTTGCCAAATTTGTCAGCCCTAATTCCTACCCTCAAATTCTTCACCCCTTGTCTTTACACTGTTTTCATTTTGACATCCTTTAAAACTAGGCAAACAAAACTGCGTCTTCAGGACTTGCTGTAATATGCAGAGCCCAGTATAACATAAAAATATGGGCCTCATAAAAAATTGTTAGGAATTACAGGATAGTGGCAAAAGAACATTCAATCAAGCATGGGCCCTCCTTGGAGCTGAGCCCTTTGCAACTGTACAGGTCACATGCCCATGAAACTGGCCTTGTGCATACTTCATTCTTTTTCCATCTCTAGGTTGTTTGGTTCTGATTCATTCAACCATTTATTCCTATGTCTAAAATCTATTTACTGAATGCCTATGTTGTGTCAGGTACTATTACAAGTGCTAAAGCTAGAGACAGAACAAAATCAATTCTTTTTCATGTGTGGCATACATTATATGGTATATAATATATATACAATTTAAGATATCATAAAATGTCACGCAATTTATATAGCTTTTAATTCCTCATCATTTTAAAATTTCTATTTTATTTACAGGGCAACTGCTCTTACACTCTTGCTCTCCTTTAGCCTATAAGTTCATGACTATTCTTGTCACTCATTAGACAGTGACTGTCTCTTATTTACTAAAGATATCAAAACCATCCCAAATAAAAAACACTAAATGGCCTTGCTCTAAACCCTCAAATATCTCAGGTCTCCATTACATTTTCTTATTTACTTTTGTCTGTAAAGAAATGGTCCTTGTTTTTAGCAAATATTATCCCTTGATCTTCTCCAGTAATTACTTTCATATCTTTAATTTATCTGTCCCATTTTCTCCTTATATCTGTAGAAAATTACATCATATATTCCCTATTTGAAAAATATTTCTTAAGCCCTAACATTCTTGATGGTGTGGCTTGCTCTTTCTTACTTGCTGCTAACTGGCAAATTTCTCATAAACTACTCAGATCACCAGTTTTCTTATTATTGCTTAACTACATACAAAATGGATTTCTTCTCCCAGATTAACTCTACTGTATCCTTCCTCTTACTGGTCTAAAATGAATGTTTAAGTGCCAATTCTGAAAGCATTTTCTTAGGTTTTAACTTTCTTGAATGTTGTAACTATTAGTTGAAATTATTCACTTTTTTCTCCTGAAATTTGTCTCTTTTCTGACAGAGTCCTTGATATCTCATATCTTCTTCTCCCTACTAACTTCCTATGCTAATCCACATGTGCATGCTTCTTCTCCCTCCCTCTCCCCTCTTACAAATTCCTTTGCCAATGTACCTTACATGTATAGGTTCTCCTAGCTCTATGTTATGTTCTCTGCTCTTTCTCTATAAAAACTTTCTAGATAGAAACCCAAATACACAAAAAACTTTGCCTATTTTAAGGAGTTCAGGAACATCAGAAACACATTCTTTAAATCAACAAGACTCCACGAACCACAGATTAATAACCCGTACTCTGATTTAAGAAGCCCTATTCTGTTGGCTGTATCTCAGCAATTTCATCTGCACTTTTGTCTTGATAAATGAAACTCCAAACTTAATATGACTCATTCTATATTGATCTTAAACCCTCACATTCCCTACAGCCTGCTAGATACATATGAAGATGAGTTGTCAGCCCCTCATATTCCAGCTATCTGAAGCCAGTCTTCTTATCTTCCACCTAGAATAAACCCTCCTAAATTCTGATTTTTAAAAATGTTTTAAAAATTCTATTGAATTATAATACACAAAAGTGTATAATTTATAAGTGTTCATTGAAGTTTCATAGATATACTTTAATGACTTTCTTTCCTATCAAGTCATCCCTTACAAATTATAAGTAAGATGGTCCAAACACTTTATGATTTTGACATTTTACTGGAGGGGGGGTTCTCAAGACAGGATGGGTTAATAAATTCCATAAAGAGCCAAAAATATATGGAGTGGAAGTCCCAACTGTAATAAAAAATACTAAATGACTCAAAGACTTAATTTTCTTATTTTATTTTAATATATATATATATATATATATATATATATACAGTAAAATTTATTTATCAAATAATCCTTTGAGTTTTAGCAAATGCATTTTCATGCAACCATCACTACAATCAAGATATAGAAAAGTTCCATTCTCAAAAAAGTCCCCTTCTGTTACCCCATTGAAGTGAAACCTTGAGCCATTCTTACCTTCAGACAACCCTTGATGTATCACTAAATTTATAGTTTTGCTTTTCCCTGAACATAAGTGGAATAATATACCATGTGAGTCATCACTTTAGTCTGGCTTCCTTTAATTAGCATATTACATTTGAGATTTACTAGTGTTATTTTATATATTAGTAGTTCACTTCTTTTTACTGCTGTTTGGATTGTATGGATGCACCACAGTTTATCTGTTTTTCTACTTGATGGACTGTGGGTTGTTTCTATTTGGAGACACTACAAATAAAACTGCTATAAAGATTCAAATACAGGCTTTGATGTGGTTTACAATGCACTTGGGCAAATACTTAGGATTAAGATTGCTGGATTACACTATAAATGTTACTTTGTAAGAAACTGCCAAACTGCAAACTGTTTCAACAGTGGCCATGTAATTTCATATCCCCACCAGCAATGTATGAGTTCCACTTGCTCTGTGTCTTTGCCAGTATATTGTTTAGTCATTTTAATTTCTTTAAATTTGCCACACAGTAGATATGTGCTAGTATTTCATTGTAATTTTAATTTATACTTCAATAATAACTAATGATGCTAAGAGTGTTTAACATACTTGTTTGATATCTTCTTTATTATCATCTACATGTTATATCATTTAACGTGCTTATATATCTTCTTTGGTGAAATTGAACTTTCTCTTAGTGTTGTGCCATTCACTTTTCTTTTCTTCTTTTCAAATTTGACTCATTTTCTTTCTAAGTCTGCTCTTCACAAAAACCTTAACTAGTTTCTTTCGTCTGTCACTACCCACAGCAATAGTTTAAGCACCACAATCTGCTATATCTCTTTTGTGGAATATCTACTTTATACCAAGAAGTTTATTTATTTACACTTTTCCCCACCATCTCCAATAGGTTACTAATTTTTCCATAATATCTAGCATAGAGCTTTAAAATGTATGTATTACATAAAATAGATGATAACTAATGTTTACGGGGTTTGCATAATGGTGTTTTTAACTCTATAGGATTGGAATATTAGCAATCATGTTCATAGAGTGGTATTCAATATTACAAAATCTAATATCTAAACCAGTCAGAAAAAAAAAGGAATCTCACCCTAGGGCATAAATGAGTAGTTTCCACCAAAAGGAAATAAAGAGCCCTTCACTAGAATAGCATAAAAGGTAGTAAGAAGAATAATGGAATACTGCTACTGCTCTTTCTCTAAGTGTGGCCCTCTGGTGTGAAAAGCATCATGAGCACAGCACAGTAACCCCAGCAGCAATCGTTTGGTTTGTCTATTGTCAACGTGACAAATACCTGAGAAATTCAACTTAGAGGAGAAAAGATTTATTTTGGCTCCAGGTTTCAGAGGCATCAGTCTGTGGTCAGGTGGCCCCATGGTTTGGAGCCTGAGGTAAGGCAAAACATTAATAGTGGATGCAGCAAAACTACTGGCAAGAAGCAGAGATAGAGGGAAAGGACTGGGATCAGTGATCTCCTTCTTCCAACTAGGCCCCACCTACAATAGTTTCTACCACGCCCAATAATGCCTTCAAAATTTTAATCCATCAGTGGATTAATCTACTGATGGGGTCAGAACCCCCATGATCTGATCACTTCTCCAAAGCCCGACCTGTGAATATTACTGCAGTGGAGACCAAGCGTTCAACACATGTACCTTAGGAAGACATTCTAGATCCAAATTGTAACAACACAACCCTGAGGGGAATCACAAACTAAGAATCACAAAACCAAGCAAATAAAATAAAACTAAAATAACAAATACACAATTACCTATACAACTACTAATTCTTCTTCCTAAGCCTCCTCTTTTAATTAGAGCAACTTAAATATACACATAGATGGTCTCTAGGCAGACAGTTATTTTTCATTTGTAAATTCAAAATTATTTGCTGATACACATTATTCTGTAATATTCCAGCTATGTTTTATAAAACTTATCAATTGATCATAAGTTGCTGCTTGTGTATGTATGTTAGCTGGAGTGATTTAATAACTGGAATGGTTTGCCGGGCTAATGTTTTACCAAGAATAATTTGATCTTCAGGAATCTTAGTAATATGCTAATAATTTGATCAATTGTATAAGTATGTGAGGAGCAAGATATCAAGAATTATTTAGTGGCAAATTATCAAATAGCACTCTTAGAATGGGATTAGTGTTTGAGTATGTTTATATGTTAGTTGAAGGCTCACCAAAATGTCAAAAAAGTGTGCTCTATATTTGTAATATGAATTGTAATACATTCTGCTGTCACTTATTTAAAAAAATCAATTAAAAATGTCATTTCTAAAGAGGTTTCAATAATCTAATGAATAAGGTAGCCCATTTTATAGATGCCAGTCATCCTCTTTTAGAAGTTACTCCACTGTTACTTTAGGTCTCATGAACCAAAAGCCCAGATAGTTCCTATGGAAGTTATACACAGGGTTAATAATTCATACTTTCCTTTAATACCTATCAACACTGTGGAATATTCAATTATTGGGGAAGAGACAACGTTCCTTCATGGACTATGGCTGCGCTGAATATGGATTTCCTTTTATTTTGACATTCATGCCAGCATGACCCATGGTAGGCTTAAATCTTATTCAGACCAATAATAATAATAAAGTAATTTGTCTTACAGGGGGAAAAGTGAGGATACAAATTAATAACTAGTCAGATTCACTATTAGTTATATTCCCCATCAACCAGAAAAAAAAAACTGGTCTAATTGAAAGGCTAAAAATCATATGAAGATATAATTTCAGTGTTCCTGTGAGATATATTGTAAACAGATCTTATCCTCCACAATGGGTATATTCTGAAGTGAGAGTGACCCCTTATAATTTTATCTAATGAGCAACTGGAAAAATGCTTACTTCCCAATGTTCCAACCTTAGCTTTTGCTGTTTAGAGTGCTTAGTACACAGGAGAATAATTTTTCAGGAAAAGAATAAGGAAATAAAGTATTTTAATTTTGTAGAAATTGCCTGGTTGATTTTTTTCTACAAAAACTATGGTTCTCAAATATTAAAAGAAGCTTGGAGACAGTTTGTCATTATATTTTGCTTTTAATACTATTTAAGCAGTCTTTTATTTCAAGTGAGAGATCAAAGAAGTCCTGGATCCTATTAAAATTATGCCACAATATTCACTACCCCGTACATAGATCTTCTTTATGGCATTAAAACCCAGTTACTACCGGGCTTCATGACATTAACAAATACCTACTAAACACAAACTTGATCCAAACTTGGAGAATAAACAGAAAGATCCCTATCCTCTGTATTCAGGGCAGGACATGTGTAGGAAAAGAAGAAATGAAGAACAAAAAGTATCTACAAAAGTAGGAAATGATTGGCTTTAATTTGTGTCTTTTGAGAGATTGTCAACATATATAATTTCAAAAGTAGCAAGGGGTAAAGGAACCTAGGCAAAGAGATATGAGTAAGATAAGGTCTAAAACAATAAATATATTGTACATCCTCAGAGACCAATGAGAGGGGTAAGTGAGAGGTCAGGTTAAAAGGAGTGGATCAGATTAGACAAAGTTCCTGCAAGGGGAAAGAAAAAAAAATTGAAAAAAGAAAAATAAAATTGGTCAATACTGGAAAGAAAGAAATAAAAAGAAGAGGGTACTAAATAACATAAACACATATAGCTTATTTAAGAGCAATGACTGGTGTTCTTTTTCACTGTTAAAAGAAAAGTCATGAGTGGGATTATATAAAGAGAATAACAATATTGACTTTGCAGATGTTAATATACAGATTCCAGTTTTGTTTCTACCATAACCTTTTCATATACTCTGAAATCTTATACTCATGAGACATCTCCTAAAGATAAATTAAAAGGTCTCTGGCCCAAATTGTATGTTTAGATATTTTTCTCATGGTACTGTTGCCTTAAATTTTTCATTTAAAATCACTGCTAATTCTTCTATGAATGTAGGAAAGAGTTTTCATAAATGTATAATATTTTATATAGGTAAATGTAAGATTTCATGTTGTGGTTGTTATTGGAACAGGAGTGACCTTTTCTTCCTCCCACTCCCAGAATGGATTATCTTTTGTTGAACATGTACTCAATTTAAATTATCTGATTTTGCATTCATCCAACTGCCTGGAGATAGATAGTTCTCAGAATGTCTGACAGTATTTCTTGTAAGCATTAGACATGATATAGAGAAGAGTACTGATGGAGCAAAAGACTTTGAAATGTCATTTTGGATCAGTGCACAGCATGATTCAAGGTTGTACAGATGGAGGAGGCTGAGAAACTATTAAATATGTGTGAGTGTCAATATCTTGAAGCGCAATGTGAATCTAAACTGACCACTCTTTTTTTTTTTAATCCAATTGATGTATTTACTTTAGATTTTCCTGTGAGAGATTTTTATGTTATCTGACAACTAGGATTAGTTAGTAGATCTCCCACCAAATTTAATTTAATTATTTGGGACAAGAGTCAATGTGTAGATCAGTTATCTTATTTTGTTTTAGTCAGCTTTGCATCACTGTGACCAAAAGACCTGACAAGAACAATTTAGAAGAGGAAAAGTTTATTTTGACTCAGGTGTCAGAGTTTCAGTCCATGGTCCACTGACACCACAGCTCTGGGCCCCAGACGAGGCAAAATGTCTTGTTGGAAGGACATGACAAAGAAAAGCAGCTCAGGACATGGCAACCAGGAAGCAAACTGAGAGTTCTGTTCATCAGGGACAAAACATAATTCCCAAAAGCATGATCCCCAGTGACCTACTTCCTCCAGCCACACCCTACCTACTTATAATTACCACTCAGTTAATTCCTATCAGTGGATTAACCCACTGATAATAATAGGTCACACCTTTCATAATCTAATCATTTCACCTCTGAAATTTCTTGCATTATTTCACACATGAACTTTGGGGGAACACCACAAATCTAAATAACAATGATTAATATTTCCTACACTGTTACAAGGATCACAGAAATCAGAACTATTTAAAGTTACACAAACATATACATATATAGCCATAAATAACTTAATTTCATATACCAATCAGAAAATGTAATGACATTCTCAGTTGATATAATAATATCTTTTATGATTCCAAATTGTAAAAAAAAAAATAGGATTTTTTCTATATATAATCTGTTTTGTGCTAAAAGTAGAATACAAAATCATTTCATTATTAGTGTACTTCTACATATCTGTCTTTGCAAAACCAGTACTTCTCTTTTTTTAAAGGAAATTGGTTATTTGGCCAGGGATATCCATAGTCATTATATCTTCATTGTGAATGATAGCTATTAACATTGGAAAGTATCTATTATTTGACCTTTAATTCTTTGGGCTCAATTCTATTTTGATATTAGGATTATGACCCCTTTGTCATGGTTCCCTAAGTACATCTTTGTTCATTTTTATGTTTAGCCCTTCCAAACCACTTTATTTTTAGGTGTATTCTGAATAAGACTGTGTACTTGTTTGAAGTCCTTTCGATGAGTTAGCCTCATTCAACTGCATTGATATGATTAATGTAATTGCTGTCAAATCTATCATACTGTTTTGCTATAATTATTATGTATATTACATTAACATTTCTATTCTCTGTGTGATATATTGTCTTTCTTTTTAAATTCTCTTTCAATGAAATAAAGATTTATATTTTTCTTTCTGTGCTGAAAACTAATTTTGATCCAATTAGTTAATTAATCAACTGGTAGGGATTAACTAAATGGTAATTGAAAGCAGGTAGGGTGTGGCTGATGGGGCATTGGGGGCTTATATTTTGTCATGGTGAAGAGAGTGCTCTCTCACTCTCTCCCCATCCCCTTCCTGGTGCCATGTCCTGCTGTGGTTCTGGTCACTGATGTGGTCAATTAGTTCCTTATCGCAGGGGTTAGAGACGAAAAACTGGGAGCTGGTGAAAGAACTGGCTGGAGACCCACCTCAGATTATCATCCAGTAGCTCAGTTTAGTTTTGGAATGCATACAATTGTTATAGGGTTCGAGTGGGGCGTGCCCATCAATCATATACAAGCAAGATTGTATCCATAAGCCAATCATCTTACGCCTAATGTAACCACACTATGAGGATGCTCTAAATAGTGCTATCATCAGAAAGGGTCTTTGTCCCTAGGGGAGGGGGTTTCTAAGTTAGGAGTTCCATGCTGAAGCTCCTGGCTATCAGTTTCCTGGCCTAGCAGCTTAGCAACGCTAACCACAAATGCTAAGGATGTGGTTTCACTAACAGTTCGGTTCGCTAGAGCAGAGCATCCCATCCTGCAGGCGTTCCTATCAGGCCTGAATGAGTATAGATTCTTGAAGCACTCCGAGCTGCTCATAGCTGCTAGCTGCTAGCTGTAAACTGAAAGTTATTCCAGCAATGTCCCCAGTTGCTTTCCTCTGCCACTCTCTTCTACCATGATGTCCTGCTTCATGTCAGGCCCCAAGTAAAGGAGTTGGCCATCTATGAACTGAGACTTCTAAAATAGTGGGGTCCCAAATAAACTTTTCCTTCTTAAAATTGTTCTTGTCAGGTCTTTTTGGTCACAGAAGTGAAAAAGCTGACTCAACCACTATCACTTCTCAGGTTCCTCTTGTTCTTACTTCCCTACATACCAAGATTGAGTTGCATAGACTATCATATAATTATCATGCTTCACATACCCCATTTTGTCCCAGTCTTCCCTTCACTAAGACCACCTGTGTATTAGCATCCAATGTTCCTATAACATATTGCAAAAAGCTAGCTTAAAATAACATGTAGATCCCCTCTTAATGTTCTGATAGTTAGAAGTCTAATGCCAGTCTAGCACAACTCTAAAATCAAGGTGTTGGGGCTGGGGTTATGGCTCAGCAGTAGAGCGCTCGCCTCACACGTGCAAGGGCCTGGGTTCGATCCTCAGCACCACATATGAATAAACAAAATAAAGCTATAAAAAAACCCACTTATCTTAATGATAGGTTCTCAGAAGTTATTTGACAAAAGGAAAGGATTGAGTGCAATCACTATGTGTCAATTAAAAATAATAAAAAAATAAAATCAAGGTGTCAACAGATCTGGTTTCATGTGGAATTTCCAGGACAGCATATATTCCTTGCCTCTTCCAGCTTCTAGAGTCTGCCTGTCATTCTTTGTCTCATAGCTACATTACATTAACCTCTTCTTCCCTTTTCCCCACTCCCATCTCCTAACTTTCTCATAATGAATACTATAATTAAATACAAGATAAGCTCCCCATTGAAATCCTTAATTATACCAGCAAAATATCTTTTGCAATATAAAGTAACATTCACAGATTCCGCAGATTAGAATATGTACATTAAGAGGGGAGCACTATGAAGATTAGCAGAATTAGCAAAACTTTATCCTCTAATCTTGAACATAGCCAGTTCTTCTAGTCTATTCTGTGTCTACACCAAGATCATTAATGAGAAATAACAACTAACCAAGATACTATGTCTCACTTTAAGTTTACAAATCTATATAGTGGGCCCTTGGGTTTAACTAGATTTCTCTATTTCACTTACATTCCCACTCTAAAACATGTTAACTTCAATAATATTCATAAAGATTCTAACTACAGTTTCTAATAAAATTTTATGAGAAAAAAACAAGTTATCCAAATAAAACATCTGCCTTCTTCCACTATCGGATGTACCTCATACATTCCCACAATACTTTGCATTCCCTTTTGTTACAATGATAGATAATTGGTATTCCTATAAAATCTATTTGTGCACTGGATATCATCTCATTTACCTAAGATGATATCAGGTATTATCATCTCATTTACTCATCCTTGCTAGTAGTTCCTCCTTTTCCATATCATCAGGTGTCTTGAGCTGCCGTATAGAAGCGGAGCGCCCCCTAGCTTTGAGTGATGGAAATGCAGAGACTGGCTTCCCTGTGGTCAGAAGCAGGTGGATCCCTCTCTGCTCAGCAGGGGAATAAGTAAAGCTTTGGGAGTGGGCATTATCCAGTGGGAGTAATTGTAATTGGCATTATCAATTACAATTTCATTTCCATAACAATAACATGCTTACATAGAGATTATTAATGACACTAAAATTAGTAAATATAATGGTTAATTCTAAATCTTAATTCTAAATCTTTACCTTACTTTAATTCTCCATATTATGTAGTTATGCTTCCTCCTACTTAAAACACCTTAAAAATTAGCTTGAGTGACAAGAAACATTCTCCTAATTTGATCATTGTTTTATTAGTGGCTCCTTTTAAACATTCATTGCTGGAGACTCCATCCTTTTCCCAAACTTAAATTTGGGTCCTTAGCAATCAGGGGAATGCTATACTGAGATTCATCCCACTGCACTTAGAATGACAATCATCAAGAATACAAATAACAATAATTACTGGTGAGGATGTGGAATACAATGTACACTCATACATGGCTGGTGGGACTGTAAATTATTACAACCACTTTGGAAAGCAATATGGAGATGCCTCAAAACACTAGAAATGGAATCACCATTTAACCCAGGTATTTCATGCCTCAGTATTTCACCGAAATCAGCATACTATTGCTGATAAATGCATCCCAATGTTTATAGCAGCAAAAGTCACAATAGTCAAGTTATGGAATTAGAATAGGTGCCTGTCAACAGATGAATATGGTACGTTATACACTATAGGGTTTTTCCCAACCATAAAGAAGAATGAAATTATGTCATTTGCTGCTAACTGAATGGGACTAAAACATATCAGGCTAAGTGAAATAATCTAGACTTAGAAAGTCAAGGGTACAATGTTTTCTGTCATGTGTGGAATCTAGAGAGAGAGAGAAAGGAATAAAACAGGGATCTCATGAGAATAGTAAAGATTGATAGAGTAGAATAAGGGGAAGAAGAGGAAGGGAGGAGGAGAGGGCATGGAGAAGTACTGGGGAATTAAATCTACCAAATTATGCAAGATCCATGTACAAATATACCACAGTGATTCCTGCCTTTATATATAATTATAATCCACTAATAATAATAATAATAATAATAATAATACGGAGATCAGTAGAGAAATGAATCAGGAGGGGTGAAGAGGAATGGGGACATAATGAGAAATCAGATTGATAAAATTATGCTATGCACGTATACAAATATGGCATAATGAATACCACTATTACAAATAAATACAGTGTGTCAATTTAAAAAATGCAAAAAAACCCTTAATGTTGGCATGTGCTAAGACTGCCTTTTCCATCAACTCTTCTCTCATGACAGTCACTTTCTTACTAAGCCTGTACATTCTTAGAGCTTTAACTGCCTTCGATATAATTTTACCAAATAAAATCACTAGCCCAAATTGTTTTCCTGGCTCCATTTGTATATTAAATTTTCTACTTAACATAGGTCCTTAGAGATCTTATAAGAACTTCAAACTTATTATACCCAAGATTGAACACTTTATTCTATTTTTCCTTCCTCCTGTAGTAAGACCTACACCTTCTTGAATACTGAGTATCACGTTAAATAACAATACCATTGGTATCTCATTATACAATACTACTCAGTGAGTTGGTAAGGGCAAAATCTTTAGCCATCTTTATTTCTCTTTTTTTTTTTTTTGCATTCCACATCCATTCAACAGTCATTATATTCAGATATATTAAGAATAAGACCACTTTTAAACAGTCTTTGCTAACATATAAATTCAAGTCATCTCCAACTCTCACTTGTATTACTCTTTGCCCTCTTGACTTCATTATGATGCAACAACTAGAAAAAAAATGAGACTATTTCAAATCTCCATTTAAAATCCTTCCCTCTTTTCTGTTATACTTAGGATTAAATTGAGATTCCATACTTTGATGTCAATTACAAAGATACAAAAAGTTCATACTCTGATATTTCTTATGGATTTTGATATTAATCTATGTATTCAACTTTATTAATTATATTATTCAAGCTGTAAAACTGTCACATTTATTTTCATTCATTTTAAATTTAAAAAGTCTCCCACAATTACTATTTACTAATTTGATGACTAGTTACTATTTACTAATTTGATGAAAATTTATATATATTTTATTTTATCAGTGCACTAAAGTTATACATAATAGTTGGATTCTTTTTGACAAAATCATACATGCACAGAATTTAGTTTATTTCTTTTCATTCCCAGCTCCTTTCCCTCCTCTCTTCCCTCCTCCTATTCTCCTCCCCCTGTTCTACTGGTCTTCCTTTCACTCATTTATTTATAATTGATGATTTCTTATCCTTTTTCTTTTATATATACAAAGGTGGAATTCACTGTGATATATTTATACATACAAAGAGCTTGATTTTGTTCAGTTTATTCTGCATTTCCTCCCCTTTCCCATCTCTCTTCCCTCCTACTTCACAGTTCTTCCCCTCTATCTTAGTTATGTCAGATTCTTCCCCACTATTCCCTCTTATTTTGCTCTAGCTCCTGCATATGAGAGAAAACATTCAACCCTTGATTTTCTAAGTCTTATTCACTTACCATAATGCTTTCCATTTCCATCCATTTACCTGCAAATGCCATAATTTCATTCTTCTTTATGGCTTAGAAGAAAACTCCATTGTGTATATATACCACATTTTCTTATCATGTACCACATTTTATTTTTTGATGTTTGATTGTTCAAGACAAACAGGTAATGATATTCTCTTTTTTGTTTTATCTGTGCAAATATAAATGGAATATTTTATCATTTAATTTTGTTATCTAGAATTACGTTGTCTTAATTATTGAATTTGTATTTGTTTGTGCTTTTGCACTTACCTAATATACTTTTTTCTATTTCTAAGATTTAATATTTATATTATGAGATTAAAACTTGTTATTTTAACTCAAAGATTCTTAATTTCTGAGTTTAAAAAAAATATATTTATGTAAATTTTATCCTTATTCTTTTATCAACAATTTTGTGCTCTTAGTGCCTTATGTTTCTTCACTTCTCCTCTTTATTATTAATATTTTCCCATTTTATTCTGAGGGCCAAATTCTATACATCATTCTGTCAGGCCATAAATTATCAGATCTTGCCTCCTTTAGCTTCAATTTCATGACCTCCTTACTTATTTTGATGTTAATTTTGAAGCATTTGTTGTTGTTTTTTTATGGTTTTAAAAGGAAGATATTTTGCTCTTAATTAACCAGTATTTTTCCAAACATCAACTTTGTAGTCCTTGCCAAGTGGTAATAAACTGGAAGAAACTTTATACCAAAGATCCTGCCTTAATCTATCTAAGCTTCTCTAACAAAAAATACTATAAAATGAGTGGTTTGTGAACAGCAGAAATGTATTTCTTGTAATTCTGGATCAAGTCACTAGCAGCTTCTAGGGCTGATGAAAACCCATTTATAGTTTATGGAAAGTGCTTTCTTGTTGTGTCCTCACTTGGTGAAGGCACAGAGCTACACCCTGGGCCTCTTTCATAAGAGAACAAATCCCTGCCCTCATGACCTTATACCACATGGGTGTTAAGATTTCAACTCATGATTTGGGATGAGACACAAAGATTCAGACCACTGCAGTTCCCATTATATCACTTTAAACATTTAACTCACATTCAGTTTGAGTACTTTCAAATAATTTCTAAAGTGTGAGCACATTTTGTATGTTCTTGCTTGTCTAGGAATGCCTATTAAAATACCATGAGAGATAAATTAACTGGATAAAATGCTTAGGACATATATGGATGCTTTATTATATTCTGGTAATTAGTTTTGAAGAGGGAATGTCTAAGATCAATTTAACTTTTCTCCTACTAATTTTTTTTCAATATGAAGTTTTACTCTCTACTATTATAATCCAAATATTTGTTAAAGAATCCTGATTCGTGGTTTTCTTTTTATTGATTTTTTGCCCAAAGGAATGTGATGTTTTCAACCTCCATAGTCAGATCTTTGTCAGCTCATGACTCTTTTCTTCATTAATGGGTATTATTTCTTCTGTTCAATTTTATTGTTCTTCTCAGGTACATAGTTATTTTCAACAATAGCTCAAAAGCTTTTTCTTCCATATTGATCACATTCTTTGTCACTGCTGTTCTTTTCCCTTTTCCACCACATATGAGCGTGCTTCTCAAGTTTGATCCCTGCAACTCTTTTTCTTAGTGACAATACTTTCCTTAGGGTTATCATTGTGGATTTTCATTTTGGTGCTACCCTTTTAACTTTTTATGCAACTCTTCTTTGGGTCATTTATTTCTAACTTGAATCTCATAGCATCTTATTTCTGTTTTCTCTCCTCGTGGTTTTCTCCTATTAATACACTATATACATCAAGTGTATTTTTGTATATGGCAGATGATAGCAATGAGTCCTAAAAAATTTCATTTCATACTATTTATAAGAAATATTTTGGAACTACTTCCTTTTTTCCCCATAATAATGATTTTACCTCTTTCTGATTCAGTAATTTGGCATACATGCATGCACACACACACACACACACACACAATTTGTATCTCTTCTTGTTGTTCTTCTCTCCTTAACTCATTTTTAAATCTTATTTAACTTTTTGTTTAACCATAAGCAGAATATATAGTTAGCCTTCATCCCATTTAGCTATCCTTTTTAGTGCTGGCTTGCTTTCAGTCTAATACCTGCTTTTTGTTATATATTCTGTTCTTTTCTGCTGACTTGGGAAGTAACCTTCCCTAAGCCCCTGTCTAGTTCTCTGATATTTTCAACTGAATATATGAAAACATATAATTTCCAGAATACTTTGTTCATAGAGATCTATGTTTGAGTGACTTGCTAGAAAGAGAATTTGACCTCTAATAATAAATCCAAATATGACAGCCCATTTTAATTCTTTATTCTCGATGTTATGTACTCTGAAGGTTTATAAAAAGGCAACATTGGAAGTGGAAGTTATTGGAAGTTGTTAGATTTGTATGAGTTACCAGTTGATGTGGTCTCTTCTCAAGTATCTCATTGAAATGAGCTTTTTTTTTTGAAATTAAGTATGGGTTCCTGCAGGAATTTTCTTCATTCAGTTGTTTGTTGTTTTGAAACTTGTCTATCCATTCCTTTTAAACCTTAACTGGATTAATGAGTCATTTGCACTACTCCAAGTTCAGCCAGAAATGGTTTTCACTATTTCTACTAGATCCATTGGGAGGTAATCTACATGGTGAATGCATAAGGATGCCATGATCACATGAAAACCAAGCCCATCTGAAGTTGAGGAAATTATAACTTAGCATTATATTAGATACAGAAGAAAAAATCCTATTATAGCCACCACTGATTGCGTGCCTACCATGTGTCAATTCACTTAGTCATTCCTTTGTCAATAGTTTATTGAGAACTTGTTTATGCCAGAGACTACTATTTGAATTGGAAATGTAATAATAAAAAGGGGCACTTTCTTACACTGCTGAATTTGTAGTACCAATAGTTATTAACCAAGTAATCATAAATGAATATTAAGAAGATAGTCTTTGAATGAATAAGCACATAGATTGAGGTATGTGGCAGGGGGATGTCCCCTTTTTTTGTCGGGGAGGGAGTAATTCTAGGCATTAAACCCAGAGTGCTTTAAAATCGAGCTACATCCCAAGTCATTTTTAAGGTTTTTGTTGTTGTTGCTGTTGTTGTTTTGAGATAGAGTCTCACTAAATTATTTAGGGCTACACGAAATTGCTGAGACTGGCCTCAAACTTGTGATCCTCCTGCTTCAGCCTTCTGAGTTTGCTGGGATTATAGGCATTCCCACCACACAGCAGCAGTGGAAGAAGATTTTCAATCTGGAATCTTAAGGAAGAGTAGAGACTAAGTAGGTAAATAATACTGAGGAGAAATACAAACACAGGGAACTTAGTGTGCAAAGCACTATTCTGAGTGTTTACTTGCACAGGCTTTACTGAGTATCCTAAGTTTTCAGTGTGGGTAAGTCTTTCTTTTCCATTGTAGGTATTTTAGTGAGAAGCTAGAAGTGACTGTGTCAAGAACTACTAAATGAATACAGATTTTCAAATAAGGTTTCCTATTTTAATATAACTTCATATGATGTAGTAATATTTAAAATTGACTTGAAATCGGTAAACTTTGCCTATGCATCCATAATCCTGATTTTGTCTTTTGAAGCAAACAAATATGAGCCTCATAGCTGCACATCACGGTGCAATTTTAATTCTGTTGACTTCCTTTGGTAGTGGAAAAAAAATTCATGTTAGGAAAAATGTTATTTTCAAAAAGTAACTTATTTTTAAGAAAGGCTTTTCTCTCAAAGCTAATATAGACAAACCTAAAGAGATGTTTAATTCAACCAAACCTAGATGAAATTACATTCTAGAGAGCCAATTAACATGATGGTATATAAAAGGGTCCACAGAGAAACTGGGTCATACCTTTTACATTTAACTTCACAGGAAATATAGAATCCCAGTGATTAAATTTCACAAGCTGCACTCAGATTGGCCTCTACAAAATGCTGATACATTCAGCAGACCCAGATTTTTAACACCCAAACAAACTTAAATGAATTTTCATTGAACTTTTTATAATTTGAAGTGGGAATTGGTGGATTTAAAGAAAGGCACTAACATAGGCAATGATATTAAATTATGCAGAACCCAAAACACATATACCCTCTGCTCCAATGTGACAATGAGTGTTTGTCTACATACATACCATTGAGAAACAGCAAAGTTGCACAAAATAAAACCTCGTATTTAACAGTGAACCTACACTTGGCCACAGCTTCCTTTGTTTTATAGAGCTTCAGAGCACACACTCTCTGTGTGTGTGTGTGTGTGTGTGTGTGTGTGTGTGTGTAGTATTGGGAGTTAAGGACTCAGTTACTATGACAGTGTCTAAGATCAAATTTTGTGGACATCAGCTCTCACACTAAGCCGTGTTGGGACTTTATGGCCACTGTCATTAACATAACAGGATCATGTTTAATCTGAACTGTGGAAATGAGGCAGAAATCAAGATCTGAAGACCAGCAATCTGGTTTAAGATCTATTTTTATGATATTTTCCTAATAACGTGAATTATGGAAAATTTACTTTCCTCTCTCAATCTCGGTACTTCCTTTACTAAGTTAAGGATAAAAATATTTGCCTGATATTTTCCAAAAGAATTTTAGAAGCATCACATCAAATCATGGATATGAAGGAATTTTGTCAATGGTCATGAGCCATGCTCTTATTTAATTATTAAACACATGGTTTTGACTTGTTAGGTGTAAGGTTCAATGCTCTGGAAGTTTGAAGAATATTATGAGGAAATGAAGAATGTATTCTTTACAAATTAACATCTGTAAATAATTTATTTATGTTTGTAAGAAATCTACTCATTTGTTTGTTCAAAATATATGTATTGACCATAGAAATTTTGTGAAAGGACTTCACTCTTGCCCAAGCCAGGACCATCACTCAGCTTGATTGGTGCCATCTTTTTTTAAAATTCATCTCCTTGCATCTACTTCCCTTTCATCCCACCATCAATATAATGACCAGGGTGATATTTTAAACACACAAATCAGATCATGTCTCTCTAATTACAGAATCCTGCAATGGCCCCCATTTTGTTTAATTACTCTCTGTGGACTTTGTTCTGACCATGGTGGTCTCCTTATTAGGATCCTGCTTTAGGGCTTTTGAGTTGATCATTCTCTCTGCCTACACCATTGTCTTCCCAAGCAACTGTTTTCTAACTTTTGCCACCTCCCTTTTCTCAAATAAGACCTAACCTGACAATATTATCCCCCCAGTATCTGTTTTCTATTTCTAGAATTCCTATCAAACATTTGATGGATTTTCTTTCCCATCCTTCATGTTTCTTACATTTTATTTTCACTATTTCTATCTTCGTATCTTACAATTTGATTTGGCCCATGCCATTCTTTTTTCCTAAATAGTTTTACTCCCCCAGGTTTATCTGGTGAACTTATATTTAAAGAGGTAGCAATAACCCATACAAGCCTCAAGTTAATGACTCTACTACAAAGTACTTACCTGTGTGCTTCTATGTATGTAGAAGTGCTTACAGGAAGCCTCCAGATTTATATTCCCATTCATGTGCATTTTTTTCAGTTGTAATTATTTTGCTATTTAATTCATTTATTGTGGTTTTATTGTATTTAATAACAATTTCTAGAAGAATATTTTGTTTGAAAAATGCTTATAAATTTTATCATGGTATCTTAGTATTTTTATTCAATTGACATCTTTAATAACTTAAAACATCTTTATTTCCTATATCTATAGGGATTTAATTCTGCTTTCCTGTATCTTCTCTTTATTATAGTGGATTACTGATTCTTATACTCCTTAATTTTAGATTGCGGTTTTATCTTCCATGGGAAGCCTGTTTTACCTGAGTTGAGGGAATGTCCTTCCTAGATATTTAATGTTTCCTTCTGGCAAACTTTGGAGTGTTTTGCTGACCTATGATCAAATTTTGTACTAATCTCTCTGCTTAGAAGTTGTTGAACATGTGAATAATGTAGATTTCATACCAAATCTGCAAGAAGTTAGATCAAAGACTTTGGATATTTAGGAATGGTTAATTTCCCCTGATATTATATTAATAAAGAGTCAAGTGTTCTGTAGGTTTTTAATTTTGTTTTGTTTCTCTGTGCCAAAAATCATGATTTTATTTAGTCCAACTTTTTTTTTAACCAAGCTTGTAGTCCCCTCAAAGATTCTAAGATTCTGTTAAGGGAGGCTTGGGTTGTAGCTCAGTGGTTGAGCGCTTGCCTTGCATACATGAGGAACTGGGTTCTATTCTCAGCACCACATAAAATAAATAAATAAATCAAAGATTCTGTTAAAGGATAGGGTGTAGCTCAGAGGTAGAGAGCTTGCTTATCATGTATGAAGCACTGAACTTGATCCTCAACATCACATAAAAATAAAATAAAGATATTGTGCCTACCTATAACTAAAAATAAATATTAAAAAAAAGATTCTGTTAAGAAGATCTGATTCTTACTTGTCTTAATGGAGCTAAGGACTTAAAATCTAGGTGTTAAAATCTAGGTCTCATAGTGGTAGAGATTAAGAACCCCCATTCCAATTCATCTTTCCTACAGAGCAGCTGCATAATCTGCTTAACACTCTTACTCTCTTTTGTACTTTTAGCCCCATTTTGGTCCCTAAAGATAATACTTTCTTTCCTGTGGGATCATCAATTCATTTTAAATATTTTATTTACTTTTTTTAAGAATTATATAGCTTTTACCTTCAATTTTATTAACCTTACACACATTGTCCAAAAATGAAACCCCAAATGTTTATTGTAAGAAGGAACAGTTTCCATACCACCATATATATGAAAACTTTCACTATAAAATATAATACAAAAAACAGTTTTCCCGAAGTTGCCTTTAATGAGGAGGAAACAGCTATATAAATACTGCAATTAAACATGATAAGTTCTGTGAAGTTGCTCTGGGCACAGAGGATCATTGCAGAGATTGCAAATAACTCTCAGGGAAGGCTTCAGGGGGAAGTTAAATCTTCACTCATGACAAGAAAAAAGAATGAACATTTCAGACTAAGACTAATGAATAAAAATTTTCAATGAAATGCAAGAAGTTATTCACGGCTTAAACACATTTTAAACCTGTAAAAGTAACTGAAGATAAAGTTAAAGAAGGTAGTTAATGTTGAGAGCATAGAGACCTGTTATGCTGATGGACTTAATTTGCAAGATTTCAATCATGGTAGTGACATAAGCAGATGAGCATTGTATAGAGTCCATTATGACAATAATCAATGTGAAATGTGGATTAAGAAAGCAAGTATTAAACCAGGCTATAAAATTATGAAGGCCTGAATTAAAACATTGGAAATGTGAATGAGGGAGAAAGTCACACTTATGAAATTAGATTATATATAAGCAACTGCAGGACTTGAAATTAGTTGAAGAAATAAAACTATGGAATCACTTTTTTACTGAGTACCTGAGTGTTTATGTTAATTACTAAGACAGAAATTGCAGAAGGCATATTTTTAGTTCAAAGATAATGCACCCAGCTTTAGAATAGCAATACCTTCCTTTCAAAACATACACACACACACACACACACACACACACACAAATACAAACACTTTTTGTCACTTAAAGACACAAATTCAGAATTTTCCATTTGAAAGCCAAGATAAGTACTTCTATTTGGCCCCATACCCAGTAAAATTAGGACTTTAACCAGGATTATTTTCCTGGTTCTCAGTCCAAATAACATTGGGATGATGCGTAAGCAAAAGCTAAGAGGCAGAATCACCTTCCATTACTCCATGACCAGGGATTCTGATTTCACTAGGTATAGGTATAACACAGAAACCCACACTAAGAGATACCTCAACTGATTGTAATGGCTAAATTCCACTAAGCATCCTTAAACACTGCCCTGAATCTTCATGTTCTTTAAACAGGATATTATCTCAAATCTTTGACAAACCCCTTAATTGGAATAACTGTCAAAGTCATAATTGCAGCACAAAGTATAATTTTCCCTGTTGCTAAAGTCTCCATCAGGTGATCTTTGGACAGGAAATGAACACAGAAATTGTATCACAGAATTTGACTGAACAGTAAGTGGCCAAAGCCAAACATGAGTTTCAGATATCAAGCTTTATACAACTTGTAAAAATCATCCAAATGATAAACCAGTTGAAATCACTGGTGCCATATATCAACCTGTCATATTGCCAATAAAACACCAACCTCTGGTTGTTTTCTTGGTTGAAGTCTGAGGATGGGACAGGAGAATCTGTCAAATGTGCAGTGGTGAGAGAAAAAGAATGCTCTCAGAAAAGACATGATAAGTATAAAAACTATGCTTGTTTTTTCAAAGAATGATGCTTGAATAATCAGTCATCCACAAGCAAAAAGATGGATCTGGAGAAAGGCCTTATGCCTTTTACAAAAATTAACTCAAAATGGATCATAGAGTCAATGTGGTACCACACACCTATAATCCTAGTGATTTGGGAGGCTGAGGCAGGAGGATGGAAAGCTTAAGGTTAGCCTGGGTAATTAGGGAGACCCTGCCTCAAAAAAGAAAAAAAAAAGGGCTGGGGATGTGACTCAGAGCTAGAGTACAAAGTGCTAGATCAATCCCCCAGGTAAGTTTTCGAAG
>NW_025999900.1:14620940-14719783 GCF_001458135.2 Marmota marmota marmota
AAAAAAGAAAAAAAAAAAAAAAAAAAAAAAAAAAAGGGAGGAGGGAGGGAAGGGATCAAAGGTCTAAACATAAAATGCAAAACATAAATATAAATGACCTCAAAGGTAACATAGGAAAAACGGGGTTGACTTGTCACCATAAACAACAGTAAAAGAACGATCCATGAAAGAAAAACATTTAACTGATAAAGATTGGTATTCTAAATACAAAAAGTACTCTTAACACTCAAAACTAATTTAAAATGGACAAAAGGTACGAATATCCTATGTCACGAGGGAATTACAAATATGTGAAAACACTACACAGTTATTAGAATGGCTAAAATAATGACAACACCAAAAGTTGGCACGGAGGTAGATACATTTCTGATTGGAGTGCAGAAGGGAAGACAGTTTTTCAGTTTCTTACAAAGCTTTTCCTATCATATCAGCTTCCACTTTGGATTATAATTTGGTAGGTTCTTTCAAAGCAAAACCTACTATCACCATATGATCTAAAAATCATGTTCTCTGGTATTTACCCAAATTAACTGAAAGCTTACATCTATAGAAAAAAAAAACTACCCACAAACATTTATAGAAACTATCTTTGTAATTGTTAAAACTTGGAAGAAGTTGTCTTTCAGTAGGCCATTATATGTATATACAAATGATGCCTCATCCTCTGAAGCAGCCCAAGTAACAAGGCAGGGAAGAACTAGGACTATTAGATTAACAAAGATCAATTCACAAGGACGAATCACTAGGAATAGGGGAATAAGCATTCACTCCCTCTCAACAGTTATTCTATGAGATAGGTAGTATTATGTCCACATACAAATTCTGAAAAAATATAGGTCTATTTTGCAGTACTGGGGATTGAACCAGGGGTATTTTACCAGTGAGTTATATCATTAACCACTTTTATTTTTTAATTTTGGGACAGATTTTCACAAACTTGTGGATCCAAGAAGGTATTAATATCCTTCTAAATGTCAAAGACCACCAGAAAGCACAGGAAAATAATTTACATGTTTGTGCCAATCATAACCCCTTGCCAGAGGGCCAACCTGAAATAAATACTGTATTAAGAAAGAATGTGAGGCTGAGGCTGGACTCAGTAGTATACAATGCTATGACTAATGGTAAAAGAGAAAGAATGAGGCAGATGTACCTACATGGCCATCTCTTATCTACTGTATTGTGTATGAGACTGCTGATAAGAGACTGAAGGTTACAATTCAAATTCATAATTAATGATGGATGAAAAGCCCAACCTAGGAACAAAGATCTATATTTTGTTTTTGTTATACCAAAAAAAATTTGCTTAGGGTAAAAAAGTAGACTGCAAAATTTATTCAAAAAAGAACACCTTAGGGCTATTAACTGAGATAGCACTTAAGTTAACATTGGAAAGAAGTTTCTTTAGGCACAAAGTCAAGGAAGCCCATAAATATTTGAGGACATACAACTATGTCCCTTGAGTAGAGACAAAGAAGTAGAAGAAGGTAGAGCAAGAATAATGGCTTGAAAGCATGTATTAGGAGACTTCAAATACCTAAGTGTTTGGCAGAGAACATTATTTTGATTCGGTGTGTACTGAAGAGCCACAGAAGGAATTTGAGCTTAAAAACATCCATGATCCATATTTCATTTAGTAAAGAAGATTCACCTACAATAATGTGAAGGTGAAATTGGTAAAGAAGGGAAAGAGTGACAGAAAAGATCTGTGTAATAAGAGATCATCAGCAAACTGGAAGGTTCTCAAATGCCTTAATGTCCAATATGAGATGAGGCCATTCACACATTTTGAAGGAAAAGGCCCTCCCCATTGTCCTAATTCCTCTCTTCAGATTCATAGAAAATAATCTAACCTTAGATCTTGACAAGGATCTAAGACTTCAGTTTTTCTTTTTTAAAAAACAATTATATGGTGTTTTGGTTAAGGAGGTTTCTATTTGTTTTTGTTCCAGAATAATACCATCAGTGGTTTTGAAATTTCCTTATATATTTTTGGTTTGTTCATCCCTAACTAAAACTGGAACAAGTCTATCCAAGTTTCCTGAAGATTAGTCCTTTTATGTTTTGCATATAAGCCGGAGAAAATTTTATCTCCCATATTACAATTTGATAATTCTGTTGCTAAAGTTTGATAATGACCTCTGTTAACATTTTTTGAGCACCAGCTATGTACCAGAACTTATCTCAAACATTCTACATGCAAAATCTTATTAAGTACCCTCAAGACTTATAAGAAGTAGGCATTCTTATTGTCACATTAAGAAGGATAAAATTCAGATACACAGATTGTCACCTGTCTGGGAAGGGGTAGAGCTGAGACTAGAACCAATTGGAGGGCTGGGGATGTGGCTCAAGCGGTAGGGTGCTCACCTGGCATGCACGGGGCGCTGGGTTCGATCCTCAGCACCACATAAAAATAAAATAAAGATGTTGTGTCCACTGAAAACCAATTGGATATCATGCCAAAGCTATGATACCTATGACAATATACTGTATGCCTTCCATGTAAATTATTTTACCTTTCCTTCCCTCTTTCTTTCCTTTATTCTTTCTTCTTCTTATTATTATTATTATTTGAACAGTGAGGAACAGTGATATCATCCAGCTAACCTACACTGCTAAAATTAGTGATTCTGGAACTTGGCTGCACATAGGAATTACTTCAAAAGCTTTTTAAAACCTTCTCATGCTTAGATAGGTCTTGCCCCAGAAAAAATCATATAAATCTGAGGGTGGATCGTGTGCATGAGAATTTTTTAAATTTCACCCAGGCTATGGTTATATAGAGTCAGAGTCAAGGTCTACTTCCATAAGTCCTTTTCTCCCCCCATGTGCTGATGTTAAATCTAGTCTTCCTTATTTTATATCTAAGTAGTTGATTTGAAGATACAAAGGCAGGACCTTACATATGTCATAATTAAATTTTATCTTACTGGATTGGGTACATTATCCCAGCCTGTCAAAAGACTTTTATGGAACCTGATTCTGTCACCTAGCATATTTTTAAAAACTTCCAGTTTCATGGCATCTAAAAATGTCACAAGCATTCCTTTGATATTTTCATCTAAATCTTAAAGCAAATCAGTGAACAGGAAACAGGCTTCAAGCGTGTTGGCTTGACATCGTTAGACACAGGCATCCAAATACATATTTGCATAATTTGATGCTCACCCATGGTTCATTTCTTCATTTTGTTCCTAAGAATGCCATTAATGACCTTTAAAATAAAAAACTGGGAGAAATGCCAGCATACTGTCTGTAGCACATCTATCTGCACCACCAACTTTCAGTCTTTTCACAAAATGAATGAGTATGCCCCCGACATGGTTTATTCTTAGTTACAACATGTGAACAATTAGGAAGTATTGAAACAACCTAAGTAGGAGGTGGGAGGCGATGATGGAAGGAAAAGAAAGAAGAAAAGAAAAGTGATAAACTTTGAGGGAATAGAAATCATAAAATTTGAAAGATTAATATTTTTCTTAAAAATACAAAATCAGCCATAAATTCTAATTAGGATTAATGTAAATAAGTTTTCAGAGTTAAAGAGACCACAATTTTCACACTATAAAATACTTTGTTTAAACATGTTGATATTTTCAAATGACACTGTAAATCATGGTTTCAAATATATGAGAAAAAAATTATAGTAACCTTAGGAGAAGACCATAACTAAATCAGGTAAAGAACAAAACTTCGCAGCATAATGTTGAAATTCTCTTCTGATAGATCCTCAATTTCTAAAGTAGGTTTATCTACAAATCTAGAAAACAAAATATCCAAACAACATAATTGGAGAGAAAGACTAATTTATCTGAGTAGAAACTTTCCCAAAACTACACACTCATACAAATCAGCACACTACATATTTTTTTCCTCTGATTTCCTTCAATACCCAAAGTTCTGATCTCAAGACATGCAAATTATTTCTTCATAGTAGAATTTGAATCTCAAATGACCCCCAAAAGCTCTTAGGGTGAAGGATTTTGTCCCCAAGGCAGGATTGTTTAGAAGTCAAATCTTTGGAAGGAAATTGGATCTTGAGTGCTCCAGCCTCTTTAATGGTTTAATCCATTGATGGATTCAGAATTTAATAAGCTATTTGGAGGTGGTAAAGACTTAGGAAGTGGGGTGTCGTTGGAGGTAATAGGTCCTTGAGGGGTATGCTCTTGGGAAATATATTTTGTTTCCAGTCCCTTTCTTACTCACATGCTCCCTCTTTCTCTATCTACTTATTGCCTATCCACCATGAGCTGGGTAGCTTTACTTCACCATATGTGCCCTGCCACCATGTTCTGCCTTGCCACAGACCTAAAAGCAACAGAGGCAATTGACTGTGGAGTAAAACCTCTGAAAACATGAGCCAAATTAATTCTTTCCTCCTTAAAGTTGATTTTTCTCAGCTGTTTTATCTCAGCAGTGAAAATTGAACTAACAAATTTCATCTTTAATGGTTACATTCAACATTATTAGCAATTTTAAATTTCAAAAAGGAAAACTTTTTATTTCTCCTCAGGATCTCTCATTTCTATTTTAATTCTTTATGTTTCTATTTCCTAGATGTCTCCATTAGCATAAAATTATCTCCAAACAATTAAAGTTAATTAATATAATTTGACACTTATAAATAAAGATATCTTATCAGCAGGTATCTTATCAGCTTGTTAAGAATAAGTTTCAGGAAAACAGCCATTGTTACCAAGTAAATCAAAAGTGGCAAAAAAAAAGAAAAAAAAGTTTCCTTTTCTAATTCCTTCTGTTTGGAAGAGGTGTTATGTTTTCAGAGTCCTTTGGTTCAATTAGCTAATCATGCTTCTCTAGCAGCTTAATTTGCAACACGACACTATAGATTCAATAATTTATTTGTCAATCTTCTTGCATATGGAAAAAATTCTCATAAAACAGCAAATCTTTTGACTAGTAAAAGAGTTTTCTAGCCAGAGTCCCACAGCAATTAAATTTTGTTTAGTGTGTGCCACAGAGCAATATTCAATATCAGCAGTTACACTGATTGTAGATAGGCATTTGTGTAACTTTCCTGTATAAAAAAGCAATTAAAGGATAGAAAATATGAGACTAAGTATCAGAAAGAGAGAGTAGAAGTTGTAAAATACAGAAGAGAGGACAGAGTAACTTTCTGAAGAAAATGGGAAAATTATCAATCACATAATAAGTACATGGCAAAAACATAATAAATAGTAATAATCATTTTTTTTATTAACTCTCTCTTTTTTTTTAATTTTTTATTGTGGGTTGTTCAAAACATTACAAATTTCTTGACATATCATATTCGACACTTTGATTCAAGTGGGTTATGAACTCCCACCTTCACCCCATACACAGATTGCAGAATCACATCAGTTACACATCCATTGATTTACAAATTGCCATCCTAGTGTCTGTTGTGCTCCGCTGCCTTTCCCATCCTCCACCCTCCCCCCTCCCCCCCTCTCCCCTCCCCTCCCCTCCTCTCTCTATACCTCCTCCACTGTATAACCCTGAGGGTCTCCTTTTATTACCATGCAATTTCCCTTCTCTCTCCCTTTCCCTCCCACCTCTCATCCCTGTTAAATGTTAATCTTCTTCTCCTGCTCTTCGTCCCTACTCTGTTCTTAGTTACTCTCCTTATATCAAAGAAGACATTTGGCATTTGTTTTTTAGGGATTGGCAAGCTTCACTTAGCATAATCTGCTCTAATGCCATCCATTTCCCTACAAATTCTATGATTTTGTCATTTTTTAATGCAGAGTAATACTCCATTGTGTATAAATGCCACATTTTTTTTATCCATTCGTCTATTGAAGGGCATCTAGGTTGGTTCCACAGTCTTGCTATTGTGAACTGTGCTGCTATGAACATCGATGTAGCAGTGTCCCTGTAGCATGCTCTTTTTAGGTCTTTAGGGAATAGACCAAGAAGGGGAATAGCTGGGTCAAATGGTGGCTCCATTCCCAGCTTTCCAAGAAATCTCCATACTGCTTTCCAAATTGGCTGCACCAATCTGCAGTCCCACCAGCAATGTACAAGTGTACCCTTTTCCCCACATCCTCGCCAGCACTTGTTGTTGTTTGACTTCCTAATGGCTGCCAATCTTACTGGAGTGAGATGGTATCTTAGGGTGGTTTTGATTAATATAAGTCTTGTGTTTGGAGATAAGAGAACATTATAATATTTAGAAAAATTATTTCTTGTTCAATGACATGAATGATTCCAAAACCATATAGATTTGAAACTTCATATCAAATCTGTCCTATATATGACGAAGCATTTAAATACCTTCAAATACCACAAAAGAACATTTTTCAATTTATTCACTTTTCTCATTAATGTACCCATTCATTAAAAAAATCTTTTTAAAGAATAGCTTTAGGGAAATGTGTCCTCAAAGATGTCTTGCATTTCTTTTTATCTTGTAATCAGAGCACCAACAGCCTTTTATTGAAGACAATCTTGTCAAGGGCATTTCTATAATGAACAGTCTAGGCGAGAGAAATAAAGTATCCTTCCAGAGCAAAGAGCAGGCATGTTTAATGTCCACTATAATAAATATAATGTATCCTTTGGAAATAAAAGTCAAGCAGGTTAACTGCGCATTGTAAAAGATCTGGTTTCACCAAATCCGTCTTCTCTGAAATGCAGCCCACTTCATATGAAGGTATAACTTGTTTATCTCTGTGCTGTTTTGTGTGAATTGGGGCCTGAAGAACAGGTGCAGACACATGTTTGATTCAGAGAATTAAAAAGACAACGCTTTTAAATATGAACAAAGAAGCCATATTTACAGTAAAAATTGTTCTTCATGGAAATGGAGAAGAGAACACTTGAGAAGTAAAGGAGCTATCATGGCATTCTGCCTTGACACATTGCCTGATGCTCTCTGGCTCTGCCACACCTGTCCTCAACCCGAAAATCCTGAAACTCTCATAAATAAAAGTTATCAATATTACAAATTAGCAATATTACAAATTACTCAAATCAGTGAGTCAGAAAAAAAGACAATAATAGAAAAACAATAACAGCAACAGAAAAGACCAAAGAGAAAATATGCAATTGATCACTACAAGAAAAACTGAAAAAGTAGGAGGTAAGAATTTGAAAAGACTAGGGAAAAGAAAAACAGAAAACTATTACAGGAATACAGAGAACGGTAAATATCACAAAGGAGAACACATGGTGGAAAATATGAAGTGTTGAAGGATAGAAATAAAACGCAAGCCACAAGAAATGGAAATAATTTTTAAAATATTAGAAATTATAAATAGAAAAAAAACAAGGGAGATGAATTTGACATAGTTAGAATATTTAAAAGACAAAGCATATTTTTTAAAATAGAAATTTAAAGACAAGATTTAAGAAAAACAATCCTGAAGTAAGAAATGACAGTGATAAGTTTTCTTAGGACCAGAAAAAGAAGAGAAAAAGACAAGGTGACTATGAATGATTAATTCCAAGATACATGCCAGTTACTGCACTTCAAAGATAAAGAATTACATAGGATACTTAGCAAAAATAGTCAAATATGGTATAAAGGGAAAAAAAAACCAAAAAACCTCAGATTTTCTCATACTAATATTCAATAATGAAGAGGATGAAGCAGTTATTCTTAGATATTAAAATCAAACTTTTAAATTAATAAGTTAATAAGCTAGCTATTAGACATATTTAAGAATAAATCATGTGGAACCACTAATATTTTGTTAAAAATGAACAGCTTCAGAATAGACTCAAATGAAAATTTCCTAAAGAACAACAACAGAAACAGTATAAAGTGCTTCCTTATTAAATATAAACTTTGATTTTGTGATGTTCTGTATCAATGTTTTGCAAACATGTTGATGCAAAGGAAATTTTAAGTTGCATTCTATTTAAAAGAAAAACATTTCAAGAACTAAAAGGGATGATGACAACTATATTCCGAGAGAGTAATTTTCCTCCAGTGAAGCATATTCTTTTGTTTATACACAACATATAACCACCCAAGATTTTCCAAATGAAATTGTAAGCTAAGAAAGTTATAAAGAGCCAAACTCTACTTAAATTATAAAAGTTCTACATAGTTTTGTATATGGATAGATATGTTGTTCAGATGAGCCCCATCTTGAGGAGGATATCAGAAGACAAATAACATTTTAAAACAGGTAAGTAATATAAGTAAAACATATAATAAATAATAACCATAATGCCTTTTAATTGTACATTACAGGTGGAATTTAAATAAATGATAAGAGTATTTCAATGTTTAGTAGCTTAATGGTATAAGAAAGTAAATATATACATATATATGTATCATCCAGCTTCCCCAGCATTCCAAGATGCTTCCCAGAACACTGAGGGAATGCCAACTAGATTGCCTAGAGTTAGGTGGAAACAAATGACTAGCAAATGGATCTTGGAATACCTCTGCACTCTGCAGCTCCGAGTCAGACTACAGACACCAGCTAACTTGGTAGCTCACTGGAAAAAGTGAAGGTTTTCTTTTTCAGAAGCATAATGAGAAGTTCAGTCTAGGTTGAGTCCCCAGATAGCTAATCTCTATGCCTAGTCTCTGAACCTACTCTAAAGACACCACCCAGGAAAGCATCAGCACAGGGACTATACTCAGGAGGTAAAATAGCTGCTCTACTCAGCCAAAAACTGACCCCATAGCTCTACTCTAACAGGCGATCTTCAGTCAGTTTTTCTTTTTTCACTGTTGCTTTTGATTTTGATTTTTATTATATTTATTCAATCATATTAATTGTACAAACTACTGGGATTCACTGTGACATTTTCACTCATGCATATATTATATTTTAATAGTATACACCCTTTCTAAACCCTCTCTTGTCCTCTCCTCTCTCCCACTTCACCTACATCTCCTTCCTCATTGCAAATAGACTATCTTTTATTTTCAGGTCATCTAATTTTTTTGAAATTTTTATTGACTATATAGGAGAGAAAGCATAAAATATTATTTTGTGTCTGGCTAAATTTGCTTAACATGATAATCTCCGACTACCTTCATTTTCCTACAAATGATATGATCTAATCCTTCCTTAAGAATGAATAAAACACCATTGTGTATGTGGACCATATATTATTTTGTCCACTCATCTGTTTATAGGTGCCAAGGCTGATTCCATATCTTGGTTATCATGAATAATGCTTCAATAAATATAGCAATGCAGATTTCTCTTTTATATGTTGACTTCTAAGGAACATAGTCATTTGATTCGCATCTGTTCTAAAGTGTAACACTTCCCAATCTCAGCCTGGCCTGCAGCCCTGCCCAACTACACATCACAAATAGTGAAACTTCTCCACCCGGAAATATATCCTTTAACTAGACTGAGCAGACGACATTTTAATACTCAGCCAGCAGCTCTACTTGAAGGCAGAACCTAGCAAGTGGTCTTGCTGGACAATAAAGCCAAGCCAGCAGCTCCACCCAACAACAGAGCAAAGGCAAAATCACAGATGATTGGAAAACCTACCATAAACTCTGCCTGCCCAGGGTCATGTGAGGCAGGCATTTTAAAGATCACAGACTGGACTAAACACTTAAGGTCTGTCCTGCTAAACAAATCTGTGAGAACCAGAAGAAGGACAGGTAGCATCAAATATACAAGTAACAACCTAAGAACAAAGAGAAAGATAAGTCAAAGTATGACGATAGTTTCAAAAGAAACCAATAAAGTCACAATAATGAACCCTAAAGAAATGGAGGTCCAAGGTAGTAGATCTAATTGTGAACTGACTTAGTTTTTTTTTTTTTTTTTTTTTAGGAAAGTTCATGACAATCATCTTGGTAATGAATTTTTGAATTTTATACCAAAAGAACAGGCAACAAAAGCAAAAGAAGAACATGGGATTGCATCAGACTGAAAAGCTTCTGCACAGCAAAGGAAACAATATGAAGAGACTATCTATGGATTAGGAGAAAACAGTTTCAAACTATATATTTAGTAAAGGGCAAATATCCCAAATAAATAAGGAAGTAAAATCACTCAATAGCAAAAATACAACAAAATAATTTTTAAAATGTGCAAGGGATCTGAATAGACTTTTTTCAAAAGAAGACATAAAAATAAGTGGCCAACAGATATATTGAAATATGGACATTACTAATCTTTTGGGAAATGCAAATTAAAGTGTCAATAAGATATCCTCTCACACCTGTCAGAATAGCTATTATCAAAAAGGTGTAAGAACAATTGTTGGTGAGGGTGCAAACAGATGGGAATTTTGTACACTACTGGAAACTGTAAATTAGTACAGCCATTATGGAAAACTGTATGAGGTTTCATCAAAAATACAAAAAAATGGATTACCATAGGATTCAGCAAATCAGCTTTTGGATATTGACCCAAAAGTTTGAAATAAGTTTGTTGAAGAGATACCTGCACTCCATGTTCACTAGAACACTATTAACAATAGCCAAGGTATGGAATCAACTATTTCCACCTGTAAGCCTATGTTTAAAGAACATGTGTACTGGGAAACTATTCAGCCTTTAAAAAGATGAAAATTCTGTCATTTGTGACAATATAAATGGAATTGGAGGAAATCATGCTATATGAAATAAGCCAGGAATAGAAAAAACAAATACCACAATAGAACTCAAAAGAAGTAAAGAGTAGAATGGTGACTATAGAAACAGTGGGTTGGGAGAATGATGAGAAGATGGTCAAAGGGCATAAAATCTCAGAATTTGGTGGATTTGTTTTTTGACATTTATTGCAGGTTATGGTTATTATACTTAGTAATATTATATTGTACATTTCAAATTGAAAGTAAATTTTTAAAATTCTCACACAAAAAATAAGTATTTGAGATTAGACATGCTAATTAGCTGGATTAAACTTTTCCACATTGATTAATAAATTATACAGCACGATGATATATATATATATATATATATATATATATATATACACACACACACACATACACACACACACAAAATTACAAACTGTTAATTTATAATAAAAATTTAAAATAGCAACCAAAAAGTCAGGAAAGTTAAAATATTATTTTTAAAAAAATTGATGAAGCCTTATCAAAATTGATTTTAAAAGTAAAATACAAATTATCAAATATGAATGAAAATGTAGTTATCAATACAGATCATATAGACAATACAAAATTTAATTAATCACATTTTATACTCTTTACCCCCAAAACGTTGAAAACCCCAAACTGGATAAATTTCATTTCATTAAAACTGACAGAACAAATAGAGAATTACAATGGTAGAAAACAACTAAAGTAACTGAATACATTTAAATGTTTCCTACCAAGAAATCAATGTCACATCATTTGGTAAATTATTCTAAAGACTTATGTAAGAAATCACAGCCAAGTTTAATAAATTGTTCTAGAGAATAGAAAATAAATATATAACACTTTCCAACAAACATTTTTTAAAAATTAAGATTTTTCTCATGAGAATGACTGAACATGGACCAAAATTGTAATAAAATCTGTCTTGTCTATTTACCTATTCATGTATCTAGCTACCTAGAATAAGATATAATGATCAAGTAGAATTTATTTCAGAAATGCAACAATGGTTTAACATTCAAAATAAATGTAATGATGTGGTTAGTGAATACTATAAACTATGGAAAGAAGTAGTAGCATAAATAAATTTGACAAAGTAGTGCTGACAATACAGAAACTATTATACTTTTTGTTACACATACATAACTATCTTTAAAAATGTTTATATTTTAAAATATTCATGCTAAACCCATTTTAAATGTTACCTTAGTTTCTAAACTAAAGATGGGTGATTTTTTAATACTGAAATATAGGAACTACCTTAACTTTCTATCAATTTGTATTTGGATCCATTCTTTAAGGATCTGGAAACAACTTGTATACCCTACAGTGGGGAAAAATATCTATTTCCCACAGTATCTCAAATTCCAAAACAATCAATGAAAAATTTGTAATCTAACTACAGTATTAAAAGAATCATAAAATTATCTTTTATAAGACAGCTAGTCATATTCCAAAGGAACTCTCTTTTAATATATGTCCAGTCAGTGAAGAAGTAGAGAAAGCCAGCTAAATTATGATCCAAATCTTGCATCACTGACAAAATTGTAAGGGTATGTTAAATAAAAATGGTATACATGGGAAACTAGACCTATCAAATCAGAGCAGCTTTAAAAATACTGGTTGTTTCAGAGAAACAACCCAGAAGGTTTTCCGTATTCAGTTTGGCATGTCTAGGATTATAAAATGCTAAAAGCACCAATGTTTATGTCATTTTGAAAATACTAGAGACTAAATACAGCAGCACAGTATTGAAAAATCTTTATATAAAGTATAAATAATTTAACAATTAGAGCCAAAATCTGGCATCACTGTTTGCGATTTTAAATATAGACAAAATCCCCAATTGTTAAATCCTGAAACACAGCTCTAATTGTTAAAACACAACCCAAAAAGTGGCATACTGTATAATTAGGTCTTCATGTGAATTGTTGTATATTTGCATTCATGAAGGCATTAGCCCATTAGGGTAAACTGACATAGTGCTGTGCAAAAACTGCTAAAAGGCAATAAGGAATAGTCATTTTAAAAATTAATTTAAAACAATTTCCAAGTGTGCCAAGGGAAAACAAAAATCATTAACCAGTATTATTAATATTCACAGCAGCTGTTACACAATCATGCATCAAGTCCCTATGTTCAAACTTACTTTATAATGCAGTGTCTAAAAATATTCTATTAGTCTGTAGCTCATCACACACTAGTGGACTGTAAATAGCTATAATTTAAATTTTTATAAATTTATCACATTTTTATAGAAGAACATGAGCTCAATATATATTTGAGATCAGTGATTTTTTGTGGCCTCAGAAAAATCTTCCAAAAGGCCTATCTATACTCCCAACACAGTCCTGTAAGCAAATGATACTACCTTTCTGCATACTCCTGACTTTTTTGCTCAGTTTGTCCAAATAGCCTGCTGCCAAGAGGCATAATCTTCTGTTTTGTCTTCAGGTCATCTATGCCTTTGTTTGTGATGCCTACCATCCTTAGACATTTGTCCAAAGTATTTTCATTTCTTCACTCCAACTGAAGTTTTTTATATTAAGTCCTAGATTTAAAAATATACATCTAAGCCTAACTGGCCAAACTAGGTTGGCCCAGATCTTGTTAAGTCCAGGATCATTTCAGGATTTAAGATGGTATGCACTTGCTTGTTCCCAAAAGAAAAGTAACACAAGCCCAAGGCAATTCTGGTTTATAAGAATCTATTTTTAAATCCTTTAGACCAAGATTTCAAATCCTTTATCAAGGTCCTTGCTAGTAGACTTTATTGTTTTGTTTGTTTCTTCTAAATCATCATTAACTTTTATTGCCAATAGCTTTCTTCCAAAATATATTTTCTGTATATTTTTTATAGTAGGGAACTGAATATTTCAATTGACTCAGAAAAGTCTTAAAGAATAAAACCTTTTGACATTTATCTATACAACAACATAATTACATTTTATATCAATGTAATATGTTTGTGAGCAGTCTTGTGTATCTATAAAACTGTGTGGTTATTGGTGGCTCCAAATCTTACATTTTAGGGAAGGTGTAAAAGAAATAAAAAAGGTACAAATACTTTTCTAAAACCCTAAAGAATCCTAGAGTTAATTTATGTGTGTTAAACAGGAATCAACATGTTCTATAAAGACATTAAACGCTTAAACTTCTACAGGCTATCAGTTTTAATATAATTAGCCACAATTAATTATGAATATTGAACTTCAATGATGTTTCAAGTTGGTGTCCTAACCCCCCAAAAACTCATAGAAAGATTTTTCTTAGAGTAAAAACTTACTTCAATTTCTTCTTTTACTTCCTTAAAGCTGAAAAATAACAAGACAAAGTTTTTAAAACTGAGCTGATAAACTCTTTCCTTGCTCTAGTGAATGTTCCCTTATACGTGTATCTCACAAAAATCGTGTTCATATGCATACACACTCTACTGTGAATATCCACCCAAAACACTAAAGAATTTATTTTAATTTAAAAATATTAATAAATTTCTACAGTGTTATACTGTGTATAAGAAATTTCAAATTTAGAGAAAGTTAAAAAAGTAAATAGTTATTCAATATGTAATTACATTCAAAATATAAATAAATGAAGGTAGTAACCAAAGTTATTCAGTATGTAAATATATTCAAAATATAACTAAGTAAAGGTATTTGGATAAACATGCATACTTGAAATGCTGAAAATTTTAAAGAATAAAATCTGAGGAAAAAAAATCACATCTATATCTAACCTGAAGTGATCATTTGAATTGTAACTATACATAATTATGCATGCACTATAATTTATATAACTAAATATATAATTATAATATGTAAAATATATGACTGTTCTTTAATACTAATTTCTATTGCTTAATATAACATATGAACAGGACAGTCCATTAACAATAAATCACAAATTTCTTTTAAGAATTGCAGATGCATCCCACTTGAGGTCAGGATATAAAACTTATCAGTCACAATGATTATCTCCAATTATTATTATTTTAACAATTATGACATTAGTTTGTTTACTTTTCTTCATAATTTTATACCATAAACAAATATTTCCTGCTATTTACAAAACTTTCATAAATGGAATAGATATGCATCCTAATATTTCTAGTTTCTTTTGTTGAATATTTTATCTGTCAGATTTATCTATACATCTCCACTTCCAGTGATGTCAGGTAGGTAATTTTACATAACTCTCCCACTGAGATCACTTTTTAAACATGTATCTAATAATATAAAAACCATGATCTGAAAGCATCATAAAGATAACAGGAAATTAATAATTCAAAGACCATAATCTCAGAGAAAGAAATTTATAAAAGAGAGCCTAATATTTAAAGAAATTATTCTCTAGCAGTGTCTGCCAGTTCCAGAGACGTTAAAAGATTCACCAAGAGAATGTCAGTGTTTTGGGTCCAGCTAGGGCAAAATACTTAAAAAGAAGAATCTTGAGAGGATTAAGAGGAAAAGTGCAGTTTATACCTTCCAAAGAGCAACAATCAGACTGACAGCTGATTTCTCCACAAAAATACAGAGAAATCTCTTATTTTCAAAATGCTACATAGTGTAACTATTAAATCAAAATGAAAAACTAAAAAAAAAAAATCAAAAACAGTGGTGTAGCCAGGAATGCAGTTGAGTAGTAGAGCTCTACCCCAGCAGGAGGTCTTAGGTTCAATACCCAGTACTGAAAAAAAAAAAGAAAAGAAAAGAAAGGAAGAAAAATAAAAAGAAACAAAAGATTTTTCATTTAAAGAAAAGTAGAAGAATACATAATACAGATCCTAACTCAAAGAAATATTATAGGGTTTAATTTTTTTAAATACATGACAGTGGAATGCATTACAATTCTTATTACACATATAGAGCACAATTTTTCATTTCTCTGGTTGTATATAAAGTATGTTCACACCAATTCATGTCTTCATACATGTACTTTGGATAATGATTTACATCACATTGCACCATCCTTGCTAGCCCTCTGCCCCTTCCCTTCCCTTCTCACCTCTCTGCACTATCTAGAGTTCCTCTATGCCTCTCATACTCCCCCTCCCTACCCCATTATGAGTCAGTCATCTCATATCAGAGAAAACATTTGGCATTTGGTTTTTTTGTTTGTTTGTTTTTTTGGATTGACTAACTTCACTTAGCATCATCTTCTCCAACACCATCCATTTACCTGCAAAGGCCATTATTTTATTATCTTTTATTGCTGAGTAATATTCCATTGTGTATATATGCCACATTTTTAACCCATTCATCTACTGAAGGGCATCTAGGTTGGTTCCACAGTTTAGCTGTTGTGAATTTAACTGCTATAAACATTGATGTTGCTGTGTCCCTGCAGTACACTGTTTTTAAGTCCTTTGGGTATAGACCAAGGAGAGGAATAGCTGGGTCAAATGGTGGTTCCATTTCCAGTTTCCAATGGAACAGAATAGAGGACACAGAGACTGACCCACAAAATTTCAGTTACCTTATAATAGACAAAGGTGCCAAAAACATGCATTGGAGAAAAGATAGCCTCTTAAACAAATGGTGCTGGGAAAACTGGAAATCTATATGCAACAAAATGAAATTAAACTTCTATCTCTCACCATGCACAAAACTCAATTCAAAGTGGATCAAGGACCTAGGAATTAAACCAGAGACTCTGCATCTAATAGAAGAAAAGGTAAGCCCTAATCTTCATCATGTGGGATTAGGCCCCAACTTCCTTAATAAGTCACCTATAGCACAAGAATTAAAACCAAGAATCAATAAATGGGATGAAGTCAAACTAAAAAGTTTCTTCTCAGCAAAAGAAACAATCTGTGGGGTGAATAGAGAGCCTACATCTTAGGAGCAAACTTTTACCCCTCACACATCAGATAGCGCACTAATCTATAGGGTATATAAAGAATTCAAAAAGCTAAACACCAAAAAAAAAAACAAAACAAAAAACCAACCCAATCAATAAATGGGCCAAGGAACTGAACAGACACGTCTCAGAATATACAATCAATCAAGAAATACATGAAAAAATGTTCATCATCTCTAGAAATGCAAATCTAAACTACTCTAAGATATCATCTCACTCCAGTCATAATGGCAGCTATTATGAAGACAAACAACAATAAGTGTTGGTGAAGATGTAGGGAAAAAGGTACACTCATACATTGCTGGTAGGACTGCAAATTGATGCAGCCAATATGGAAAGCAGTATGGAGATTCCTTAAAAATATAGGATGCTTTTTAAGCACAAAGAAAATGAACTCACATATAAACTAATAAATAAAAAATATTGGTAAAAATTGCATTGTCTATTCTGAGTGTCTTATTTTTCCAAATGAATTTCATGATTGCTTTTTCTAAGGCTATGAAGAATGCAATTGGGATTTTAATAGTAATTGCATTAAATATATATAACAGTTTTGGTAGTATGGCCATTTTGACAATATTAATTCTGCCTATCCAAAAGCACGGGAGATCTTTTCCTCTTATAAGGTCTTCTTAAACTTATTTCTCTAGTGTTCTGTAGTTTTCATTGTAGAGGTCTTTTACTTTTTTTATTAGGTTGATTCCCAAGGTTTTTTTTTTTTTTTTAGGCTATTGTGAATGAAGTAGTCTTCCTAATTGTCTTGCATTCTACAGTGACACAGCCACATCCATGTTACAGTAGCTCAATTTACAATAGCTAAACTATGGGACCAACCTAGATGCCCTTCAACAGATGAATAGATAAAGAAAATGTGGTACATATACACAATGGAATATTACTCAGGCTTAAAGAAGAATAAAATTCTGGCAATTGAAGATAGATAGATGGAGCTGGAGAATATCATGCTAAGAGAAATAAGGCAAACCCCAAAAAGCCAAAGGCCAAATGTTTTCTCTGATGTTGATCCATAATTAAGGGTGAAGATAGAATGAAGTAACTTTGGATTATGCAGAGGGGAATGAGGGTAAGGGATTAGGTGTGAGGATGGGAAGGATGGTGGAATGAAATGGACGTTATTACCCTATATACATGTATGATTACACTACTGAGTGACTGCATCATGCTCAGCCAGAGAAATGAGAAGTTGTGTTCCATTTGTGTACCATGTTTCAAAATGCATTCTATGGTCTTGAATAACTAATAAGAACAAATTTAAAAAGTAAATAAAATAAAATATATACAGAAATAATGAAAAAAAGAAAGATATTGGTAAATATTATTTTGTAAATATAAATGCACTCTGACTTTATAAAACAATAACAGTAATTATATAATATGAAATTTGAAGCAGATATAGAATTAAATTTTAAAATATCAAGGACTCATGAATGTGGAAGAATTAAATGAAGTAAATGTTACCCAAATCCTGGAATTACATAGTAAATGGTTTACAGAAATAAATAATATTAGACTTCAGTAAGAAAGCATATTATAATATATGCATAATAATCACAGGAAGATTGGATAACACATATGTATAAGTTCTAAGCTAATATAACTTGAAAATAGGAACAATTTAAAAAGTTGAAAAGAGGACAAGAAAATATTTTAAAATTAGAAAATAAGTGAGAAAATAAATGGCAATAATGAAATTATAAATTTGCAATAAAATGTAGTATTCAGTGAATTGAATGTAAGAGAACTACGTACTTCACTTAAAAAAAACAAAGATTTCTGGGGTAGAAGAATTTAATGTAAATGAATAGACAAAAGTATACTCTGAAAGCCTCATTAAAAAAGGGTTTCTCTACCTACAATATCAGAAAAACTAGACAGAAATGCAATAATAGAAATGCAAGAAGCATTATTAAAAATAAAGGTGACATTTAAAAATAATAAAGAAGTCTCACAGAAAAGACATAACAATTTTTTAAAATGATGCTTCTAAAAATAAAGCCTCGAATATATTTTATTACATATATGAATTTACAAGGAAAAGAAACATAATTCACAATTACTGTAAAGAGTTTAGCATGCCTGTCTCAGTATATACCATAGAAAGCAGAACAAAAATCTGTAAGGATATAGAAGATTTGACTAACATTGTTAGTAAATTTGACTTTGTTCATATACATAGAAAACTTCAACTATTTGCAAAATATACAATTTTTTAAAAATGGCATGTGAAACATTTATAAATGCTGACCATATTTTGAATCCCATTGGAAGTATCGACAAATTTCAATGGATTTAACTTTACAGACCATGTACACTTACCACAGTGGAACAGAGCTAGAAATACGTTTTTTTTTTTGGGGGGGGGGGGAAAGCAATCTAAAAACCACCATTCATTTGGAAATTAACTAAAACACTTCTATATAACCCATAAATCCATAAATGAAAGAAAGCAAGTACAATGCAAAATAGAAACTATTTTTAAATCAATGACAATAAAAATTACCTGTATCAAAGCTTTGTGGAACATAGAGAAATTAACATTTACAGGGTATTTTATAGCATTATAGGAAAGAATAAAATCCAATGTAGCAGAAACAAATCTCAAAAATGCTAAAAAAATTAAATAAGGTGAATAAAGAATTTATGAAATATTAAAGCAAAAATCAAATTAGAAACAAGCAGAAAATAGGCAAACAATAAACCTAACTGCTCTTTGAAAAAAAAAAAAACCCAAACTGACAAGCCTTTATAATAGTAATTAAAAATATAACAAAAGGTACAAGTAACCAACAGAAGACTAAAAATCAGGAAATTAAAAAAAACTTATGAGGATATTGTGAATAATTTTGGCCTACGAATTTAAACTATCAGGTGAAATGGAATATAGTTTAAAAAATGTTCAACAGATGGAGATAAGAAGATAAACAAAGTATCAAAAGTATTATAACAAATACAAATAATGAGCTGGAGACCATGGAGCTTGCCTATAATCCCAGCAGCTTGGGAGGCTAAGGTAGAAAGATCAGAAATTCAAAGCCAGCTTCAGCAAGAGCAAGGTATTAAGCAACTCAATGAGACCCTGTCTCTAAATAAAAAATACAAAAAGAGATGAGGGATGTGGCTCAGTGGTTGAGTGCCCCAGAATTCCATCCCTGGTACCCCTCTCCAAAAAATACAAATAATGAGTCCATAAATAGAAATGTTCCCATAAACAAAATTTTTGAGCAGATAGTCTCAATGGTAAGTTCTTCTAAACACTTAAGAAAGCCACTATGCCCATCTTACACAAAATTTTGAAGAAAAATGAAAAACAGAAAAACTCTTACTTCATTTTTAATTATTAACACACATTCATTGTACTAATTAATGGGATTCACTGTGATTTTCATGTATGAATATATCATATATTGCTCATGCCATCTACCTTTCTTCTTCCTCTTCCACCCTGTCTCTCCTTTCCCCCCATTCCCCTTCTCAATTGCCAATAGTCACTCTTCTACTTTGGGGTCACCTTACCCAGGGCCTTCTGCATGCTAGACAAGCACTCTAAAATTGAGCTGTAACCCCGTCTCCCAATTCATTCTGTGAAGTCAACAGAATTCTGATATGAAACTTAGGCAATGATATTATGAGATGGAAAAAAATTTAAAAGAATTAACTTTGCTGAAAATAATCAATGGATAAGTATTAATCAAAAATAACCTTAAAGCCTTAAAATAATTCCTATAGAGTCCCCAACATAGAATTTCAAGTTCTTGGAGCCTGCAAAGAAGATCACATCAATGACAGAGTTTAATGCTTACAATATGTCAAGCATCTCCTAAGTGCTTTAATTCACTTACTTCCCACCTTATAGGGTAGATTCTATTTTAACACCATTACTCTCTTCTGCCTCTGCCGCCCTCCTGGCACTAGGTCACTGATCATGAATACCTATTTCATAGCATTTTCTTTATCCCACACTGCATTCCTAAAGCAGAATAAAAGTCACCAAGATCCAAACCAGGTGAGTTGTTTCCAAGTGTGGCCCATAATTCAGATTTGCAAATTACAAGGGAAGCTTGGCAGAGAAAGGAACAAAGGATTCAGCAGGATAAAATAATCTCTGAAAATTCTGGCTCCAAGGATCTAATTCTGTAATTCAGTTTTTGGAAATTATGAAAATTATAGTTGGTCGAACCTTGTCCCAGTTAGAATGAGAAAGATGAGGGAAGTTCAAATGCAATCTGTCTGGAGGTGGCATTTTGACATAATGCTGAATTGCTCATCTTACTGAGAAGTGTCATGACTCTCCTTTTAATTTATCACTCTGCAGAGAGTTATTTGTCCTGGTTCTCGATGTACAAATCTAGTTGCACATTAATTAAATGTGACACGCTAATGGGTTAGAATGCAGCTTCCACTATCTATGAAAATAAATATATGTATATAAAGTTTTGCAAAGTGTTCCGAGAGATTCCCAGAGAAAATGCACTGTGGCACATGCAATTATTTACATTATTAATAACTGTACTCCGGATTTTTATACATCTTGTTCCAAACTGTTGGGAACCCTTTTACAATACCATTTACTTGTACAATGGCTACAGTGTGTTTCTTCTAAAGAATGTATTTTCTAAAATTTTAACCAGCAACTTAAATCAGTAGGCTTCAGATATTCCAAAACAACAAGATGTCACCCTTTTTCCTGCCAAATCATGAAGTTGTACAGAATCTTAGATGCTTAGGCAGGTACAAAAAAGTGGTTGCATGCAGTCAAAACTTTATGAACAAGCCAAAACACCTAATTCTAATCCAAAAATGTTTCCATTTTTATTTGTTTGCTGCTTGGTTTTGTTTGTTTGTTTGTTTTGTGCCAAGGATTGAACTCAGGAGTGCTTAACCCCTGAGCCACATCCCACCCCTGAGCCACATCCCAAGTCCATATATTCCATATATATATATACACACTTTTTTTTTAAATTTAGATACAGGGTGTTGCTGCATTGCCTAGAGCCTCTCTAAGTTGCTGGGGGTGGCTTGAACTCATGATCACCCTGCCACAATCTACCAAGCCACTGGGATTACAGGCATGTGCCACTGTGCCCAGCAGTTTGGTTTTTGTTTGATAACAGTTTTCTATCTTTTTCTTAGCAAGAATTTAATGTGACGTTTATATCCTTCATATTACATATTGTAAACTATAACCAAATTGAAAATAAAGTATGTCAATTTAACTTAAACACATATAAAACTTCAGAAAAAATATAACTTAGGATCAAGAACATATTGGTTTCCTTCAAGCAACTGAACCACCTGCTGGATAAATTGAAAATGTAAAAGTAACATCTTTATCAATAAAATAATTTTGCTAAGAATACTGCTTATCCATCATTTTATTAAAAAATGGGCATTTTATAAATGAATTATTTTTAAACTACAACTGTTAATCTATTCGAAACTTTAAAAACTGAATATGTGGCATTTTATATATTTTATATAAAATTTAGAGGATTGTTTAGAAAATTATTTCACTATAACTACTCTAACATGTGTCTGAACATCACTGAAGAGTGATTAAGAGAAATAAACCAGTAAATGCTAAGGGTAGGAAGACACTGGGTTCATCATAAAACTTTCTACTATTATATAGCTATGTAGCAACTCCAACTGCCTAATAATCAGTGACTTAAAACAGCCAACCCTTATTTCCCACTGACAGAACTACACATAGCCTGTGGTTCCACTAAGCCTAGCTGAGAGTCTGTGAGCATGGCTTGTGTTCAGAGTATTCTACAAGTTTTCTCACTTTCCTTGGACCATATCTGCTCCTAGAATCATCTCTTCATGGTGAATGGCAGAAGAGCAAGCCCACGAATGAACTCAATAAAGCCTATGTTCCTATTACACCCACTAATGTTCCATTGTTCAAAACAGACTGCACAGTGCAGCTCAAAGTCAACAGTGCAGAGTAAACGTACTTGACCTAGTCTTGTGACACTTTTTAACACAGTAATAATGGATGATTCTTTTACAGAGAGAGATGAAAATTTGGGAACAATGACTCAATCTACCACTTTGGGGAAATCACCATTCGCATATTTCTTGATGAGTAATTTCTATCTGCCCAATCATGTGTTCTCAGAAATGCAGACTTTACAGAGTCTTCTAATATAACCTACATCTGATTTATTTGTTGCAGGAGCCTAAGAAATTAAAGTCTTGGGTGAATTTTTCTATCCATTTTCATAGTTAGAAAATAAAAATTATCCACAAGAAATTTGCTCTCCACTTTTACTTTTCTTTGAGAAAAGTAAAAGTGGAGAGCAAATAGGAAGTTCTTGATATTCAAAGCAATGATTCCTGAAATCTCCTTCTCTGAAATATTTATTAATCCCTAAATTTATCTCTCAATTTAGCAGAGTTTTCCCATAAAAATATAATAAAATATAACTGAAAATGTAAGTGCCCTGTTTACATTCCTAAGGAATTAAAAATATGGTACTGAAAATATTAAAATGTAAAAATAGTAAAATAAATTATTCTACCAAGAATTTTACACCAAAATTAAGAAGTGATAGAAGAATTGGAATATATATCTTTTGTCCTTGGAATCAACCTATATTGAAGAAAAGGGTCTTCATGAATATTTGTGATATACCAAAGGAAACACCTTCATATATCTCAGTGCTTTAGTTATATAGAGTACATATGTTCATGGTTATAGTAAATGCCATAATAAAAAACTATCAAGAGTGGAAAATACTATCAATGATATTATACAGTCAAGTATTATAACAAAAATTATCATATTTAATTTATATAACTAAAACCAGGAGACAGACAAAAATGTTTCATTTGCCACAGCACAGATATTTTTGAAGACAGTAGTACTCAATATAGGTTAATTCCAAAGGCAAAGAATATGTATCATTCTACTTTATAATTCTTATCTTATATGAGTTTCTTTACTTTGGTGGAAAACCCTTATGCAATAACATAACCAACTAATACCATTTGTATTAACTTGATGTAAGTGATATATCAGTGATTTAACCAGTTTATAAGTACAAAATAATTTCAAATACATAAATACCCCAATTATGATACTCTAAACCCTTATTCTAATAGCAATCCAGGCTTTTTGTTTGATTAACTTCACCCGTGCTTTAGAGAATTTCCAGGCACTTCTGTATACACCCATGAACTGTCACTGATATACTTTAAGCATGCCAAGGTCACCAGATCAGCATAGAGACACACACTTGAAGGACAGAAACCTCAGTCACAAGCCATGAAGGCATTTTGTTGTCACTGCCTCTCATTGTTCTGGAAAAGCTTCACAGAGGGAAGGTTACCATGCCCTCTGTGAGAAACTTTATAAAAAGAGGTTACAAAAGATGATGGTAGACTTGTACCTGATTTGTTAAATTTCCTGAAACACTCATGCATCCAGAGTGGTTGAGTTGTGCAGGGTAAAAATCAGTTACCACTGAACTGGTAATCAACAACTGTCTCTAATTCTGGTTCCTGAGTCCAATTTGCCTGTCAAGATAATGCATATATGTTTGTGTAGGGGCAGGATTGGAAGATCAAACAAAGGACCTCTCACTAAGCATGTGCTCTACCACTAATTTATACCCTTATCCCCAAAGACTGTTTCTTCTGTAAGCTTCCTCTTTACATTCTTTTTTTTTTTTTTCACTTTTTCTGATATTTGGCAAAACTTGACGACTTCTCCACTCCACTACACATATTTGCATTCACTTAAATGCATGGGCTCAGAATTTCAAAGTTAATCAATTAATGAATGCAAACGAAAATCTGAGAAAGGGATACCTACCACTTATATCAAGCTATCAATAGTACTCAAGACCCAATTTAAATGGATATGCTTTTGAGTAATGGGGCTTAACTTGAATATTAAAACAGTTTAGCAAAAGATACAAAGTAGCTAAAATCCCTGTTGTATTCATATTACACAGTCCTATGTAAATAAATGATTTTTCAAACTGCTAAGTCCATACTAACTCAATCATAGCTTCACCATGGACATTTTCTTATAGCTCTTAACTTCCACCCTTAAATATGGCCCAAAGATGACAACTTATTTCTCACACGTTCAGAACAATCTTAAAAAACATTTTGTCTTTTTATTTAAAGCAATTCTCATGAGATAAATAACATCTCAACTGATAATTTACTGAAAGTTTCATATGGCCTAAAAAATAAATAATATTTATTCAATTGAATTTATGTGCCTCAAACTTCCAAGTTTTGCTTAAAATTCAACCATTTCTTCAACATTAACAAAATGAGTTATGTCAAGAAATTTGTAATGTTTTGAACAACCCACAATAAAAAATTAAAAAAAAAAAAAAAAAAAGCTTTCTTTTGTTGGACTTTAATCTTTCAATGAAGAAAAAATTTTATCTTATTATTTATGTACTAGGTAAATGGCAGAGGGGGTATGGGAAATAACCTAGATGGGGAAAAATAGAATGTGAACAAAATCAAATATATATTTAAGTATAGAAATTTGGGGTTGTTTAATATAATTGAAGTTTAGAATAAAAGGGTAAGTAATTATAAGAAATTGAATCATTTTCAAGGAGGAAAACATGGTAGGACTTATGAGAAGACAGATGTTATCTTGAATGCATGGAAAAACATTGAAACAGTATAAGCAGACTAAAAATGCCATGACTAAATCTGCATTTTAGAAAGAGTACTGAAGTATGCAGACTATATTGGAGGGAATGGCAGTAGAGAAAGCACACACTGGTTTAAGGTTTGCATAATCCAAATAAAAGATGTGATGTGAGAGTGAACTTAACAGCACTGGAAGAGAAAAAATTCAAACATATTGGAACTGTGTTTGGAAGGTGAAATCTATAGAATTTGTCAATTACTTGGATTGTGAGATAAGAGACAGAAGTCAAAGACAACACCCAAGCTTGGGACTCAAACAGTGGGGGACATGAGGAAATGGTGTGTTTGGATGAGGAGGACTGTGGGGGGACTTATGTGAGTTCAAAATAAATACGCATTTCCTAGCAAAGATATCTAAAGGGTAGATATCTACCCTTTAGATATCTTTGCTTGGAAATATATATATCTTATCTTGGAAAAAAAATATATATATATTATCTGAGCTATAGAAAGAGAACTACGAATTAGCCACGTGGGAGTCATTAAAACATCTGTAATAATGGAAGCCCCAGGATTAGGCAAGATACCTCAGAGAGGGTTTCAAAGTTAAGAGAAACAAATCCTAGGGCAGAATTCCAAAGGTTGCCAACAATTCTAAAGAGAGAGGAGTAAAGAATGCAGCAATGAACACTGATAACGATGAGGCAGAGAGACAGGCAAAACACCAAGAAAATATGATATTCCCCACATGAAAACAAGTCTGCTTCTTGGTGGCAAATGCTACTAAGTAAACAAGTATAGTAAACCCCCCTTATTCAGGGGGTTATGTTCTAAGACGTCCAGTGGTTGCACGAGCCTGGGAGTAGTACCAAATTGTGTACATATTACTGTTTTCTCCTATACTTACATAGTATGAGAAAAAGTTTAATTTATAAATTAGTCATAATAAGATATTAACAATAACTAAGAATACAATGTAACACAAAAGCTACATGAACATGGTCTTTCTCTCCCAAGATACCTTATTGTACTGTACTCATCATCCTTCTTGTGGTGATGCGAGATGATACAATGTATATGTGATGAAGTGAGGTGAAAGATGGGCCTCCTGATGTAGTACCTGGCTCTTAATGACCTTCATGGATCCTCAGGAAGCTATGTGAGTAGTGTGATGAAATTCTGTGCTGCCCTGCTCCATCTCATCCAGGATATGAACCACCACTTTGTCCAACATCTGCTGCATATGTAATCCAGCTATTGGTCATTTCATAGCTCTCTGAGAACAACTATCATGGAATCATAGTACCTGTGTTCAAGTAACTCTCTGAATGTCACCCCATTTAAAACTCATAGATTGTTTCTAAAATTTTTCATTTAATACTTTGGACCTCAGTTGACCCTGGGTACTGGAAACTGCAGCTGGTAAAACCCACATTTAAAGGTGGATTATGAAGGATTAAAACATCTATTTATATATAGTAACATGGAATTTATGAAAGGAATATCGATGAAGTTATATAGACAGAAACCAGATTGCAATGGTTTCAAGAATGAATGTGGAAGGAGAATACAGCCACAGGACAATTTCATAGTCATGCTAAAGGGAAAGAGAGCAAGGAGAGACTAGGTCAGTGGACAGAAAGCAAATAGCAAGTATTCAACATAAAAATTGCATGGCTTGGTTTTATTACCAGGTGATTTTTATCTCAATCATTGGCAATAAAAATATACAAACATATCTTTTACAAGAGTTAAAAATAGAAAAATGCAGGGGATCTAAGTTGGGGGCCAGAGGGAGGCAGCATTTTGTGTTGCTCCATGACCTGGGATTCAAGTAGTAAGAATACTGCTTCTCTGAGAGTGATATTCCTGCTCCCATGCAGAAATCACAGCCACAGTGCCATGCAGGGCTCTAGGCCTCAGCATCAGAGTAGGTCTCCCAACTACTCGCCCACACAGGACTACTGGGTGCCTGAACAGGACCATCGGCATCAGCACCTACACAGAACTTTCAGCCATCTACCTGAACAGAAATTACAGATGCTGCTCCCATACAGGACACCCAGCAGCCACCCACGCACAGGAACTCCTGCCACCACTCCTGTGTGGACCCCCATCTACCAAAATGGGGCTCCACCAGTCACCACCATACTGGGGCTCTGCAGCAAATGAGTTAGTCCCCTATGCTCTTTAGACTGCCTGCACCCGGGAACTTCACACAGGCTCTGAAGACAGCTAAAAGCACATACTACATGCCACAGAGCTTGTCTCTGAACACATTCTCTACATCCAACGCCATCACCCAGCTCTCCCCACCCGACCCAACACCCCATCACTGACAGCAGCCACCTCTATCTTGGGTCACCTTCATCACCATATTCAGTGAGAGCAACTCCCAGTTTGGAACTCCAGCTGGCCAGTTACCCAGTTTCTAACTCCCCCCTCTCCCCATCAGCCACTAACTCCACACAGTGACACCCTGGTTACTTTTGCCATACTGAGGGTGGAGATATCAGCTAACAACAGATGACCCAACCTATTAGGTAAGAAGGGAAGCAGGAAAGATACTGATCTCCAACGAAAACAATCCTTGTTTTTTCCTTCAAGATTTTTTTTCTTCTCCTTCCCTATTCTCCCACCCCCACATCCCCAGCATATGTGAAACCAAGCATGTTGCATGAATTAGGATTTTGAGGACTGGGATGTCTCAATAGTATATTATAATTGTGTTGTATATTCTGATTTTTTTCCTCCAATTTACTATCTTAATATTTTTTAATATACATGTGTGTTTGTTTTATGTACTCTACTATCTTTCTACTTACTTGTCTACCCAAAATTAATTCCTCTCTATTCTCCTGCTACTATCCTTCTTTAGATTTCTCTTCCACAATTCCTAAGATATAATAATTCTATATCCTCACTTCCTACTTCCTCAGCATATCATCCTATACCTCCCCCAGGTTCTTCATCCACCATCAGAAACTGTAAACCCTTTTACAAACCTACTGATTATATTGTAGATAATAATTGAATTCATCATTTCTGTACATTGTAATAAAACTGTAAAAGTCTTAATAGCAACCAATTGTTTTTAAGGTTGTATATTGTTTATATTGGGATCTGTTAACATTGCCTTCCCCTCAAAGGAGAGATATTGGTACCCTACAGGTACACTATAAGCCTATAGGATAAAAATGGTAATGCCTCGGATCCACAGTGCTAGAAGGGAAGACACACATGACAAGCAACATAACAAGACAAGGGAGGAAAGTGCCCTAAACATATCATTCTAATAACCACATTATTAGAATCTGTGGCCAGCACAGCAAAAGAAATGACAGAGAATGAGTTCAGGAGGTACATAATTAAAATGTTCTGTGAATTTAAGGATGATATAAGAGAGTAAATATAGGCAGCAAAACAACATTTCAACAAAGAGCTACGTAAACAAATAGAGGAAGCAAAAGATTACTTCAATAGGGAAATAGAGGTTCTAAAAACAAACAAACAGAAATCCTTGAAATGAAAGAAAAAATAAACCAAATTAAAAGTTTAATTGAAAGCATCACCAACAGATTAGATCACTTAGAAGACAGGACATCAGACAATGAAGACCAAATATATAATCTTGAAAAGTATGTCATCCACGCAGTGAAAATGGTAGGAAACCATGGGCAGAACAATCAAGAAATATGGTATAGCATAACAAGATCAAGAGTTATTGGGATAGAAGAAGGCATAGAGTTCCAAACCTAAGGAATGAAGAATATATTCAGTGAAATAATATCAGAAAAGTTTCCAAACATGAAGAATAAATTGGAAAACCAAATTCAAGAGGCTTACAGGACATTAAATATACAAAATCACAACAGATCCACACCAATTCACATTATAATGAATATGCCTAACATACAGAATAAAGAGAGAATATTAAAAGTCACAAAAGAAAGGAATCAGATTACATATAGAGGAAAAACAATTAGGATAATGGCAGATTTTTCAACACAGACCCTGAAAGCTAGATGATCCTGGCACAATATATATCAAGCTCTGAAAGAAAATGGATGCCAACCAAGAATCTTGTATCCAGCAAAATTAAGATTTATATTTGATGATGAAATAAAAACCTTCCATGATAAAAAAAAAATTTAAAGAATTTATAGCTACAAAACCTGCACTACAGAACATCCTTGGCAAAATATCCCATAAAGAGGAAATGAAAAAAAATAATGAAAATCAGCAAAAGGAGGTATTACCCTAAAGGGTAATAACAAAAATAAACAAAAATGGCTGGGAATACAAATCATATCTCAATAATAACCCTGAATGTTAATGGCCTAAACTCACCAATCAAAAGACATAGTCTAGCAGATTGGATAAAAAAAAACACCAAAAAAACAATATGCTGCTTCTAAGAGACAAATCTCATAGGAAAAGGCATCCACAGACTGAAGGTGAAAGGTTGTGAAAAATCATACCACTCATATAGACCGTGGGAGCAAGCAGGGGGTCTTCATCCTCATATCAAATAAAGTAGACTTTCAGCTAAAGTTAATCAAAAGGGATAAAGAATGACATTTCATACTGCTCAAGGAAACCATATACCAATAAGACATAACAATTATAAATATATATGCTCCAAAATATGGAGCATCTATGTTCATCAAACAAACTCTTCTCAAGATCAAGAGTCAAATTGACCACAACAAAATAATTTTGGGTGACTTTAGCATACCTCTTTCACCACTGGATTGTCCTTCCAAACAAAAGCCAAAATAAGAAACTATAGAACTCAATAATAAAATCAATAACTTAGACTTAACTGACATATATAGAATATTTTATTCTTCAGTAAGTAAATTCACTTCTTTTCAGCAGCACATGGATTCTTCTCTAAAATAGACCATGTGTTATGTCACCAAGCAACTCTTAGCAAATACAAAAAAAGCAGAGATACTCCCTTGCATTTTATCAGATCATAATGGAATGATATTAGAAATCAATGATAAAAATAAAAACTACTCCAATAAAATTCTGGAAAATCAAATACAAAAACATATCAAAAAGATAGTGAACCACAATCGAGTGGGATTTATTCCAGGGATGCAAGTTTGGTTCAACGTATGGAAATTCATAAATGTGATTCACCACATCAATAGACTTAAAGATAAGAATCATATGATCATCTCAATAGATGAAGAAAAAAGCATCTGACAAAATACAGCATCCATTCATGTACAAAACACTAGAAAAATTAGGGACAACAGAAACATATCTCAACATTGTAAAAGTTATCTTTGCGAAGCCCCAGACCAACATCATTCTAAATGGAGAAAAATGGAAAGTATTCCCTCTAAAAATTGGAACAAGACAGGGATGCCCTCTTTCACTACTTCTATTTAACATAGTTCTTGAAACACTGGCCAGAGCAGTTAGACAGAAGAAAGAAATTAAAGGGTTTCAGAGAGGAATAGAAGAACTCAAATTAGCAGTATTTGCTGATGATATAATTCTATACTTTGAAGTCCCAAAAAATTCCACCAGAAAACTTCTATAACTACTAAATGAATTCATAAAAGAAGCAAAATACAAAATCAACACACATAAAACAAACTCATTTCTGTTATATCAGTGACAAATTCTCTGAAAGAGAAATGAGGAAAACTACCCCATTTACAATAGCCTCAAAAAATATATATAAAACACTTGGGAATCAACCTAACAAAAGAAGTAAAAGACTTCTACAACAAAAACTACAAAATGCTCAAGAAAGAAATTAAAGAAGACCTTAGAAAATGAAAAGATCTCTCTTGTTCTTGGATAGGCAGAATTAATCTTGTCAAAATGACCACACTACCAAAAGCACTATACAGATTTAATTCAATTCCAATCAAAAATCCCAATGGCAATCCTATAGAAATAGAATAAGCAGTCATGATATTAATGTGGAAAAATAAGAGACCCAGAATAGCTAAAGCAATGCTTAGAAAGAAGAGTGAAGCTGGTGGCATCACTATACCAGACCTTAAACTATACTACAGAGTACAGTAACAAAAACAGCATGGTATTGGCACCTAAATAGACTGGTAGACCAATGGTATAGAATAGAGGATACAGAGACTAACCCACATAATCACAATTATCTTATACTAGACAAAGGTGCCATAACATATATTGGAGAAAAGATAGCCTCTTCAACAAATGGTGCTGGGAAAACTGGAAATCCATATGCAACAAAATGAAATTAAACCCATATCTCTTACCATGCAGAAAACTCAACTCAAAGTGGATCAAGAACCTAGGAATTAAACCAGAGACCCTATGTCTAATAGAAGAAAAAGTAGGCCCAAATGTCCATCATGTCGGATTAGGTCCTGACTTCCTTAATAAGACTCCTATAGGGCAAAAATTAAAATCAAGAATCAATAAATGGGATGAATTCAAACTAAAAGTCTTCTTCTCAGCAAAAGAAACAATCAGTGAGGTGAATAGAGAGCCTACGTCTTGGGAACAAATTTTTACCCCTCACACATCAGATAGAGCACTAATCTCTAGGGTATATAAAGAACTCAACAAGTTAAACACCAAAAAAATAAATAACCCAATCAATTAATGTGCCAAGGAACTGAACAGACACTTTTTAGGTGATGATATATAATCAATCAACAAGTATATGAAAAAAATGTTCAACAACTCTAGCAATTAAGAAATGCAAATCAAAACTACTCTAAGATTTCATCTCACTTGAGTCAGAATGGCAGCTATTAAGAATACATATAATGATAAGTGTTGGTGAGGATGTGGGGGGAAAAAGCACACTCATACATTTCTGGTGGGACTGTCAATTGGTGCAGCCAATGGAAATTCCTTGGAAAACTGGGAATGGAGCCACCATTTGACCTAGCTATCCCACTCTTTGGTCTATACCCAAAGGACTTAAAAACAGTATATTACAGGGGCACAGCCACATCAATGTTTATAGCAGCACAATTCACAATAGCTAAACTATGGAACTAACCTGGATGCCCTCTGGTAGATGAATGGATAAAGAAAATGTGGCATATATACATTTTACTCAGCAATAAAAGAGAATAAAATCATGGCATTTGCAGGTAGGTGGACAGAGTTGGAGAATATAATACTAAGTGAAGTTAGCCAATCCCAAAGAACCAAATGCCAAATGTTTTCTCTGATATAAGGAGGATGATTCATAAGGTGTTGGGAGGGGGAGCATGGGAGGCTTAGATGAACTCTAGATAGGTCAAAGGGTGAGAGGGGAAGGGAGGAGGCATAGGGTTAGAAAAGATGATGGAAGGAGATGGACATCATTACCCTAAATACATGTATGAAGATACGAATGGTATGAATATACTTTGTATACAACCAGAAATATGAAAAATTATGCTCTATATGTGTTATATGAATTGTAATGTATCTGCTATCATATATAACAAATTATAATAAAATATAAATAAATTTTAAAAGAATAGAAACATGCAAAAATTTAAAAATTTCTGCCAGACACAATTGAAACAGGAAATCCTGAAATGCAGTGATACTGTTGTCTACCCCAACACTCCCACATCTGTGATATCTGATAATATCATACAACCTCATATAGTCATTTTAGAGGACTAAAGTTTGACTAGTGAACTTAGTACTTAAGTGAATGAAGTACACTGCTAAAATAAATTTGCTTATATCAATATAAATTTCATTTACTTAAACTCCAGTACTAAATCATACATGAACTTTGACATAACCTTTCTTTTCTCAATGTTTTACCTGTATATCTTTGCTGTCAAATGAAAGGACTAATTTTTTAAGAAGTCTCTTCACAAGAAACCCACTTTTATCTAGTGTTAAAGTTTTAAATTCACCATTTGTAAAATAGAGCTTCATTGATTAACTCATCCATTTAGTACATTTATTTAATAAATCCTTCTTAGGAGCCATGATGTATCTTGTACTGCAATACAGATGAAGATTCCATAGGCAAATTGGAAGACATATGAAGTCAGAGTCTATATGTCATAGCTAACAGGAGAGAAAACAAAATCAAGTATGAGGAAAGCGAACAGGTTTTATTGAAGTATATTTATATAATCTACATTGAGGTAGATGGAAGAATATGGACAGCCAGAGAACATAACCTCATATGTTTAAATATTTAAAACCACATTATGTAAAACAACCTAATTTCACATAAATTTATGGTAGTACAAGTCACAGTGAACAAACCTTAGAAAATTATATTTTATTATTATTATTATTATTATTATTATTATTATTATTATTGAGATGGTGTCTACCAGTGCTGCCAACACTGACCTCAAACTCCAGGAATCAAGCAATCCTCTTGTCTTAACCACACAAGTAGTTGGGTCTACAGGCACCTGCCACTAAGCCTGGATGAGAATTCTTTAAAAAAATAAAAAATAAAAGAAACTCACTACAGTTACTTGCATTTACTAGAAAGGAGATAATAAAATTTATGTAATAAAAAAGGTAAAAACAATAGTAGTATCCTGTAGACATAAGATATGCAGTTGATTGGATTTTCCAGTTAACTGAGCATTAAGAGGCCTGACCACAATGTCGAATTCTAATTTAAATTGTTTCTACAATAATCATATTTTAATTGGCTACACAATCTCTCATTGTTCCTATTGTGAATATTAACATTGTGAGGCATGCATTCTAACCCTGTTTTCAAACAAGTAAAAGAAAAATCAATGCAAATATTTTAACCACACGGATACTTTAAATTTGTTTTTAGACACTCTCATTTTTTATTTTTTTATTTTTCACGTAGGCTCACCACCTGCTTTTCTGTTATTTCACTGCTGGCAGTGATTTAAGGACAGGGGAATTTTACAACAGGGACCTAAACCTTATTATAAATCATCCCAGAGGACACATGGTTTTAGCCTGTCATTTCACCAGAAGATGTTATTAAAAGTGAGTTTGATGCAACAACGTGTACTTCAAAAACAAATTTGTTGCTGATACCTTTAACATGCATTACATCTTCATTAGTTGCTGATAGAGGTGGAGATGGGAGGTAACACCGACTGATTCATTGGACTAAATGATAATTGCTTTCCCTTCAGTTAAGAGCAAGTCAGCTGTTTTTCTTCATTAATATAAGATGTGTGCATTTCTACAAGAGCTCTTCTCTATTAATGTGTAAGAGGATGATAGATTTATCAATTAGACACATCGGTGGAACAAACATAGTTAATGTGTTACACTTTTTCCTAAAAGGCCCATCACCAAGTTTAAGTGACATTAAAATTTTTGAAAATAGCATCAATACCCTTTCCTTCCCATAGTTTCCCTGTCCTTTCTTCTTTCCTCTTCTTCCTCCCTTCCTTCCTCCCCATTTCCCCACTGACCAATCTTTTGTTTGTTTGTCTGTTTTATGAAATCATCTTGGCTCCCTGTAAATAGGTATTACTGAATTTTAGTGTAACCTTTTACAAAAAAAAAATGTTCCAAAGTGAATTTCAACAAAGTAAAACAGTTTGGTAAAATATAGAGTATTCTTAAGAAATAATATGAAATTAAGATGCACATGGTTACTTTTCATAAATACGTATTTTTGCCCAATGATTCCTTTCTGGAGAAAAATGAGAAATTAAATTATATAACTCTAGCTGGGCATGGTAATATATCCCTGTAATCCCAGAGATTTGGGAGGCTGAGGCAGAAGGATTGTCATCTTTGAAACTTAGTGAGACTGTTTCAAAATAAAAATAAATAGATAGATAAGACTGGGGACACAACTGAGTGGTAAAGTACACCTTGGTTCAATCCTCAGTATGTATGTATGAATGAATGAATGAATAAATACATGCTATAACTCATCAAAAAGGAAGAATTATACCAGCATCAAAGGAAAAAGAAAACTCTAAAACAGAAACTTCTTATATGGTAATTGATGTGAAAATCATACAATGGATACAACCGATGAAGTAATTAACAGTTACAAAGGTTAAAACAAAACAATTATTTTGAAATTATGTTTCTTTAAAAATAAAGGAAATCTATCATTCATTTAAATTCTTATCTTTTTTTTTCCCTGTGTTCTAGGGTCACTTTGTAAAGAGCTAATACACTTGCTTGGTAGAAACACCCTAATTTTGATTGCATGGAAATAGAGAGTAATTTTAAATTCATGCACACATCAAAAGACCTGTTATTTTTTTACATGGTAAAAATTCAAATGAGTTTCAGTTCCCAGTACAGGTCAGTGAACTATATTTAAAAGTAAGTTTAGTAAAATTCCCTAACAAAATACAAACCAGTTACATTTCAAGCACAATTATATATTAGGTTCTTCCCTAGAACATTCAAAATCATACTATACTTTAGAGATGGTGGGGTGCCCAGAAATGCTCTGTGGTAGAATATTAAATAATGAAAAAAGATAAATGCATGATAAATGATTAATGATTATGGTATTGACAGTGCATGGCGACTTAAAAAGTAATTTTTTCTTACATATATTATAACGTTGTTTATTATTACCTGCCTCTCTTCCCACAACACCTAAGTGGGACTCTATACATGATTTAGAGTGGAGGGTTAAAGGCAATAAAGCAATAATTGAATTCAGCTTATAGGGATGCACTATCTTTATCAATGATGTGTTTACCACTCTGTTCTATATAACTAAAAGTTAACATATAGACCATGTCTTAAAAAACATCATAACTGAAAATTCTAATAGAAACTTAACAATAAAAATGATAACAGTGCTCACATTTTCCTTTCTTAATATGTTTTAGTCTTAAGAATTCATGAATAAAATAGTGTTGAAACGCTTTGTCTCTGGATCTAATCTTCCTGATTTAACTGGGATACTGCCACCTTTTATTGGTTACATTGGACAAGTTTTTTAAACTATCTTGCCTCCAGTTTCCTTGCCTGTAAAGTAAGGATAATAGCCAAATGTAACTCACAGTATTGCAGAGAGGTAAAGCACTTGTAATAGTGTCTGGCATACAACAAGTGTTCAATAAATGTTACTTTGGGGGAGATTATAGACTAAAGGCCACAGAGAAATAATAATGAAATTCCTGATAAAGAATTGTCTACTGGAAAGGCACTGCAGGGCTGGCATTTAGAAATGGCAGGGTGGGGGGTTGAAGTTGCTGTACTGACAGGGAACAGAGGTAGATGGAGTGGTTGCTATTGTCATTTAGTAAATAGAGACAGGAGAAGCTAAAGATCCTGCCACATGCAGAAGAATATGACAAAATGATAAAATGTCTTGCCCCAAATACCAAGAACTCCCTAGTTGAGAGAAATTATTAAAGTGCTAAGCTCTAAACACAAGTGGAAGGTAGGTCTCTTTGGCTATGAAGTTATTTAAGAAGAAACACTGACACCTGACATAGTTTGTTTATCGATATGATTATTTCTCAATTAAAATCCAATTTATGAAACACGTTCATTCCAAGAAAATGAGTAACACATGTTTAGTAAGTTGGACACTTAGTATTCAGAGGGATTTATAAAGTGAGAGCCCATTCAATCAGCTCAAATAAAATCAGAAATCCAGCACTCAAACTAAGTGGCCTTAGTCATAGTCAAAAACTAGTTAAGGTTATGAAAGCCATGTCTAGAGAAACAGATTAAAAGAAAGATCCCTTAACGTTTGAAAATAGTTTAAATGATATGATAGAGAAGAGAGACAGGCATTTTATATAATTCATGTCAGCTAGGTCCTCCAAACAGCTTTCTGGTACAACCCTAGTGAGTCAGGAAAACAAATTATTATTTATAGCAGTGACCACAACATGCCTGCAATATGACTTAGTGTGTCACCTGGGTTTAAAAATAAACTGAAGTAGTCTGCTTTATCAAATAAAGCAAATCAACAAATAATTTTAAACTATTGAGAAATAAAACATGTTTTAGAGGATAATATTTTAAGTATTCTTAAACACTGACATGAAGGCTAAAAATATCCTAAAGAATACAGTTTGTGTTTTGTGAATTGTTTCATAATCACTTTATTGCAGGCTTTTCTCTGACCAAATTAACTATTATTTCTCCTGTAACTGAGACTTATGGCATCATTTGGTGGCTGTCTCCGCCTTAAAAGCTAAGAAATACTTCCTAATTTTATGGATAAGAAGGTTAAGAGTAAATTGAAAGGGGAAAAATAGTTTGTGAGTTTTTCAGTATGTCTATACTGTTCTTCAAGAAAAGAGAAATTTTTAATAAGACCAATTAAAGAAAAATATAGAGGTATGTTGTTCAACAGAAATACAATATTAACCACAATTGCAAGCCACATTTGGGAACTTAAATGTTTAAAAAGTTTCTAGTAGGGTATTATAATAAACTAAAACAGCCAGGTAAATTTAATTCTTGGACTTTAAAAATTTTTTACATCAAATATTATTTTAAAATGTGACTGATTGGATTATATGTCAAATGACATTATCAGTTAAGACTGGCCACATTTCAAGTGTTCAATACCTACATGTGGCCAAGGCCTATTTATTGAACTAAACACTGAGACCCTTGGTGTCTTCTTCATACTCTTCATCCCCTGTTAATGCTATCTAAATCTTTTGTCTCAACTTGGCCATTCTAAATTGAGATGTGCTTTAAATGTAAAATACACACTGAATTTTTTAGATATACACATGACATACAGTATGTTTTCAAATATTTATACAAACATGGAGTATATCTTATTCTAATTGGGATCCCAGTCTTGTAGTTGTACATGACATGGAGATTCATTGTGGTGTATTCACATATGTGCTTAGGAAAGTTGTATCAAATTCATTCCATTGTCTTTCCTATTTCTATTCCTCCTCTCTTTCCTTCATTCCACTTTGACTAATCCACTGAAATTATATTTATCCACCCACCTTGTTGTGTGTTAGCAGCCACATATGAGAGAGAACATTCAATCTTTGGTTTGGGGGGACTGGCTTATTTCACTTAGCAGGATAGTCTCCAGATCTGGAAAATGTCATAAACTCATTATTTTTTATGGATGAATAATATTCTATTGTATATACTACAATTCATTCATCTGTTGAAGGTCACCTAGGTTTGTTCCACAACTTAGCTATTGAGAGTTGAGCTGCTATAAACATTGATGTGACACACTGAATTTTGATGATTCAACATAAACAAAATAATGTAAATACATCTTGAAATAATATTTTGGCTATAAGAAATATATTATTAAAATTAAATAATCAATTTCCCTTGTTCGTTTTTAGTTTATTTTAATATGGCTAACTTTCATTGTTTTTCTAAAGCACTAAGTGCCTTCACCCCCTGTTGAATAAAATAATTAAGAATCAAATATTATCAAACACCTCACAGACAAAGCCCATAATTCCTGTCTCTAACCTTGAGAAGCTTACATTACAATAAAAAAGTAAAATATTCATAGAAATAATCATGCAAAGTATAAAATGATGAGTAAGAATATTGCTAACAAGATGATAGAGCTTCTGCCTTGAGAATCACTAATAATGTATCTCCCATACCTCTGCTTTTTATCCCATCCCCTTTCTATTCATATTGACTTACAAATCATTTCTCCATAATATTTGAATTAGTGTTGATGGAATTTAATCCCTTAGTTCCAAAGTACTTAAATAAAAGTAAACATACTCCTAATTTGAACTATCATATGAAACCAGGAAATTTAAACACATTTGTACATGATAGAAACATATCTTGACGTGAAAATCAATGTCAGCTATCATTCTGTTAAACATTATGAATGACAAGAAAAAGAAAACAATTTCTGCTTGGCTCAGTGGCACACACAGAGGCTGAGGCACAAGGATTTCAAGTTCAAAGTCAGCCTCAGCAACTTAGTGAGGCTCTAAGCAACTAGTGGGTAGGGCTGGGGATGTAACTTAGTGGTTAAGCGCCTCTGGGTTCAACCTGTGGTACCCCCCCCAGATTTTTTTCTTAGACATAATTTAAATCCAAAGATATTACTAATGGCAACTTTATCTTTTCTTTTCCAGTTCTCTAATTAGAGAGTTGAAGATAGTCCACTGTTGTAGAACCACTAACTTTTATTGACTTTACCAAAAAAAGTTACTGGAAGATATCCCTGACACAAAAGTATTTAAATACCTGAAAAGTAATATATTAAATAAAGAATTTTTTAAATGGATGTTTTTAACCAATTAAATTGAGTACATTTTTTGGAAACAACAACAAAAAGATTTTCCATTGTAAACAATATCAGATTATGCAGAGAAATTTCAGTGTAACAGTTCCTCCTTCAGGATAGTCTTTATGTTCATTTTTGGTATTGTTCACAGGAATTCTATACTGGCTTCGTTTGTATTAAATATTCTTTATAGTAAGTGAAGAAAATGCTGAATAGAGTTACATTGTGCTGGTTTTGAGATTTAAATCTACGTGAGATAGATATATGTGAACATCTCTGTTGTATTCAATAGTTACTCAGCTGAGGATTACAAGGAATGAACAAAACGGCATCTCATACAACAAGTAGGGAGCTCACTTGGGGACCTGACCTAAAGGCCACCTGGACCCATCCTGCTGAAGTCTCCTACAGCATAATAATAATAATAAATAAGTGATGCTCAAAGTTTGTAGTATCTGAGACGTATTGGGTCTTCCATGTGCGCTAAGCACTAGGCAATAATGGGGAAAAGAGGTCAGATCTTATGGCCAAATGATGGGGACAAAGCAGAACATCCCAAATCGGAAGGACAGAGATTTAAACTGAGAGTTGTGAGGAAAAGTTCCCTTTGAGAGAAAGGAGAGTCCACCTATAAAGCAGCCAGGATAGGAACTGGGTTCAGTCCATAAGAAAATTCCTCTGGGTGTGGTTTACTCTTCCTGTGCCTTGACATTTGCATAAGGAAACAGGCATATCTAGCAAACCATTTTAAATGCGTTATATCTTTCCTTTAATTATCTCCAACTCTTCAGTAAATCCTAATATGCCCATCCTTCAGTGGTGGTAGAGTAGGAGAATCATGGAATGGAACAGAAAACGGAAATGTGGCCACCTCACATCCATTTAAATCCCAAGGCCCATGTAGGGGCCATGCCTTGTCCTGGGGGACTAGAAAGCCTAGGAGTTAGGGTGTCGGCATGAAAGAAGAGCCAGCCGGGCCACAGTGAAGTCAGGAGCAGGCATGGATGAACTCAAGTCACTGGGGTGAGCCAGAAGTGGATATAAAAATCCCTGTTGTTCTCATTTATCTGGAGGAGGGCTTAGGCAGAAATAGAAGAGGGGAACTGGCAAAGATGCACATAGTTTTACAATTGTCATCCCTGACTAGGATAGTGATCCAGACTTTGGGATCTTAGGTGAGACAGAACCATGTTTGTATCCCACATCTACAACTAAATAGTTGTATGAAGTGACACAATATCCTTATCTTGGCATCCCAAAAACAAATTGGAAATAATATTAAAATCTCCTTGGTCAGTTCTGAGAAATCAAAAATACATAAATTATACAGAGTTTCTAATAAAATGTCTGAGTCAATTTTTCCAATATTATCTTTCGATGTAATTGTTCTCATTTTAATCTTTAATTTAATCATGTTTATATACCATACATTTATTACTTTAAAAGCCAGAAAATAATGTAGTGCAAACCTCTGAAGAAAGATATATCCATGCTGTGGGAAGAAAACCAAAAACACACTGGCAATACGAAAGATGGTCTGAAGTTTCCCAGTAAAATGTTGTTATTTTCAGTTGAAGTTTATGGTACTCAAGAACTCTCTGTTCTAGTTGGAAATCACTTTCAAAATAAATGAACTTTTAATTATTCAACAATCTCTTACCCTGAGAAAAACCTGAGATGTAGAAGTCATTCTTATAGAGGTTATAGTTAAGACATGTAAGTTTAAGTTAAGCAAACAAATGGCACCAGTAAATCTAGGAGATGTGAGGATTGCCGGGACATGGTAAACAAGAGTCACAAGAAGCTTCAAACAGGCTGCAGAACAAAATGAGGCACAATATGTTGGAAGCAAAGAGGGGCAAATTTCAAGAGAGTAGAGATGACCAATGCCACATAGAGAACAATAAATAGGATTATTTAGTAGAATTTGGCAAAATGTCAAATTGAAAGACCTTTTTCAGAAAAACCAGCAATTTATGTAAATGTCAATTTTAGGCTATTCTAAGAGCTTTGTAAAAGAGGAAATAGATGGTTTAAGAGTAAATCTAAATTGGATGAGTAAGGGAAAGAATATTTGGGGTACATAGGGAAGTGGATCAATTTGGAGGCAGAGGGAAATCTACACATACATTTATTTTAAGGACTTCAAATTTTATAACTCCTGAAGAGTTATAGAATCATTGAATCTTACAGAACTGCCCCCAACATCTCCTGGTGATCAATCTTGGAAACAATCCAGACAGGAAAAAGGAGCAAACATATGTTTGTCTCTCCCTAGCCAGTGTGGGCATATATGCCTGAGCTACTGTGCACAGTAGCTCCCAATTCACAAACCACAGCCATGCCATGGTTGTCATTTATCTAGATTGACTATCTCTGAGAAGGCTGTGCAGATTAGCAAGTCCTTCATCTTTCTTCCTTATTCTGAAAAAGGGAGTGCCTTCTCCTGACGAGTGTAGACCTTTCTCTTCATCAAACTGAAATTAGAGAAAAACTTACGGAACAAACCATTTATCCTCTGACCTGGATGTTTTATCTCTGAATCCCATGAGGTTCAAAAAATATGCAAAGTTTTTTAAGAGAGTTAAGAAAATCTCTCATCCTACCTCCATCCACACACTAGCCCTAATGGGAGTACATTAAAGTTTTTGGAACAATAGTCTTAGTCTCTCTCATGGCCTTCCTTGTCATATAAATGTTTATTCTACTTTAATCACTCTGTTTTAGGTTGAGCAACTGACTCAAGGAAATAGCTAGTGAATGTCAAAGCTCCTCATTGACCTTATGTCTTCTAATTACTGGACTAGGACTTTTTCAAATGAACCATATTGACTCATATAATTAATTTTTTTCCATGGTGAAGAAGATCAAACCCAAGTGCTCTTATATGCAAAAGATATTCTATACCACTGGGCCACACCTCCACCCCAATTTTTTTGTTAGTTTTTTAATTGATGCTTAATAATTATATATTTTTATGGGGTACTATGTAATGTTTCAATACATAAAATGCATTGTATAATGTTCAAATAAGGGTAATGAGAACATGCATAACTTCATACATTTATCATTTCTTTGTGACAAGGACATTTAAAAAGTCTCTAGCTATTTTGAAATATACATTATTTTTAAGTATAATCACCTTACTGCACAATAGATCACCAAAAATTGTTACTCTTACCTATTTTTGACTTTGTATCTTGTATCTTTTGATCAAGCCTCTTATTTAATTTTTGAAAAAACTAAAAGGTCTGAATTCAGCAAAGTACCAGGATATAAAATTAACAACCATAAATCACTTGTGTTCCTATAACCGAAGATGAATCAAATGAAAGAGAAATTAGGAAATCTATCCATTTACAATAACCTCAAAAAAATAAAATATTTGGAAATCAACCTAAAAAAAAAGAGGTGAGAGACATCAACAATGAAAAAGACGAAAAACTAAATAAAGAAATTGAAGAAAACATTGGAAGGTGGAAAGATCTCCCATGTTCTTGGATAGGCAGAATAAATATTGTCAAAATTGACATGCTACCAAAAGCGCTATACAATTCCTATTAAAATTCCAATGACGTTCTGTATAGAAATAGAAAAGCATCATGAAATTCACTTAGAAAAATAAGAGGCCCAGAATAGCCAAAGCAATCCTCAGCGAGAAAAGTAAAGCAGACGGCATCACATTATAAGACCTTATGTTATACTACAGAGCTATAGTAACAAAAATGGCCTGGTACTGGCACCAAAACAGACATAAAGACCAATGGTACAAGATAGAACACACAGAGACAAACCCACATATATATAGTTATCTCATACTAGACAAAGGCACTATAAACATACATTGGAGAAAAAAGAGAGCCTCTTCAATAAATGGTGCTGGGAAAACTGGAAATTCAGACATAGCAAAATGAAATTAAACCTCTCTCTCTCTCGACCTGCACAAAAATCAACTCAAAGTGGATCAAGGATTTAGGCACTAAAACAGAGACCCTGTGCCTAATTGAAGAAAATGTAGGCCCAACTCTCTATCATGTCAATTTAGGAACAGACTTCCTCAACAAGACTCCTAAAGTGCAAGAAGTAAAATCAAGAATCAATAAATGCAGGAGAAGAAGATCAACATTTAACAGGGATGAGAGGTGGGAGGGAAAGGGAGAGAGAAAGGAAATTGCATGGTAATAGAAGGAGACCCTCAGGGTTACACAGTGGAGGAGGTAGAGAGAGAGGAGGGGAGGGGAGGGGAGAGGTGGGGAGGGGGGAGGGGGGAGGATGGGAAAGGCAGCAGAGCACAACAGACACTAGGATGGCAATTTGTAAATCAATGGATGTGTAACTGATGTGATTCTGCAATCTGTGTATGGGGTGAAGGTGGGAGTTCATAACCCACTTGAATCAAAGTGTCAAATATGATATGCCAAGAAATTTGTAACGTTTTGAACAACCCACAATAAAAAATTAAAAAAAAAAAAAAGAATCAATAAATGAGATAGCATCAAACTAAAAAACTTCTTCACAGCAAAGGAAACAATCAATAATATGAAGAAAGCCTACAGGATAGGAGAAAACTTTGTTACCTGCACCCACACCTCAGATAGAGCTTTAATCTCCAGGATATATAAAGAACTCAGAAAACTTAATGCCCAAAAAACATAATAATAATGCAATTAATAAATGGGCAAAGGAACTGAATAGGCACTTCACATAAAAAGAAATATGATCAGCCAACAAATATATGAAAAAATGTTCAATATCTCTAGTAGATATAGAAATGCAAATTAAAACTACACTAAGATTCCATCTCACTCCAGTCAGAATGGCAATTATCAAGAATATGAGTAACAATAAATGTTGGTGAGGATATGAGGAAAAAGGCACCCTCATACATTGCTGGTGGAACTGAAAATTGGCGCAATGATTCTGGAAAGCAGTATAAAGATTCTTTGGAAAACTTGGAATGGAACCACTATTTGATCCAGTTATCCCACCTCTTGGCATATCCCCCAAAGAACTTAAAGTCAGCATACTATAGAGACAAAGCCATATCAGTGTGTATAGCAGCTCAATTTACAATAGGTAAGCTATGGAACCAGCCTAGATGTCATTCAACAGATAAATGAAGAAGAAACTGTGATACACACACACACACACACACACACACACACACACAATGGACTACTACTCAGCCAAAAAGAGTAATGAAATTATGGCATTTTCAGGTCAATGGATGGAACTGGAGACTATCATACTAAAGGAAAGAAGCCAATACCAAGAAGCAAAGGCTGAATGTTTTCTCTGATATGAGGATGCTAATACACAATAAGGGGTGGGGGAGAGAAGAATGGAAGTTTATTGGATTAGACAAAGGGGAATAAAGGGAAGGGGGATGGGAATAGGAAAGCCAAGAGAATGAATCAGACATAACCATCCTATGTTCATATATGAATACACGACCAGTATAACTCCACATCATGTACAACAAGAATCAGAAGTTATACTACACGTATATATAATATGTGAAAATATATTCTACTGTCATGTATAAGTAAAGAAGAATAAGAAAAGTAAAAACATAGTTTGAAATGGAAATAAAGGACATATTCTTTAAAAAAAAGACTAAAAGGTCTTAACATAAAACAACAAATTGTGGAACATTTTAATGGAGGAGTGATCCTTTCTATAACCTCTGAACTAAGTATCCTACTTTCACTTACATGTAAGAATATTTCCATTTTCATTGATCACTAATAATTTTGAGGGATTTTATTGTGAACTATTTTTATTTCTAAGAAATGTTTATATATGCATAAATAGAAGTGGGTTCATCAAAAATGGATATAGCTTTACTTTCAATGGCAAAGCATACATTGCATAATTTTGTGCCTATACTCAAAAATTCTGCTGATGTCTGAAAACTATGGATTTAAAACAGACATAAGAGAATTTTTGAAGTGTTATGGAAAAGAAATATAAAATACAGACAGTAGAATGACAATGTAATGTAGTAAGTATATTTAAATGTCTAAGGTTTTTCTTCTAATCTTATCATGACAAATTTTTCATAATGTTAAAAGTATAAAAAAAACCTGCAGAATTTGACTCTACTTGTTGTAAAATTGAAATTGGAAAGTTTATTAACGATGTTTTTCATTAAAGCCTAGTACAACTTCTCTTATTCAAGCATACTAATTTCTAGGCTGGGTACACAGTTTTGCAGAATTATTAGAGCTCTAATATATATCAGAAAAAGATATTCCAGCCTCTTTTTCAAGTCAAGTTATTAGCCTTCTACAATATTATATATATATATATATGTGTGTGTGTGTGTGTGTGTGTGTGTGTATATATATATATATATATATATATATATATATATATATATATGCCATATAATATATATGATACACACACATATGCATGCACATGGCTTTTTACTGTCTTTCTTCAAAAATTAGAATAGAAGCTTCTTAAGTGTTGAGACTATTTTATTCACTACTATTTCCCCAGCAAATATAACAATGCTTAGTACATAGTACATGATAAATACTAAAACTGTTGAACATGTGACTAAATGAATCATAACTTCCATTTAATCTCTGTTTCAGTTGTTTTTGCAAAATGAATACACTAAAGATATCCTGAATGTGAATTTAAACTCTAAATTTAATGTTCACATTGCATTTAATTTACCAATACATTTAAATGTCATTCTGAATGGCAGTATTTCATTTCAGCATTATCTTACAAATCAATGAACTACTTTTGAAAAATTAATTCTTTATTGTAAGCTAGAGATATAATGATATAATTAGTAGCAACAAGGAAAAAATCCAAACTCAAAAACAGTGTCATGCAAATGAATTGAAAACAGGTTACCCTGGATGAATTGAGTGTCTGAAACACATGTGCAACATTTAAAATATTTCAATCATTAAGAAAATGGTATTTTTACAAAATTGTATTCTTATAGTTCAAATTATGTTGAGCATACAAACAAAAATTGTTTTGACTTCTTTTCTTCTACAGTGACCCAAATACCTGGGCCATTTGTGAAATGACTGGAAACAACCAGTGGTCTTACAGATTGCAATGTAAGTTTATTAAAAGTAAGTGTTCAGATCTCAGATCAACCATCTATTATGTCTCATCATTATCTCAAGTTTTTCATGTCTTATACACATTAGTATGTCCATCACTTGTTACATCAAGATATTGATGATATGATACACTTAATCAGCCACTTCAAGTAGGCAGTTAATTGTTGCAGAGCATCCCACTGGGTAAGTATGGATTGAGTTGTAGATAGACAGGACTCTACCTAAAGACTATATTATTATAAAATTTCTCAAAAGCAAGGAAATAAGTTACTAAGCTTCAAGATGGAAACAAACTCTAAATATTATTTCTTGACCTAATTTATTTCATAAAATACATTTAAAAGTTATTATTTGATAAAATGAACATTTCTCAATGCATTTATATTCATTTTTCATATATATATAAAATCATTCAAAAAATAATTGAATTATTACTACATACCAAGAACTAGTGATCCTAAAACAAGTCAAATGAACCCTGGGTACAAACATCTCATCCCAGACCATCTCTCTTACATATGTATTTTTCTGTGGAGGTATATAATTGATGACACACGCAGTCTATGCTCCTATATGGGTATAAAGAAAAAATGAATGGACGATCATGTAATCTCAGGTCAGCAGTTATTATAATTCTTTCCTTCTTCATAACTTAAGAATTCATGTGGGAATGAATGCAAATGTCTAGAAGTGTTAACACAGAAATAACCTTAAATCTACTCTAATGTATCTATTCACAAGTGTCAGCACCACCATTATCATCAACAGTAATGTTCTTCATACCTACTTCAGAAATGATTATAATATAAGAACTGATCCAGTCAACCTTATAGGAATGCAGCACACAAAAAGATGTAACACTATTTCTTTTTGGTGCTTTTGGGTAGACAACTAAAACAGTAAGGAAGTCTGATCTCCATGTGTCATTCATTCAAAAGTTCACAAGTCCCCATAATTTTTAATATTCAACCACATAGCTTTAGTAAGAAATACTAAAATAGTCTTTTGAATTTCACCAAAGACACCTTGTGAGTGATTATACAACGATTTTTACTTTTTATTCTTCAAAGGCCAGCAATTATAATTTATTAATTAGAAATAAATTAATGTAACAAAATATTTACAATTATACTATTTATAAATAAAACCAATTTAATGCAATGTATATTAAAATGGAAGAGAATGGATTTTTAAAAATCTGTGGAAATAAATATTCCAGTGTGATTCAAGTGGCACATATTTGAAAGGTAGCAGCTCATATTCAAAAGCAGTAAAAGAGAATAACATTGCTAATGGTTTGATGGATATGTGGAACATCTATTTGAATGTTTTAATGGCAGTATTTTGCAAATGGAATGCATTAGTGCTTAAGCACTAATATCACTCTGAATAAATCCAAGTTTATTACAGGAATACAAACCTGAAGTACCTTCTTTGCATATGTATAACCCAAGTGATTCTGTATAGGCAAGGTGACATTATGGCACCTTTTCTGCCTGAAACATGCTGCTGGCTGAATAAAGCATTAACTGTGCTAGTGTTACCTGTCTTAGCTAATTGAAGCACATGCAACACTACCAAAAGAAAAGTACCAAGGAAAGTATGAATTGAGTGTTTTAAATTTTGCTTGAATAAATCAGAGTAGAAATAAGTTATTCCCTTTCTTTTCTTTCCCTACATATTGGAATTGGGCATATCCAAAAGACATTTCATATTACCAAGTAATCAGTAGACTCCTTCATGAGTCAATTGCTTAAAATTCTTACCTGGCTTTTGCTTTCAACCCCACTGAATAGTTTATACTTTAGTTTCACTTCCACAAAAACAAAAACAAAAACAAACCATATAAACCTATTTAAAATATATAAAATACTGGTTTTCAAACTATAAGCAACATAGGGTTGTCATGCTCTAGAGAAGGGAAACAAAAAGTGATCCCTATGATTGCCCCATAACCATCCTGGATTTTTGCATAGGAGCACTTTTCTACTAAGGAGCAGAGAAGTGGAGCCTGAGCTGACCAGGAGTCTCAATGAGATAAGGAGTTCAGGATAGATGTTCTAGTTTAGCTGAGATGACTAGAATTGGCAGTTTATCTAAATAGATGAGGCAGGGTGTCACAAAAATGGGAGTTCATAATCTGCTTGAATCAAATGTATGAAATATGATATGTCAAGAGCTTTGTAATGTTTTGAACAACTAATAATAAAAAAAGAATAAAAAAATTAAAAATTGTTCCATAATTCAAAATGCAGTAGGATCACATGGTAAAATAAAATACAACTGAATAAAAGTATAATAAGGAAAAAAATTAATTAACAACAACAACAAAAAAAGATTGTATGGAGTAATCACTGTAGGTATTCAGCTAAAGGACAGCTGTGCATACACAAACTGGAGGTACCAGATGTCCGGCAGTTTGGGGAGAACTGGAGTCGCAGCCTACCCGTAGTTGAAAGACTGTCAGTTAAAACCCATGAATGCTCCTTTAGAGGAAAAATGAATTTTGTCCTTGAGTAAGAGTTACTCAATAGAACTAAATACAAAGAGCAAAAGACCCATCCTGAAAAAGAATAAATCAGACAAACCTGACAAACAAGAAAAAAACAAGTGCTAGTAGCTTATCTGCTTCTAAGAACATTTTTTTTAAAAAGTAACATAAGTTTATTCCTTGAAATATTCCATCTCTGATGCCCTCCCACCAAAAAAATCTACAAAAATTATAAAATATAGTGACATAAAAAGTGATTCAAATTAAAGATAAAAAGGAAGCAATTGAAAATGATCTCAATAGATATTATAATTATCAGGTAAAAACCATAATGAAATTGTTTAAGTCCTTGTAAGGACTTAAAGAAAAATATGATCAAAATGAATGAATAATGGGAACATTTCAACAAAGATATGAAAATGGCACAAATAATTTGAAATTCTAGAGTTATTATAATACAATATCCGAAATGAAAATATTTATTAGATAGGCCTAACAGGCTGGAACTCACAGTAGAAAAAAAAATCAACTTAAAACTTATTCAATAGAAACTATTTAATCTCAAAAGAGTGAGAAGAAGATTGAAAATAATCAGTCACCTCTGGTACAATATCAAGCACTCAAACATAAGAATAACAGGAGTTCAAAGAAGCAAAAGGAAGAGGGAGTATATGTTCCAAAAGTTTTCTTTTTTAAAATATTTTTATTTTAGTTGTAGTTGGACACAATACCTCTATCTTATTTTTATGTGGTGCTGAGGATCGAACCCGGGGCCTCGCCCATGTTAGACTAGCGCTCAAACGCTGAGCCACAACTCCAGCCAAAAAAAATTTTCTAAAGAAATAAAGCCTTCCTCATACAGAAGAAGAATACAAACATGTTGGATCTTACTCCCTCGTGGAACAGTATGAACAGATAGGCCTTCACATGATTAAATCTGAGGATACAGCCCACCTTGAAGGGATTAGCAAACTGATAGAAGGGCTAGAGGGAACTCATTGGTCCCTTTGGCCCTTCATCTATTCCACAAAGTGAGGACCAGGATGCAGCAACACACAACATCTTAGAAGTAAAGACCAGGCTGTTGCTAGGCCCTGGCCCTGAACCTGCTGTCATTCTGCTCTTTGACTTCCCAGCCCCAGTACTGGGAAAAGAGTAAAATTTCTGGGGTTTTTATAAATTACCCAGTTTTGTGGTATTTTATTATAGCAGTAGGTACAGACAAAGACAACATGAACCAAAAATTATTTCTAACATAATTACAAAGAAATTACAATCTTAATGTTTGTGGGATGCAACTAAACTAGTGCTACCTACATTCCATCACTGAAAGAACTATAAAAAGGGGAGACAACATCCCTTCCACGGATTCCACCTCTTGGGTCCCCTTCTTCCTCCGGGAGAAGTCTTTTCTGCTGTCCTTTAATAAACTTCTAATTTCTACTCTGAAAAAAAAAAAAAGAGACATTTACACCTTTAAATACATATGTTAGTAAAGAACAAAGGTCAAAAATCAATGCTCTAGGGTTCTACCTTAAGAAGAAAAAAATATAGGAAAGTAAATTCAAATTAAGTACAAAAATGATAATAAAGAACATAAATCAATGAAAGAGAAACAACATAAAGTTATAAAAAATAAAGCCAAGAGTTGGTTCATTGAAGAGAATAATAAAATTGATAATGTCGTAGAAAGACTAAAGACATAAGGAAGGAAAAATGTACAATTATCAAGAATTTAAAATGGAATAGCACAACAGATTTTATGGACATTAAAGTTAATAATAAAACATTAACAACTACTTTATGCCAATAAATTTGACAACTATAAAAGGATGATAAACTTTGAAAAATACAAATTATCCCAAAGCCCTATATCTTTATGTTAGTGATTTTTAAAATATGGTTCCAGGACCAACAGCATCAGCATCACCTGATAAAAAAAGGAAGGATGGAAGGAAGGAAGGAATCCCTAACTTACAACTTGGAAAAGAGTTCTTATTATAAGCATAGAAATAAAGATTAAAAACACTAAGAGTAAAATGGTTTTCAGAGAACACACAGAATAATATCTTGTTTCCTTAAAGAAGACAAAGGGAAAGAAAGCAATACTGTCAGTGATTTTAGGATGCCATAACAAAACATAACCTGGGTGGCTTACAAACAATAGAATTGTTTTTTCCCCATAGTTCAGGAGTCTTGGAAATACAAGACCAAGTTATCAGCAAATGTAGTATGTGCTGGTGTGCCTTTTCTGGTTTATAGACAGCTGTTCTTGTGCTGTAACCTCATATGGTATAAAGGGAAAGCTAGGTCTCTGAGGTTTCCTTTATATAAGAACACTAATCTCAACCCCTAATCACCTTCCAAGAGCCCAAATTAATTCACTCTATCATCTTAGAGATTGAGATTTCAACATAAATTTGGAGAGAGAGTGACAAAAACAGATTAGATAAAATAGTATTTTTAAAAACTTGGGGCTGGGGATGTGGCTTAAGCGGTAGCACGCTCGCCTGGTATACACGCAGTGCTGGGTTCGATCCTCAGCTCCACATAAAAATAAAATAAATCAAAAAAAAAAAAGAAGTGTGTCACATTAGATTGGGTAGAGAGATGCGAGGGGAGGAGAGGGGAGGGGAAGGGGTGATAGGAAGGGCAGCAGAATAAAATAGACATTATTATTGCTGTATTATATAGGTGACTGTATGACCAATGTGTTTCTGCAAACTGTACAATCAGAAAAATGAGAAATTATACCCCATTTGATTCAAATGTATGAATTGTCAAGATCATTGTACTGTCATGTGTAACTAATAAAAAAATTAAAAATAAAATAAAATAAAATAGAGATGTGTCCACCGAAAACTAAAAAAAATAAATAAATATTAAATATTCTCTCTCTCTCTCTCTCTCTCTTTCTCTCCTTTAAAAAAAAAAACTTAAATATATAGAACTTGATGGATTTTCAACTTTTTTTCAAATTGACAAAACAAAGACCATCCTTAAGAAAATGAACAGGCAAGACACAGATTTGGAGAAAATACTATCAAAACATACCCAATAAAGAAGGTATGGACATGAATACACAAAGTATATCTAAAAACATTTTTTAATTTAATTAGAAAAAACACTTTGAAAATCACAAAAGGAGTTATATGAAGGCCAATAAGTACTTTAAAATGTTCTCAATATCACCAGTCATCACAAATATGTAAATTAAAACCACAAAATGATACTAATACACACCCATTGGAATAACTAAATGTAAAAATTTTACGATGCCAAATGTTGACAAGAATGTGAAGCAATATAAACTGATACTTTGTTGGTAGGACTATAAAACATGATCACAAAATACTGTCAAGTCATTTTCTTATTCTGTTCATCATACATATACACACATATACAGACCTATTGATTCCACTCATAATTCAGAAATTATGGCTTATTTCATCAATGAGGCCTGGAATCAATGACATATTATTGTCAATTAGCACACCTAATGCCCAGATTTTGGTTTTTGAAACACCATTATCCACTGAAAGGAAGCAGATTTCCTTTGGCATCATCACTGATTTCAAGACTCATATGGGGAAAACAGGTGAACCTGGAGAGTAGCATAAGCCTAAAAGTGGAAGAAACTTACACAAAGGATATGGGAGGCAGCTTGATATGGCTACAATTGGTAAAATCTGGAACAAAGAAAGCATCAAAATAAATAATTACTGCAGTGTATTATTATCAATTGAACAGGAGTTATTGATTCTATGAAGTTATAAAAAGGAATAAAGAGAGAAGAGACATTTAGTAGAATGACAACTAGTAAATCTAGAAGGAACTGTGGTGTTAGAAGAAGTGCTAATGGATACAATAAATAGTAGGTCAAGGTTTGATGAGTAATAGGATTTTTTGAAGTGTCTCTAAATATTTACTCAAAACATATATTTAAAAAGACCTTGATCCAGTACCATGCTGTTTTTGTTACTATAGTTCTGCAGTATAATTTAAGGTCTGGTATGTTGATGCTTCTTCTTGTTTCACTTTTCTTGCTAAAGACTGCCTTGGCTATTCTAGGTCTCTTATATTTCCAAATAAATTTCATGACTGCTTATTCAATTTCTATGAAGAACATCACTGAAATTTCAATAGGAATTTCATAGAAACTGTATAGCACTTTTGGCAGTATAGTCATTTTGACAATATTAATTCTGTCTATCCAAGAACATCGGAGATCTTTACATCTTCTAAGGTCTTCCTCAATTTCTTTCTTTAGTGTTCTGTGGTTGTCATCATAGAGGTCTTTCACCTCTTTTTGTTAAATTGATTCCCTTATTTTTTTTTTGAGACTATTGTGAATGGGGTAGTTTTCCTAATTTCTCTTTCAGTAGATTCATCACTGATGTATCAATATGCATTTGACTTATGGGTGTAGATATTCTGCTATTTTGATGAATTCATTTATTAATTCTAGAAGTTTTCTGGTGAAGATTTTTAGATCCTCTAATTATAGAATCATGTCATCAGTAAACAGTGATAGTTCTTCTTTTTCTATTCATATCCCTTTAATTTATTTTGCTTGTCTAATTGCTCCGCTAGAGTTTCAAGTACTATGTTGAATAGGAGTGATTAAAGAGGGCACCCCTATCTTGTTCCAGTTCTTAGAGGGAATGCTTCCAATTTTCCCTCATTTAGAATGATGTTGGATTGGCACCAAAACAGACCTGTAGACCAATGGTATAGAAAAGAAGAAACAGAGACAAAGCCACATAAATATAACTATCTCATACTAGAAAAGGCACCATAAATGTACATTGGAGAAAAAAGAGCCTCTTCAACAAATGGTGCTGGGAAAACTGGAAGTCTATATGTAGAAAAAGGAAATTAAACCTGTATCTCTCACCCTAAACAAAAATCAACTCAAAGTGAATCAAAGACTTAGGCATAAGACCAGAGACCCTGCACCTAAGAGAGGAAAAAGTAGGCCCAAATCTATCATGTCATCTTAGGAACTGACTTCTTTAACAAGACTCCTAAAAGTACAAGAAATAAAATCAATAAATGGGAAGAAATCAAATTTAAAAAATTATTCATAGCAAAGGAAACAATCAAAAGCATGAAGAGAGAGCCTACATCATGGGAGAAATTCTTTGACATCTGAACCTCAGACAGAACATTAATCTTCAGGATATATAATGAACTCAAAAAACTTAACACCAAAAACAAACCAACAAGCAACCAATTAATAAATGGGCAAAGAAACTAAACAGACATTTCACAGAAGAAGAAATACAATTGGTCAACAAATATAATAAAAAAATGTTCAATATCTCTAGCAGTTGAAGAAATGCAAATTAAAATTACACTAACATTTCATCTTACTCTAGCCAGGATGGCAATTATCAAGAATACAAGTAACAATAAATATTGGTGAGGATGTAGGGGAAAAGATACACTCATACATTGCTGGTGGGACTCAAATCCATGCAACCACTATGAAAAGCAGTACGGAGATTCCTCAGAAAACTTGGAATGGAGCCATTATGTGACCCCTCCCACCCCTAGGTATATATCCAAAGGACTTAAAATCAGCAAACTATAGAGATGTAGCCACATCAATTTTATAGCAGCTCAATTCACAAGAGCTACGCTATGGAATCAGCCTAGTGCCCTTCAACAGATGAATGAATAAAGAAAATGTGGTGTATATATACAATGGAATACTACTCAGCCACAAAGATGAATGAAATTATGGCATTTGCAGGTCAATGGATGGAACTGGAGACTATCATGCTAAGGGAAATAAGCCAATCCCAAAACACTGAAGGCCAAATGTACTCTCTGATATGCTGATGCTATATCACAACAAGGTGGGTAGGGAAGAATAGAAGTACTTTGGATTAGACAACGGGGAATGAAAAGAAGGGGGGAATGAGAATAAGAAAGAGGGTAGAATGAGTTAGACATTACTTTCCTAGGTGTGTATATGATCACATGACTAATGTAACTCTACATCATGTACAACCAGAAGAATGAGAATTTCAACTCCATATATGTATAATATTTCAAAATACATTCTACTGTCATGTATAAATAGTAACAACAACAAGAAAAAGACCTTGACCAAATAATCAAAGTTAGTATTGCTGACATTGTGATAAACTGACACCATATGCTTCCAGATGGGGTAATTAAAGGAGGTAGAATATCAATCTGTTGAATTTTTGCAAAAAATCCATAATTTGAATCTAATCCTATAGAAACTCAGATAAACCCAAATTGAGGAAAATTCTGTCCTGAACTCTTTAAAATGTCTATCAAGAAAGACAGAGAAAGGATATTTAAGATGTATAACCATGAAATGCAGTGCCTGATTCTAGATTGGATCCTGGACCAGGATTAAGTAAATTGAGATGATAAAATTTGAACATGGAATGTGAATTAGATAATATTACAATAGCAATATAAAATTTCTTGCTTAAAGTTTATAGTGTTACTATGAAAAAGAATACTTTCCTCCTAGGAAATCATATTTAGTGAATAAAAAGTACTATGTCTGCAATTTACTTGCTAGTGGTTTATGAAAAATATAAAATTGTATTGAAAGACATGGTGTGTATGTGTGTGGGTGGGGGGAGAGAGGGGAATAGGAGGAGAGGGGGAGAGGGGGAGAGAGAGAGAGAGAGAGAGAGAAGAATTACAAAGGAATAAAAGTTAAGCAAAATATAATATATCCTGAAATTGTTTAGACTTTTATTGCACTGTTCTTGTAATGTTAAACTAGACTTCAAAAATTCTTACATTATCAAATAGCTGTGCCTATGAAAAATTTTATATGTGATAGATAAAATTTGGCAATCAAAAAAGCCATTTTAAAAGATAAAGAAATTTCTGAACACTGAGACATCATACCGTAGCATATTGCTTGATGAAAATGTTCCAAAAGTAGATTTATAAAAAGACAATACATGGTCCACAGGAACAAATTTAAGATTTAAGCTATAGTTCATGTAATAAAAATTAAATAAAAATATGGTGACATTTTCTACTATTTAGACTTTGATAACTTAAGCATTTGCTTTCAAAGTTAAATTTGGAAAAAGAGCAACCATCTTTCTCAACCAAATTTTGCTAGCACCAGTTAGGATTTAATATTTTGATATTCTTATCCATAACTCTTATGAAGATATACATTGATCAATGAAATAATTACTGATTCCAGAAAAGAATTAAGTTATCTAAATGGGCAGGACATGGGTCCAACTCTAAGTAATATACAACTTAGAGTGAACAATAAAATTATATTTTTGCTTCTATTATACACAGAAGGCCAATTTTATTAAGCTTTCAATTGCCTTTCCACATCATTACCCTGTAGGCTAGAACACTCACCCATGAATTTTAAAGCAATGTATGGGATTTTGCCATACAACTCCCACTGAAAAGAACCCTTGCTTTGTGCAATGAAACTATAGGGTTCATAGACTCTGGAAATGGAAATGTCTCATCAGGTCATCTTGCCCATTATTTTGAAAAATTATTACTCAATATATGGTCTTTATTTCCAAGTGGTTTACACAGTTAGACTTTTAACAACCTACCATTATAACTTTCTTTGCTGACTTCTGAAAACCATTATATAATGCCCTAAGGATTCCTTTATTGCCTGCACACATATTTTCCACAAAGAACTTAAAATAAAGGGTGAGGCACCGCCCTGTTCTTAATATTCCCATCTAAACTGAATGTCTTCATTGATTTCTTGTCTTTTCTTCTTTCTACAGATTCTCATGGAGTTTTGCTTCAAATTTAGACCAGAAGCAAAACAGGCAAGATGTTTTCTTAATAATGCCTGTGATTTGACTGGTGAAGGAACATATGTCATAGAGAAAATATGCTTGTAAATGCCTCATTAGTTGCTATTCAAAAAACTAACAGTGACAATATTGATTCCTAAAATAAAAATTTCACAGCAAAGCCTATGTTAATTTAAACAGTAATATGGTCGTAAAATTTTCAAGAAACAAAGCTTAATACAGATGTGTATGTTCCAATTAATCTAATAACTCTAGAATGCTCAAAACCAATATACTTTAAACACTTAGGTAGCAGGAAAAAATGTTGACACTGTGGGGATTTTTAGTTTGCTCTTTAATTCCTTTGAAAAGCATCACTTATATTAGAGGGGGCCAAATTTCATTTATTTCAGTGCTATTTTAGCACCACTTATAAAGTAGCCCTCACAAAACTGTCTTGCATTCTTGGGCAGACTTGAAAAGTAAACTTAGTAATGAAAGATAAATGTGTTTAATACGTGCACAAAGATCAAGAAAGGAGTATAGTTGTGATGAATTTCCATGTTACAAATGCAGAAAAAAAGTAATGAAAATAATCAATTACAAAGCTAAATATTTTAGATATATATAGTTGAATTTTTTTTAAAAAATTAGAATTTTGAATAGAAGAATTGACAATTAAAGTGTCTTTGAAGTTCAGTGTGAAAATACTTCTGAATATAATATGGATAGCATAGATTCAAATTGAGGAATGCAAAAAAAATCTAAAAAAAGTTTCAATGTTTGTCTAATTAGAGTATCAGAGAAGGAGCCAGGTGCTTTTGGCGATCTTGAGAAATGCAGTGACCTTCTATCAACAGACAGACTGAGGTAACTTCCCAAAAGAGCAAATCAAGGAAATAAATACTCTTATCCTTCTCTCCTATCTTCAGTTCTTCCTGAGTCAAAATCAACATGAAGAAAGAGGCCTTTTATAATATACAAGTCAGCTTCCTGAGCTAGACCATGTCATGGGAGAAAGGAACATAGAGGAGGATGGACAAACAGAAGATGACCAGACATTGACTTCTGTCCAATTCCAACTGGGTTGGCTGTGTCTTACTGATTTACATGATATTAATTTTTTTGTGGCTTACCCTTTTACTTTCATTTCAGGAGGAATAAATTTTTATGTAGCAAAACACAATTTTTATTCTTTTGGTTTTACACTAAATGAATTTTATGCAATATCCTATCTAATCCTCATAGCAAACATATGTTGTCTATATAACTGTTTTTCTCACCTTATGATGATAAAGCAGCCTTAGAGACATCAAGTAACTCAGCTTAGTTCACACATCTAGGATTCCCATTCAGGCATTCTGAGTCCAAAGCCCATATCTTTCCCCTCCATGCATATGAGTCCTCTGGAAGATTTTTGTGTCCCTGACTGTACATGCGGACATCTCTAAGATAGATGGCAGTTCACAGGACAAAACTAGGTACACATGAAATTTTGATGGATACTAGCAAATTTCTCTCCCAGTTTTTCTACTCCTTTGTCATTCTTGAGTACTATCATTTAAAATAAAAATTATGCCAATTTCAAAAGTCTAAGTGCTATGATGCATGCATTTAGTTATGAGTTGGGTTTATCAAATTAAGATTTTTAGTCATTAGTTACTTTTCCCTTGAAGACTTCTAATCTCTTCCTCCTTTTTGTACTTGTTTAATTATCTTATTCATGATGACTTTAAAATTAAGCATATTATCCCCTGCCATAACTTGTGGTTCTATGATCCTTCCATTGATATTTAGGTTTTGCCTTCATTTTGTTTATGATGTTTTTGATGAATGCAAGTTTAAATTTTTTGTGTAATTAAATGTATTATTATTTTCCTTAATGGTTTCTTTTTGTGGATTTTGTGGCATGCGTGTTGTTGGTATGGTAGCTTCTTATTTTATTTCAACTTATTATTGTTTGTCATCAATTGTAGGTCTTTGAATAATAATTATTTAGCCAGTCTCTTGACTGAATTATTTTGTTTTTTCTTATACGTCTTTCAATTGACTTTCTCAGGGTAAGAAGTATAAATCATACCATAAAGAAATTAAAATTTTACTTTATTTCCCAAGACTTATAATTCTTACTTTATTCTATGAAAAAATTATATGGCATGTGTTTTAGTCAGCTTTTTTTGCTGCTGTGACCAAACGACCTAAAAAGAACAATAAGAGAAAGAATATTGGGGAGCTCATGGTTTCAGAGGTCTCATTCCATAAATGGCTGATTTCATTGCTCTGGACTCCAGGTGAGGCAGAACATTCATACTGGAAGGGCATGGCAGAAGAAAGCCCCTGGGGACATGGCACCAGGAAGGAGAGAGAGAGAGAGAGAGAGAGAGAGAGAGAGAGAGAGAGAGAGAGAGAGAGCTCTCTTCACTGCAACAAAATATAACCCCAAAGGCATTCCCCCAATGACCCACCCCTTTAGCCACACCCTATTAGTGGATTAATGCACTGATTAGATTAAACCTCTTATAACCCAATTATTTCACCTTTAAACTCTCTTGCATTATCTCACACATGAGCTTTGGGTAAACACCTCACATCTAAACCATAACAGTATGGGAATCTTAAAACAATGTTAATGATAGTGGAAACAAGAGTCATGTTTTCTTGATTCTTGTAGGAATGGGAATACTGCTCTCTCTCTGTTGTGAACAATGCTGACTTTTGATTTGAGTTACATTTCAATAGTAAGTCTGCATGCAAAATTTCCTCCTTGTAAGGAATTTTTAATGGAAATAAACATCATTGCTTCTCAGATGCTTTACTAATATTTGTAGAGATCCTTATTTTTATTAATATTATAAAATGCCCAAATACTTCACATCTGGATAGCATCTATATTCTTCCTATTACACATCAATATTTCAGAACCTTCCTACCTCTTCAGAATCCACTCTTGCATATATCCTCATTTTCCACTTGAAATTCTCCCACTTACCTCTGAACATTCAATTCAACTGTCAGTTTTGACTATATGCATGCTATTTTTGTAAGTGTAATTATTTTCTTTCAGTATTTTAACATACATTTGTTCATGGTGCTGCTGTGACATTTTTCATTTGGTGTTAACATTTTTCTGTTTGTCAACCTTTCTGAGAGAGCAGAAATTATAATAACAATTCTGTCTTACTCATCGTTTCCCATTACCTAGTGTAGTATCTGACACACACTAGACCATTAAGAAACATTTGTGCAATTATTCAACATGAGTAATTGAATAAATGAATGATTGAATAAAGAAATACATAAATAGAAAGACAGCACAAGACCATGTTGAAGCTAAATGGGCCTTGAAAATATATGTGGAGTTCATTTGTAGATAATCAGGAGCCAATAAAGTATTAAGTAGCTGTCATGATTATCAGGAGGCTACCTTTACTATCACATTTGTTTTCATTCCTTAAGTGCTTCTCATAAAGTTCCATTATCTTATGTACACATTCATAGGACATGAACCACCATACATACGTATTTATTGCACACATACATAGCAACACAAAACTAGGTAAATTCTTATTTCATCAGAGGTAAGATAGAACAATGGTAATTCAGCATGATTTCATGATGAGAATAATAATGGCAACAGGGATTATCTTAATGCCTTCTCTAAGGAGTTAATGAAATACCAGTTTATTACAAAACATCTATATAATCAATCTATTAAAATAACAATAATCCCAATTATAGGGATACTAATGTTTAGATTTGAGGTGTCCCCCAAAAGTTTATGTCTAACACAATAGTAGAACACTCAAAGGCAAAATGATTGGGTTTTGAGAGCCTTAACCCAATCAGTGTGCTAATCCACTGATAGGAATTAACCAAATGGTAACTATAGGGGCAGGTGTAGTGCAGCTGGAGGAGGTGGGTCACTGGGGCTGGCCCTTAGGGCACATATTTTGTCCCTAGTGAGGAAAGCTTTCTCTGCTTCCTGATTGTCATGTCCAGAGCTGCTTTCCTCTGTCACATCCTTCTGCCCATGTTTTGCATCACCTGGGGCACAGAGCAATGGTGTCAGTCATCTGTGGATAAGTTTTTTTCTCCTCTAAAATTGTTCTTGTCAGATCTTTTGGTCACAGAGGTGAAATATATCTCTTTTAAAAGATAAAAATATGGATTTAGAAAGAATAATTAGGTGGTCGGTTGCACAGAATTTCACAATTAGCAAATGATGGAACTGGAGTTCAAAACCCAGACAAGTCTAATTCCAAAGTAAATTTTTCTTCTCATGACACAAACACAAAATTATAACCTCTGTTTTACCTATGTATTTCTCATCATAAAACATAATAGCATGTTTTCTTTTAGAAGTAAACTAGTTAATATTCCATTCAATAAATGATTTCTAGGTTCTTCATAAAAATAAATTTTGTGAATTAATGTAACTTCAAAAAATGTATGTAAACAATTGTAATAGTTGTCTTGTTTCAATATCATCTCCTAACTACTACTATAACCTATTGATTTTTTTTAATTTTGGAGAGAAATTAATTCAGTCTTCAACTTCATAAAGTAGCCCAAAGGAGAGCGTCAAGGAAGTAGAAACAGTTTGGGGAGAAATTCTTCCCCTTTTCCTTACTGCATGCTGAATTAAGATAGACACGGTTCTGTTCCCAATGCCCTGGTTGTGTATCTGAAAGAATAAAGGCCTCAACTATGCTATGCACTTTCCCTCAAGTAATTTTCTTGAGAGTTTTGGAATGTTTCCTACACTTCTATCCTAAGATAATTTAATTATGTGGCTCTTCTCTAATAAAAGTTATTATACAAAAGTGCTTTAGAAGGAGACTATTTGCAATTGAGAATTCATAAAAACCTTACAATATTTATTTGACTACAAATAAATCCAGGGAGCTAGATATAATAAAATGCATAGTTGCTAAGAAAAGCTTTATAAAAAGGGTGGATTGGTTGTGTAACACATTTATTCTAATTTTCTAAACAGTATCATGTCTTTGGGAATAGCACTTCAGAAAATAAGTTTATATGCCAAAGCTCACTGTATTAGCTTTTCTGTATGCATTACTATTATTACGGATGAGTTCTTTATGAATTCCAGTTACGAAACATAATTATTTCAAGAGTTCATAGTCAAGGTATCCATCAAATCATTAATGTTGTACTGTTCTTTAGTGAATGCTCAAAATCTACATCTTTAAATCCTTCTCTATGTTTAAGTAAAGTCTACAATAAACTCTTATGTTACTAAATGCACTTGCAAATAGCTGGTGATTCTGTAGATATTTTATGAGACAATCTGCCCCATATTCCCTATAGAAATCCTTCTCTTTAATGTGATGGGGGCTCTGGGAAAATCATTTTAAAATTAAAGTTAGTTGCTTATTTTCCAAAGTGAATGGCATTTTAATTCCCTAATGTAAAATAGCCTTTCGTGGGTTTTGAAAAATGCCTTTCTAAGGCAGTGCTGGTAATTATGCTCAAGCATCAGTGGAAAAGAAGAAAATAAAATGAGACAATGAGAATAGAATGTCAGAGCATTAAGCTGTCACCATATTTATGTTCCCAAGATTATTCACACTAGGACATTACATTCAAAGATCAGGTAAAGTTCAGTGAGAACTGTAAGTCCTTAAATTTCTGCCAGTGCCTTTAGAAAATGAAACAGAAAATACAGTTGTAGCCTAGAAATATTTTGTAAAATGAAAAGCATTCAATGCTTTAATATATTGACCATTACAAGAACAAACCCTTCCATTAAAATTCTGGCCTCTTTTCTATTTATGTCCCTAATTTCATAGAATTTTTCCTATTATTGAAGTCCTAATCAAATTAATGAAGTTGATCCTAGATTACGTATAAAGCAGAATTTCTCACTCAAGAAAAGTTAACTGATGAGGACAAAAGGAATTAAGTTGTAATTTTTTCATGTATTTTATTGATCATCATTTGGTAATGACACCGAACTAGAGAAGTCCTAGCCCTTTTAAAAACACTACCCAGCATGTACTAAAATTTATGTATGTCTACATAAATTCTAAAACATTTACTTTTAAAACATATACTTTTTCTTTACAAAATGAGAGAAACCAACATCCAACCATTGTTGTGAATTGTCTTTTCCAAGAGATGGCCAATTCCATCAATGTTCCAAGTGTGTGTGTGTGTGTGTGTGTGTGCGCGCACACACACACATACGTATGCAAGTGTGCATATATAAATATCTTAAAGGACAGTAACATTTGGGAAAGAGAATTGCAAAATCTCCCTAAAACAATATCTGAGAAAATTCTTCCCACGGGCATAGGAAAGTTGAAGATTCATAGTAGCAGAATCTCACAACAGTGAGGTTTCTACCTAAATGTATTGTGTTGTAGTAAGTTTTATTTTTGAGCAAGTGCATTAACAACAGCACACCATTGTTTTGCCTAATATAAAATGCAGGATTTTATGCTAATCAGAAATGGCAAGTAGTTTTTTTTTCTTTATTGGGAAATTTGAATGAATCAAAGTGGCTGCATGAAGTACATGTTACAAAATTAATTGGAGGCTACGTGATCATCAAACTCAAAAGGTAAGCATGTAATATATTAGAAACACCTGCCTGAGTGATGGAATGGGTGAGTGGGGTCTCATGCATGCCTGTAATTAACCATTCCTGGCTGCATGACAGCTCAGTCACTCCCAGATATATCTATGAACATAGCATCTCTACAGATGTGTTTCAGGGACTACACACACACACACACACCACAAACAGGAGTCAATAAGTGGACTTTTTTAGGCTATTTTAAATATTTTGCTTTTACATGAAGTTCTCAGTTTAACATTGTTCTGTACACTAAAATTTTGTATCAAGATTCATAATAAATGAATTTTGTGAAAATGTATAATTTATCATAAATAAATGTTATGAAAAACATCTATGTAAATAAAAAAAGTTTCCTCAATTCCCAATCCCTGAAGTGATCAGAGATTCTGAAGGGAAAGGTGCCAATTCATCTCTCACTCCAGGAATGGGCTATGAGGTCCCACCATTTTTCTTCCCAATCCTCTTAAAATTACAGCTTACTTTTCCACTAACAATGACCCAGGACCAGGATTTAATTTTATTATACATTTTGACAGATTACTTAATATGTGGCTCCAGGAGTGGAATTAATGAGTGTTCCCAAATGAAAAGGTGAATCTTGAAGATAAGAGGTGAGACTAAAAGCTTCAGTCATTCTTTGCCAAGGGAAAATGTTCAAAACTGGAATACCTAAAATTGTTAAAAAAAATAAAAATAAAAAGTTCTCCTTACACAAGTACATCAAAAAATGGAAGGATGGGTGTGTTACATTCAACCTCAGTATATTCAACCTTGTGAAAGAACTGCCAGAAGGGTTAGAAATAAATCCTAAAGGGAACTTATATACTAAGCCAATTAAAGTGTTAATAAATATTTATAAATGAAAACTATGGAAATATAGGTCAAGAGATCTTAATTTGTCTCAGGGACTCAAGAAGACCTTGGTGAGAAAAAGAAGTTAAGTGTGAATAGTTTATTAGGGGGAAAGACAGGTAAAATATACACTGGGTTGAGGAAACTATGCTCCAAGTAGTGAAGATAAGAAAATAGCTTCTACTTAAAATGAAATGGAAAATTACAGGATGATTGGAGCAAACGGAGAGGAGCAGAGGGCATTCAGGTATGATACTGGGGACTTAAACAGAGGTCTTGTGGTCTTGTTATGGGCAACATTGTAACTGTGTGATGAGATTTCAGCTAAAGGCAATAGGTAAGTTTTAAGCAAATAAATTTGCTAAGTAGATCTATATTTTATAAATATTCTGGCTACAAAATGGAAGGGAAAGAGGTAGGAGTAAATGCTAGAAAACACTGAAGAAAGTATTGTAGTAGTCTAGGTAGAGGATGACAGAGGACTTTGTTATGGTGGTAGTAATGGTTTAGAGATATAAACAGATTATAGAGATGTAGGAGGTAAATTGACAAGACTGAGTAATATTAAGGATGAGGCAAATGAAAAACTATATATGATTTCCAGATTTTGATCTTGATCAAATAAGTGGAATATACACACACACACCACACTTTATATGTGCATATATATGTCTTTATACACACACACACACACACACACACGTATGCAAGAAGATCTACTAGAGATAATTACCTTACCAGATACCAGAGTTTTATAAAGCAATTGTAATTAAGGAATTAGCATTTTTTTTAAAAAAAAAAAGGTGTTCATATGATTTTAATGTGATTAGAGCCCTCATTATTAAAGAGATCTCAACTTCCATCCCCCCCCCCCTTATCCCATTCACTTGCCTATTGTTTAGAGACCGAGACTACTGTCCAGTCTGAAGGGCATTTGAGGTAGGTGGTACAGACAGGATGGTAAAATGCCCCCACACACTAAAACCTGTTTTTTAATCTGATTTTTGGTAACTAGATATGAATTGTCCTTCCCCTCTCTATTTTTAATAGTTTATTAGTAGAAAAGTAGAAGTGACTGGGTTGAGGACGGAGAGCCAGGATACTACTTGACCCAACAAGTCCCAAGCATTAGCAGCATTAGATTCACTCTTACAATGCTAATCAAACATGTCAGATGCTATAATAGGAACATGAAAAGACAATGTGCACATCTCCTGACAACAATAGTGGAATATGTTATGACTTAAGACACATTCATTTTAGACTTGAGAGACTACTGTTAACCACAAAGCAAATTAAAATTTTTCCAACACAATATAAGTAGCATACCTATTTATAAGAGCTAATAACCTGGTGTTCTTTTGTTTGTTTTTTTCTATAACTTATGATGTTCTAAATTTAATATCTGTATTTAGATCTCTTTTAATAGATAACATTATATGCCCAAGAAGTATAAGAAATTATAAATTTTTCTTTTGAAATACAGTTTGTTGAGTAAAAAATATAACTATGTTATTTAATCCATCAATATCCTTATAAATAAGATTTATTTTAGCCAGGTGAGGTGTCTTACTCTTGTAATCCCAACAGCTGGGCGTGGGGGAAAGAGAGAAGGATCTTGAATTCAAACCCAACCTCAGCAACTAAGTGAGGTCTAAGCAACTTAGCTTGATCCTGCCTCAAAATAGAAAATTAAAAAAAAAAAAGTATTGGGTATGTAGCTCAGTGGTTAAGCGCCCCTGGGTTCAATTCCAAAAATAAAAATAAAAAAATAACATTTATATGAGATTACTTTAGTAATACATTCACATGATTCCTTAACCCATTAAATCTAAAGTTTTAAATTTTGTGAATGATTTCAAACAAATTGATACAGATGCATTAAAATAGGTTGGAAATCATAATCTCGAACTTATACATCCTTTATATATTTTTTCATATATATAAAATATATTTATTTTCAAATGTTCTAATCAATTACCTATTTTTTTCTCAAAAGAAAAAGACATTTAAAAACATATTATTTCAAAGTTACCTGAAGTGGTATACTTGTTGCTAAGTTTTTATAGGTGTTCTACATCTGGGAGTATGGAAACAATGGGCTTAAATAACAGAGTAGAGAAACAGATTATAGGTTAAATATTATAGATATCTTTTTCATATTGCCATTAGAAATAATATAAATTGATTTATATTTTCATACTTATAGTAGAAAGGAAGTTATATCTTAGGTTAACCTAATTTTGAATAGTTTCTTATATGAACTAAATAATATTTTCAAAACTTTGGAAGAAAAAGTAAAACAGATAAAATTATATTTCTGTTACCATCTTAAAAATAAATATCAGTTATTTCCATATTGTATGAAATATTCTTGCAATATGAGAACACATGTTTTTGTAATATGAAAACATTAACATGTAATTATTTTGTAATTTCTCTTTGATTACATATTTGGGAACTAAAACTTTGTACAGATCTTCAAAGTGACATTAAGATTCAGGAGCACTATGATTATGATATTCACTTTTGTAAGGCTCAAAATGACGAGAGCCAGTGGTGCCCACACATGGTGAGTAGACCCTAACCATATAAGAATAGCTCCTATCAGGTACTACAGAAAAAAAATCTAATGTGAATGAAAACTTCAACTGGGTAGAGATTTTCCTAAATAGAATCTGTGCACAATCTCTACAATAAGACCTAGCACATGGAGGCCATCCAGGAAGCGATGCCTTCTACCATTATTTTTGTTGGCTTCTTACAAATTTTCCTTTGTCCGGACTTAACCTTGGGATTTTTGCACTTAGAGGCAATTCTAACAGAGGAGTAAATAATTTAGGAACCCCTTAAAACTAATGAAATTTCTAACTAGATCTTCTGGAATTTAGCATTTATTTTAAAAATTGATTTTAAAATACCCTCTGAATTTCAAATAAGCAAAGGCCTTGGTCTCACTAAATATTTTATCTCAGCATTTTCCATTACATGATACAATGCCATCTTGATGAGTCCTAACTGGGTTGAACATAAATTGAGACAAATCTCTTGGTTTGTCTGTGGCTCTAAGCCTAAAGTAAACCCTCAAGAGAAATGTCATAAAAAATTTACAACTATTTCTGAAGCACTGCTTCAGGAATTGGCCAAATATTTTCAATTATAATGTAGTTTGAAATGATAAATTAGCAATACAATATATATATATATATATGAAGATATCAAAATGGAAAAAAAGCCCTTTTCTTCTCCTCTGTGTTACTATTAGAAATATTACAAATTTCATCATACTTTCATTCTTGTAGTGCTGAAAAGAAACAAATTTAGAGGAAAATCAAATGATTATTATTTTCATAGTATCCTAGCAATTTTCTATTTAGATTCCAATTTTTAATTTTTCAAGAAATATGATATTTCATGATGAGAAAGCAAAATTGTATTGACCCTGCATAAAATAATTGCTGTATTATAATAAAAATGAAACCAATGAGTGTACATGCTTATAATAGTCAGATCACATGGAATTATGGATTAATTTAAACTCTTGTAATTATATTGTATAAACACCTGAATTGAAAATTATTTTTAAAATTACATGAGGGGAATATTTAGCCACTGTATATTTAAGCTGGCACCACCTGAAAGAAACAGCACAGTATCTGACTATCCGTCATACAATATGAAATCATGATGGCGAACAGCAGCAAAAAACAAAAAGTTGTTTTGAGGCTCCTTTAGAGGGGATGTGTGTGTGTGTGTGTGTGTGTGTGTGTCCATGTGTGTAAATAACACTTAATGTGAAATATACCTTCTGGAGTACGGTATCATTAACTAGAGACACAAAATTCTCTAGGATTCATTTATCTTTTAGGACTAAAAAATTTATACTCACTGAACAGCTCCCCAAACTTCTTCAGTCTTAAAGTCATATCAGAAAGAGATCCAGCATCTAGAGAGGTAATATTCACTATGTGCCACATTCTTGAGTGCACATCTAGCTTTTGTCCTATTATAGGACCAGTCTTTGTAATATGAAAACATTAACATGTAATTATTTTGTAATTTCTCTTTGATTACATATTTGGGAACTAAAACTTTGTATAGATTTTCAAAGTGACATTAAGATTCAGGAGCACTATGATTATGTTATTCACTTTTGTAAGGCCCAAGTGCTGTCTTGAGTGTGGAGATGCTGTCTGGAGTCACAGAGTAAGGCCAAACTACTCTTCATGAAGTCATGGAAACTCATTTTCCTGGCATCAGATCCCATCTTCTGATAAGGAGCCTTCAATCTGTGACAAACCAGTTGCAAATGGAGGTCACATCTGGCAAATGTTTTCTTATAAATAGGGATAAAAACAACCTTGCTTTTCTGACAAAAACCCTTGTTCTCTGCTGGACAGTCAGAAAGCAGTTTCTAAGCTATGGGAAAAGTCCTCTATGCTATTCTCAATTATGAAGATGGGTTACAGTTTTACCATGACACAATAAGCCTGGCCTTGGTGCCTAGCTGTTTCCCCATGTGTGTCCATGAATGGTGTGTGTGGCAGGGAACCACAGTGCCATCCCACAGCCTCTTTCCTGAACCAGCTCTTCATGAGACCCCTGGAGTTGGTTCTTCTATCAACAGAATCACAAATTAGATTTTCCTTACTAATGAAGGGTATTCTCTGGTTTTTGGTGTGTGTGGGGTGGGGGTTGGGGGCAGTTCTAGTATTACTTCATGTGATTTTACCATAGTCAGTACCACTTGTGTCCACAGAGATACTATAATAATAGAATAACGGATACTTTAATAACAGAATCACAGAGCACAATGATCTCAATAGTAGACTTCTCAAAGACCAATTTGCATGTTACAATTCAAAACTTGCCATTTTTTGTATCTCATATGTAATTCAATATTGCTCACCTTTTAAAATTAATATTTAACTGACCTGAAGCTTCACAATAGATGTTTAACAAATATTTGATGATCAGCTGTAATGTTTTGGATGTGAGGTATCTCCCAAAATCTCACTGAGAGACAATGAAAGAAGGAATGATTGGGTTATGAGAGCCTTAACCAATCAGTGAATTGATCATCTGATGGAATTTAATGGTAACTGAAGACAGGTGAGGTATGGTGGAGGAGGTTGGGCATCAGGCGTGTGGCTTTGGAATATATATTTATATCTGACAAGTAGAGCCTCTCTCTCTGCTTCCTGATCAACATGTGTTCTGCTTCCCTCTGCCACACTCTTCTGCCATGATATTCAGCCTCACCTTGAGCCCAGAGGAATGTATTGAGACCTTTGAAATCGTGAGCCCTCCATTTTCTCCTCTATAATTGTTCTGGTCAGGTCTTTTAATCACAGCAGTGAAAATCTGACTAAAATATCAACTAATAAAAACAATGTAAGGTAATAATGCCTTCCTAAGTACAATGTGCACACTGCCGTTTCTTCTTTCAACTTTTAACCAGAGGTAAAACAAAAAAAAAAAAATGTGATTGCTACAAGTGTTATGAATAATGTTATCAATTTGTGAAACAGTATGGTTATATTTATGACTGTGAAATATTATAGATAAATAAGATCTGAGTTCCTCCCTAAGGTGGTGATTTCTAAATGATAGTGAAAGATGCAAAAATTGAGAGGGGGTAGAAGATCAGTCCTAGAGATGCTGGTACTTACTTGGTATTTCAGACTCTGAGCCCTAAAAAAAACCATTTGCCATTTGCCTCCTCTTTATTACCCCAGGAATTTATTTTGAGACATAGTCCAAAGAAAGAAAAACATTGTTTACTGCTGTATATTAATAGTGAAAATAAATAAGAAGAATCACACAACAATAAGTTATAGCAATGATATGGAGCAACAGAAATTCCCATTTGTTGCTGGTGAAAACAAAATGATATAGCCCCTTTGGAAGACAGTTTGACAGTTTTAAACAAAACTAAATATACTCTTAGAATGTAATCCAGCAGTTGTGCTCCTTGGCATTTAACCAAATGAATTAATAATGTATATCCACACAACAATCTGTACATGGATATTTATAGCAGCTTTATTCATAATTGCAAAATTTGGGCAGCAACCAAGGTATTCTTATATATATCCAAAAAATGGAATATTACTTTCAACTAAAAGTAAATGAGTTATGAAGCTATGAAAACACAAGGAGGAACCTTAAATGCATATTAATAAGTGAAAAAAGACAAACCTAAAAGTCTACATACTGTTATGATTTCAACTATATGATATTATTGAAAAGGCAAAACTATGGAGACAGTAAAAAGTACAGCAGTTACCAGGGATTGGGATAGGAAATGAACAGACTGGCACAGAGGATGTTTTAGAGCAGAGATATTATTGTATTGATATTAGAATGATGGATATATGTATTGACATTATATATTTGCCCAAACTCATAAAATGGAAAACATCAAAAATGAATCCAAATATAACTTGTGAGCTGGGTGATGAAGCTGCCTCAACGTGGGTTCATCTGTTGAAGACAAATGTATTGATATGGCACAAGATGTTGCTGGCAGAAGAGCTGTGCATGGTGTGTGTGTGTGGGGGGGGCTTCCCAGGGAATATGAGAATTTTTGCTATCAATTCTGTCAATTTTGCTATAAATCTTAAATTGCTCTAAAAATAAAATCTACTTAATAAAAAAGAAGCATCCTAAATATTTGATGTACTCCAAGCATAAGGGTAATTATTTTATATTAGCTTAATGTAAAAGATAACGAGCTATTATAACAACAACATAGGTAATGTTTTATAACTCAGTAAGTAGACACCCTAAATCCCAAGGTTTATAAGTTCTACTATCAGAACTATGGGAAAAATATATATGAAAATGCAGAGACATACAGAGAGCACAGGCTATTTAAGTAGTTCAAGTGAATGGAAACGTGCAAGTCATTTTTATTGCTAAAAATTCTTGCTATCAGTATACTTCCCTTTTGTAGAATATATGCAGTGGGGAATTGTTGTTCCCCACAAAGGAGGACTGTGTTATTTTAGGATTCACTCAGATAAGACTAAATAATAAGAAATAGTATCAATATTCACTGTGAATCAATATCTCTACTACATTTTGGGACCTCTAATCATAATTCCACAAATATTAAAAGAGCATGAACTGTGTGCTACAAACTTTATAAGGCTCAGCAGATGTAAGTGTGAACAAAACCCAGTGTGATTTCTATTTCAATACAGTTTATAGAATTCACTGAGAAAGTATAAAAATGTTAGAAAGAAGATGGCAACAAGTCCCCACTGCATATATTCTACAAAAGGGAAGTATACTGATCTTAGCTTAAGAACAAATGATGGGTGTCTTTGATCTAGTTTTGGAAGTGAAGAAAGACTTCTCCGAGGAGGAAATGTGATCTGAGTTCAGAGTATGAACAACAGAGAAAGACATTTTAAATAGAGGAGAGGAAAGGCTACAGAAGCCTTTTGGAACAGAAAAAAGTAGATAAAACAGAGGTAAGTTTGTTGCAACTACTTAGAAAAACAAAGTTTGAGAGGTAGGAAAGGCTTAGATGATGCAGTACTTCAGAGACATGTTAGAGATTATCATTTCTAGTGCTCTGAAAAGCCTTTGAGGGGTTTTAAGAAAGGCAGTGACAATTTTAAATCTAAGTTGCAAGAAATCATGCATAATGAAGGTGGATGAGGGTTATTTAGGAACTTGGCTACCTTGTAGGAGATTATCTACCATACCCTCTTCCAGACAACAATCTATTTCCAGTCTGCTTACCATTTTATTTCTTATGCACTAACAGATCAAGATTACATTAAACAAAGGGTGCACATTTTATGGGGATTTGTTGTTGTTATTGGCCAAAAAAAAAAAAAGAAAAGATATTTGAAGGATTAACTCTGGGTCCATTTATTAGTGTAATATTTAATTTGGTAATAAAGTAATAGTCAAAGTTTATGACAATATGGATAATTCCCAAATGTTAGAAAATTTTATTTTTACTGAGCTTGAACATAAGTCAAAAATTCATGTAAAACACCCTCCCCCAAATTTAATTCCTTTTTCTCTTTTTGTCCACCATATTGCCAACACAGAAACCTACACCATCTAAGTTTTACTTTTTAACTTATCTACTTATCTTAGCCTTGGAGTCAATCAGCTACTTTTCATCCCCAGATCCAACTTCAGAAAAGGGTAAAAGGCTTCTGATGAGACATTTGTTAATAAAAGAGGGGGTTTATTAACTAAATGGTTTCCAAAGCATATCTAGAGCTAAGCTTCATAACAAAACTTCCATATTCTAATGACCTTATAAAGGCAATAAGCAACTCATTTTATTTTTCTGGAGTAACACAGGCTTTAATTTTTAATTCTCACTCATTTTCTCTGTCCCATATGCATTCTTAGCTGACTGAGACTGTGTATGGTGTGTGTGTGTGTATGGGTGTGTGTTGTGTCAAAATCTATGAAAGAGAGAATGAAACTGTTGTTCTTTACACAACATTTTAGAGCTCAATTATAAAAGTGCTATACTTTAAGGAAGCATTCAATTTTCAATTGAATCTATTTAAATTTTTATCTACAATAATAAATCAAATAAAGGTTACATGAAAGCAAGTGTGATTATTGCAATGGTTTCCTCTCCAGCCAGCTTTGATGTTTTAAATGGTCCTACATCTACTGTCCTATTTTCCTATTTTGTTAGTATCTACATGAAATCCCTTCAGTGTCGGAGGATTGAAGTGGTATAGGAGGTGTGCGTTCTGTAATTTGCCTCAGTTTCATTCTTTATAATTGTATTGTCATTTTTCCTGAACATAGTTTTCTAGTGAAGAATTAGTGATCTGTACTAATTCAGATGCAAAGATTTCACTGACAAGTTAGATCATCTGAGATGTTCACTTGATTACCAGGTAATAATGTGTATAGGGACTGTTTTGTGAAGATATACTGCCAATTTAGGCAAGTATCCAAGCTATTTTTAGGTGTAAAAAAATGTTGAGAGATAATTTTCCACACTTTAACCTTAGAAATGATTTACTGAACATTTCTGGTGTTACATAAAGAACTGCTTTCTTACCCTCCAATTAAAGCATTAAAAATTTCAGTAACAGCTCCATATGTCAGAATATTGTTTGCTTAGCCCATTAGTCTGGAAATTTGAAATCATTTTGTAGACTCCATTTTATCAGCCACCATATACTTCCTTATTCATATCTCCTGCATGTCAGCATATACATTAGGTGCCTATGTTTAAATAGGCCTTGTCAACACTCTGAAAAGAAGAATATATAAATTAGCTTTAATAGTATATTCCAACATGCTGTTTTACGTAACTATGGATTCCATTTTTTATCAGCTTCTCTACAGTCTGAATTACTAAACCATTTACAATGTAGACAGCATGAGGTCAGGTTTCACAGAGATTTCTTGAATTACATGTACATCATGACACATTTATTAATAACTATGCACTCTGAAATAAGCAATGCCATTTTTGCAATATGTTCTTTGTAGTGTGAACAAGCAAAAAGATTTTTTAAAAGTCAGGTAGTACAAGCAGCATGCCTACTGCAGTAAGAATGGAGTCATACGTGCACAAAATTTAGACGAGTATGAAAAGCACCATCCATTTTGTAATCCCTGATTTTCCATCTTTAAACTTCCTAAAGAAACACTGAGAAATATTTTTGCGAGATTTGACAACTAGCACCTCCTTTCTTTTTCCTCTGACAGAATTTTCACACAACAGTGAGAAAAGCATTTCTAATAGATAATGTGTTGTTAAGGACAGCCCCATCTATTAAAAAATTATAATTTGCATACTGTTTTAAATGACTAAAGAATTTAAGTCCCCTTAAATCAAAGTAATATATTTTTGTCATTAAAATTCACATATGCAGTCATGGTTATTTCCATATGTAATTAAAGGTGATAAAAACTCTCTCCTGTGGATGTAAAGTTTATAAAATCCAACCATCATAACAAATTCGCTTATTTTAGTCTCTTTCACAGCCCTATTCTTTGATCCACAGTAGTCCATATCTCTCTAAATGCAAAATACATTTGACCCTCTAAGGTTCCCCAAAGTCTCATCCCATTACAGCTTCAGTTCAAAGTCCAAAATCTCATCATTTCATCAGTTCAGAATCCAAAATCTAAATCAAGTTCAGGTGCAGATGAGGCCTCTGCATTTACTCCATGAAGGACAGCTGCTTGGGAAACAGTTCCCCTCCATCTGTTGACCTGCGAAGCTAATGGCACCAGCTCTCTGACCTTTCCCCCATGTGATGAGGGAGACAAAGGCAATAACTGTCATAGACATTCCAGTTCAAAAATGGGGGAAATGAATTCAAAAAAAAAAAAAAAAGGATATAATAGCTCTGAAATTTATCTGGGGAAATTTTCTAGCAGTTCTCAAATCTGTCCTCTGAGCTCTGGGCTCTACCCTCTGAGTGTTCTTTTTCAAGACAGCCAGGATGTGTCTGCAGCTGAGTTGATTTCTCAGCCTGCTTCCTGCCAATGGAACCTTGGGTTGTGACAGCCTCAAAATATTTTGTACTTTCTCTGTCCTCTTCATCCATCATTTCTACTGAAACAATTTCCTCAATAACTCTGTATGTTTAGAATAAATGTCACTGATTTTTCACTCCACCAGAAGCCACCTCTAAAATGTCTCTCAGGGATCATTTTTGCTCCTGCTGAGGTGACCAATGGGCACTTCCTAGACATCCTCAGATTAAGTTGAAAAGATCTGAGAGACAGTTTTAATCTTCAGAGAGTCCTTTTTGTGATGGAATACTCTGGATTTTTAAAATCTTCTTGAGGTTTTAGCAAGCGGTTATAGAGTTACACCCTTAGCTTTGTTCTGGGTATCATCCTTTGCAATACTTTCCTGACTTTAAGGAGGTTTTTCTACCTAGAGAAAGAATTTTCAAAATCATGAGCTCTTATTTTTTGTCCAATATTTCTTGCAAAGTACCTATTTCCCTTAATATTTTACCATATGCAGTAAGAAGAACCAGACTACACCTCCATCTCTAATTAGAAATGTCCTCAATTAAATATACAAGGTCATCACTTACAAGTTATGCTTTCTACATAACTGCAAGAGGCCATTTCCCGAAGCTTCTGCTGTAACACAACAAAGATATCGCTCCTGACTTCTTACTGAGGCTTCACAGGTGCATCTTCAATGTCCATATTTCTACTAATAATCCACTAGAAGAAAATTAGGTTTCCACTACCATTTTTCTCAAAATCTAATTTGTAGCCTCTGCCAAGTTCCACAATTTTAGCAACACTTCACTTTCAGATAACAAATTCTGTATTAGTTTTATTTTACTGCATATCAAATTACCACGAACATAGGAAGAGGTTTAAGGCAACATGTATTGACTGTTTTTGTTTCTGTGGATTGAAAGTCCAAAAACAGTTTAACTGGATCCTCTACATTGAGCTCACATATGTAAATAAAATGTGATGTTTTGTGAGCATCCTTTAAGCCCCACATACAGACAGGAAGGAAGACAAGTTATTTTTATAAGTACAATTTAAATCATAAAATGGTTCACAGCCCAAATCATATTACTAGAAATTTATTAAAATTTATTCTAAGGAAAAATTAAATGTTATCATAAAAATTTATAAAAAAACCCAAATATTTCTCCCAGTACACTTTATTAAAATTAAAATTACAAATAACCCAATGCAAAGAACTGCTTAAGAAAATCCTAGTGAAAAACACATCCTTGAATAATGTATTGCTCTTAAAAGTAATGATTTTGAAGAGCGCAAATTTTTAAGAAATATGAAAAAATATAAAATGCCAATAAAAATAATTGCACAGTGTGCAGACAACTCCTCATACTGTGAACACTGCAATCCCAAAAAACCAAAGGTCAAATGTTTTCTCTGATATGTAGATGCTAATTCACAATAAGGGGGAGGAGAGCATAAAGGTTCTGGACTATAGAGAGGGTAGTGAAGGGAGGGAATGGGGCATAGAGGGAGGAATGATAGAATGATTTGGACATTATTATCCTATGTACATATATGATTACATGACCTGTGCAACTCTACATCATGTATAACCAGACAAATGCAAAGCTGCACTCCATTTATGTATGATGTTTAAAAAAGCATTCTACTGTCATGTATAACTAATTAGCACAAATAAAAATATATATACAAAAGGTTTTTAAAAAAGCTACTATTAAGAAAATTTAAAGGCAAGCTCCAGCGTGGATGAAAAATCATATATATATATATATATGCACAAACATACATATATCTGATACAGGACATATTTTAGAACATGTACCCTTTGAATTCACAACTCACATTAGGATGGTGAAGAAAAATCATACAATTAACTCAAGACACAGAAAAACACCAAATACTATTCAGCATCATTAATGAAAATAACAATGATCTCTATGTTCATGTACACAAGAAAAAAAAAACATTGTGAAATAGAAACCAAAAAATAAATAAACAACAATGTGTGAAATAGGAATCAAAAATAAATAAACAAAAATATTGTTTAAATCAAATACGTTAATGTTTTTCAAAGACATGCTCTGAGAAAAAAGCAAGACAGGAAAGATTAAATAATGTTTTATTTGATTTCTATGAAGCTCAGAATAGACAAAAAAAATTAGTTCCAAATGTTATACTATTTTTTTTTATAATAGCTATTAAGCAAAAGTCAAAAATATTTTATGCTATTGAAAGACAGTGGTACATGTCTGTAATCCCACTGACTCAGGAGACTGAGGCAAGAGAATTCCAAATTGGAGGCCAGCCTCAGCAACTTAGTGAGACTCTATCTATAAAGAAAAAAGTAGAAAGAACTGGGGATTTTGGTCAGTGGTAAAGTGTCTTTGGGCTCAATCCCCAGAACAAAACAAAACAAAACAAATTTTGGTGAATGTCTTTGCTAATTTGGATTAGGCAAAGACTCCTTAGAAAAGTCACAAAATGTGTAAACCATGGAAAAATATATAAATTCGATTTTGCCAAAATTAAAAACTTATACACATCAAAATAGCATTGAAAAACAATAAGCCAAACCACAGCAGGAATAGAGAAAAACAATACATAATTTGACAAAAGGACTTGCACCCAAAATAATAAAAAGATAACCTAATGAAAAAAAATGAGTAAAGGATTTAAGCTGGCCATTCACAAAGGAAGACACACTTTTTTTTTTAATGGTCAACATCTACGCAGAAAAGAATTAACATAGTAGGCTCAACTGCTGCATTTTCAAAGTCCTGCTTATGCGAGTAGCTCTTGACTGGTATCTGGAATCTTAAATGCAATCTAACCATTAACTAGTTACAGGGGCTCACTGTGCCTAAAGTGTACAAACAGGTTTATACTTAACACCTACATGCCTTGTGGGTGTCTGGAATTTAGATGCTTGCCAGACTTTGGGTATTCCCTTGATACCTATGTGACCAGATTCCAAGACAAACCTTGAGCATTGAGTCTTTCCCGAGCTGCTGTCACAATTATTGCTGATGGAATTAAACATGTGTTGTGACTCCCCTGGGAAAAATATCTTGGAGGCTTGTCCCTGGTTTCCTCCAGATTTTTACCCCATTCCTTTCCTTTGACAGATTTTACTTTGTATCTTTCACCACAATAAGCCATAGCTGTGAGTAGAGCTAAAGTCTTTTTACTTTGAAATCTATTGAATCTTTGAAAATGAGGTGGGGGGCGGTCTTCAAGATTCTCCAGTACAACATCACTAATCATTAGGGAAATGCAAATTCAATACATATGTTACAATATATAGTTTTTTCCCTGACATTTTCGCCTTAAATCTGTATATACACTAGAGTAGCTAAAATAGATATGATTGACAATGCCAAATGTTGGAGAAGATGCAAAGCAACAAAACCCTCTCTCATGCAGGGGGTAAAGTGGCATGAACAGGTTAGGAAGAATTTGACAGTTTCTTAAAATGTTAAATAACTGAAAACAGCTTACTGACTATCAACAGGAAAACAGATCATTAAGCTTAACTATATTCATGAATATAATCCAACGATAAAAAGGAATAGATTACTATTACAAGCAACATGGATATCTCAAAATAGTATATCTCAAAAATATTATGCTAAGTAAAAAATTCAAAGAAAAGTACATATTGTACTTTTCAATCTGTAAGAAATTCTAGGATATGAAAAAAAATCAATGATAGAAATAAAACCTTTTCTTGTTTTTTATTGATTTTTTTTTTTAGTGGTGAGAGAGGTCAGTGGTTGGTTGGAAAGAGGTGTGACAGAACTTTCTGGAATGACAGAAATGTTTTGTCATGATATAAATGTGGGTCTACATACATATTGGCATTTCTCAAAACCAGTGAAACACTAAATGGAATCTTTATATTCTGAGCATTACATGATATATAAATTATACCTCAATAAAACAGAATAAATTCATCAAAACTGCAACATATTTCATGAGCACATTTATTGTTATTAAAGAGGTGTGAACTAAAACTGCCTACAAGCAGGGTCAGTATTTTCACTCTGTTTTGGAGCCCCTTAATTGAAGATGTGTCAATGAAATAAAAAAAAAATTGGTCAGTGTTATTAATTTAATGATTGATGTGGAATGAATCCATTAAAATTGGTTTCGTTTTGTCAAGCATGGAGGCACATGCCTGTAATCCCAGAGACTCAGGACACTGAGGCAGGAGGACTGCAAGTTCAAGGCTAGCCTCAGCAACTTAGTAAGTCCCTAAACAACGAAGCAAGACTCTGTTTCTAAATAAAATTTTAAAAAGGACTGGGAATGTGTCTCAGTGGTGAAGCACCACTGAGTACCAAAAAAGAAAAAATTCAATCTCTGGTACCAAAAAGAAAAAAAATAGCTTTGTTTTAAAATGAACTCTAGTCAAAATTTTTTGCTAAGCTAAAAAAAAATAAAATGAAATTTAGAGAAATTTTGCATTTAAAACTTGTGAAAAGCTAAAAAGAATAAATAATATCTGTAAATGCAGGAATTTATCTATTACTTTTTTCAGCTCTCATGAAAGTAATAAAATTGAGGCTATGAAAGTTTATATTTTATATTATATATTAAAAGACATATTTACTATATATACATGTATTATATATTATATATACACATATGTGTGTGTCTCTTAAGCCTATTGCTTTTTTTTTTAGTTCTGATAATTAAAGTGCAAAGCAACTATTCTCACTGAAGTTGCCTAGATCAAGATATTACTATTAATGTCAATCAGTGATTCCCAGGCATATACCTTAAAAAATTGATAAGGGAATATAATCAACAAAAGCTTACCTTTAGTTTATTTGAAGAAAATTTAAACACTTAACTAGTGTTTCTTTATTCAAACTGCATAATGTGTCAATACAAATCAAAATGAGTCCAATATTGTGTGAAATTTTTTTATTGAGAGTTTGAAGATAGTGAGTTACAATGTAAGAAAACTTAAGCCAAATTATTACAAGAGTTTTAAATTTGGTTTTCATTACTTTTTTAGGTGTTTTCTTTATATCAACCCAAGTATTCTTTTGAGTTTTCTAGACTTTATCTTTCCTGATGATGCTCTAGTCCAGACACTACTATGATTTAATTTCCCCAAATTTATCACACTCAAATGCAATATACAATTTAAAATAATGGTGGAGACATAAAGAAGTGTAAAATGATGACCTTTTTAATCTTATGTTGATCAAACAAAATGATAAAACATAGCTATTGTCCAGTGAATCTAGCCTGACCATACCTGCAGGAAATTTTAGTAACAACCTCTTTAATGAATGAAACAGATCATTCAGAAACAAAAAGACTACCTCAGTTCAAGTAATAGAGACAGTTAATTCCCAATTAAGAGAGACAGTTAATTCCCTAATTCTATGTCTAAAATGTGAACTGAAAGCATATAAATGTGAATATAGGAATATGAGAAATACATTTTATGCACAAGCCAAAATTTATTTTCATTCTAAATGATCAAATTTAATTACCTAGTTAGACCCAATTTTCCAAGTTGTCAATATTTCAACTTTATTTTGTACTATAAAGTTTTGAGTATTCATTTTATACAGCTAGCTATTTCATTTATTGAGTACATACCTTATACTAGATACTATTCAAAATATTATACATATAATACTGATTTATCTGGTATTAAAATTGTTTGAGATGGATATTATTTTTCCCATTTCACCCTTAGACTGAGGATCAGTGAAATTAAGTAGCTTGTCCCAGTCTGTATCATAAGAAGCAGAGGAGCTGGTATCAAGTGTGGTTCTTTTGACTTAAAACATTATATCACACTGCCACCTATAACTTCAGAAAATTTAGAAATGCCTTCAATTTACCTTATGTACTAGTTTTCAATTCACTTCTTCAATAGATAATTTATAAAGAAAGTAAGAGGCATTTTGCCAGAAAAATTAATTACTACCACTGAAACATTCATATTATATTATTCTAAATATATTTCTGACCTATTTTCTGATGGTGAAATAAAAAATGGTATTAACATTCTTTCAAATGGGCTAGTTTTTCAGATGTTGTCAATTTTTCTTTAATAACTGAGTATGTTTTGCAACTATTATTTTATAATTAATTCAATGTTTTCTAAGCATCTATGAGATTCATGTTCTAATTATCCAACCCTGATTTCTATGCTATTTAGCTTGCTATGAAATCTGCTGTCCCATTAGCCCTGTATCAGAAGATACATTAGATGTCAAGGAGAACCTCTCTAAGTTCTCGTTTTTTAACCTATCACATCCATCTCTCAAGGTGAGTGAACTGAATGGTGAGTTGGTGTTCATAAAATCCCTGAAGTGACTTCACTTCAGGTTGTGCTCCCATTTCATTTTTACACATGACATGTTTTACAGAGACCATCAAAGTCATGTTTTCATTAGTTGTGAATCAAAAACAGATAAAATCTGAAATCCAACAGGATAAAATACCACACATCTTGTTGACAAGCAATTTAATGAAACTACATATAAGCTTCTATTTTACTCTGAGCAATCATATGCCACCTTTTTAGATTCACATGTGTTTGAATGAAGAAAGTCTGAAAAATACTCAATTAACCTTTGTGAAAGAAGCAGTATAATTATGTGGAAAAAATATAAGCTTTAGATGGACAAGAGTTTCAGCACCATCTTGAGTACTTTAATCTCTCTAAATGTCACTCTCTTTAGCTGCAAAATGTTAAAACTTGATTTTGCAAAAATTGTTGAGAGAACTGAGATAAGTGACGTACCTAGCAAATGACAGGTATAAAAAGTAACAATACAACAGAGAGCACTAATGGTTATTTTACTCATGAGGTTACAGAACCTAGCAATGTAAATAATAACAATCCTTAAATTTTTTTTTCAATTGCATTACATGTATTTTATACATGCTATCACAACCATACAATGTGGAAAATGGGGCAATCTTATATTTTACAAAAGGAATAAGAGAAAGTTTACCTGAAACTAAAAGCAGCATGATATTAACAGAATATTTTGTCTTTTTTAGAGTCTTTAAACACCCCCAAAATAAACTCTGTACCCATTTGTGTCATTTCATATTTATTCTCAATTCATCCCTCAGCTCTAATCAATAATCTTCTTTCTGTAGATATAGATAGAGGTGCCTATATTGGACATCTCGTCTAAGTGGAATCATATAATATGTGGTTTCTGTGAGTGATTTCTTTCTTTAGAATAATACTTTCAAGGATCATCTTTGTTGTGTCATGTATCAGTACTTCATTCTGTTTTTGCTGTCAAATAATATTTAGTACCACAAATGCATCACATTTGCTTATCAATCAATTGATGTTAATAGATATTGAGATTATTCTACTTTTTTAAACAATATTATGTATAAAAATATGACTTCATTATTTGATGCTTGACAGTTATTTACCCCTATGGCTTTTCCTTTCTGCTCCACATGTGGGAAAGCTATAAAGAAATCTCTGGTGCACCCACCTTCAGGGTCAATGTGAAATTTAAACCATGCACAAAAACCTCCAGCCTAGCCCTGCACTCTAACCACCATAAAAATTCCAAATCAGTCTCTTTTTCATGCTTTCTCAAGCCATTTTGAATTAATAGGAAGCCACCTGCTTTTTCCAAAAACCCTTCTTTTGTTAGTAATAAATCTGTTCATCTTTTTCTACACATACAATGTTAGAGTGTGGCATCATCAGTCTCAAAGCAAAACCAGATTCTGGATGGTGGTGGTCCATCTGCTACTGCAGGGTAGTTACAAACAACTTCTATGAACATCTTGTGTACTAGTTTTTCTATACAGATTTTTTTTAAATTATGTTGAGTATATAACTAAGAGTAGAATTGCTAGGCTGTATAGTAATTCTGTTTAAGTTTTCAATGATTATAAATAAAAGTCTTTTTTGTCTAAAATGGCTGCTCCATTTTACATTCTCACTAGGAATGTATGATGGCTCCAATTTCCCTATGTCTGACAATATTTATTAATGTCTGTTTCTATAGCCCTCATAGTAGGTGTGAAGGGATATTTCCTTGTGGTTTGGATTTACATTTCCCTAATGACTAAAGATGCTAAGTATCTTTTCATGTGCTTATTGGTCATTTGCCTACCTTTTTGAATATATATATATATATATATATATATATATATATATATATATATATATTCAAATATTTTGTATATTCAAATACTTTGCCCATTTTTAATAAGATAAATATACCTTTTTTAACTGTTGAATTTCTAAGCGTTGTTTAAATATTCTATATACAAGTCCCTTACCAAATATATAATTTGCAAATATTTTCTCCTATTCTGTACATTGTCTTTTCACTTTCTTGATGGTGTCCTTTGAAGCCCCATTCAACAATTTCAATCTTCAACTTATTGACTCTAATTATATCCTATGGCCATCCTATCTGCAGGAGAATTTTGGAAGTGCTTTCAACCAAGTCGAAATTGGTACTCATAACAGAATTATGGTTTTGCTAAGAAATAAAAAGGGCAGAATATATATATATGTGGCCATTAGAAAACAGCCATATAGGATAAAAGCATGAGTCAAATCATAAAAGAAGCTCTTTAGAATGTATTTTATATCTCAGAAATCTGAAACAATCTTGAGCATCTTGCTCTTCTTTTTCAAAATCCCAGCAACATATCTAATGTCTCCGTTGTCTTCTTCAGCCCTAGAACCACAAATGGTTTATGAGAAACAATAAACCACAACCTCTGTATTCCACCAAGCATTCACTCTCCCTGTATCATTGTTTTAAAATTTCTGCTATAAGTCATGAAAAGTTTTTCTTGATATTAGCTTTACTTCTTCTTGAGAAATTATAATACACAGATATTGAAATTGCCCTATAGCATTTTTAAATTAAAAGGCTGAAATTATATAAAGTGTAAATGATAGGAAAGTACACTGAGATACCTCATTTGAAATTATGTACGTTTCTGAATGTCTTATTTTATGGAACCATACTTTCTACTGAATAAGATTATGTTGTCAGTACTATTTCCTACTCTATACTTAGTATTGACTACTTAATGGAAAAGACAAGCTTAAGACCAAACTCAGAACACTAATCATTATTTACTTGACAAATATGTGTATTTCCCTTCAATGAGTTTATACTTTAGAGGCAAATAAGTGGTTGTTTTCACGTACAACACTGCTACTTATAAATAAGGATATTAAAGTTAAAGAGGTTACACATCAGACATATGGAATATAGTCATTAAACACTGTTTTTTTTAATCATCCTATATATTTATTCTTTCACTTCTAGGCTGTTTTACTCTATATTTTTCAGTTTTTAAAGTAATAATTTTAAACAAATTTAACAGAAACATTCATGTAGATACAACTAAAATATTCCTATTTAAATAGGTTCCTAAATTTGTGTTATTTTGTAAATCCAAGCTTTTATCAACATGAATATTTTAGGTGCCTGTTCAGATTTTCAGAGACTACAAGATATATTAAAGTATCAGTACATTGACATGAGGAAATAAAGTCTGTAATCTGACAAAATTGTATTATCTCTTTACATTTGATTTAGGAAGATTAAATGACTGGTTGTACTTTAGGATTTAAATGACTGGTTATACATCCTAAAGTACAATCAGTCATTTAATCTTCCTAAACCAAATGTAAAGAGGTAATACAATTTTGTCAGATTACAGACTTTATTTATAACCTATATATAATAGGTTAATGTACACTGAAGTCAATAACATGGTGGAAGGCCCCTGTTTTATCTAATGTATAAATAGCAACATAGAGAATCAAGAAAAATGAATTAGCCAAGCACAGTGATGCATCTCTGTGATCTCAGTGGCTCAGGAAGCTGAGGCAGGAAGACTGCAAGTTCAAGGCCAGCCTCAGCAATAGTGAGGCACTAAGCAACTCAGTGAGACCCTGTCTCTAAGTAAAATACAAAATAGGGCTGGGGATGTGGCTTAGTGTTCAAGTGTGGGAAGGAAGGAAGGAAGGAAGGAAGGAAGGAAGGAAGGAAGGAAAAAAAAGAAAGAGGGAAAGAAAAATGAAGAATTAAAATGTTCCAATCAAAGTAATAAGATAAATCTTCAGAAACCAACCCTAATGAATCAGTTTTCTTTCAAACAACTGAGGTAGGACATTACCAATAGACTTACTTAAAAAGAAACGCCAAAGGGAGTCCTTCACGTTGAAAGGAATAATGTTGAAAGGAATAGACGTTAGCTAGTAACCTGACAACGAGAAATTATAAAACTTGTTGGTAAAGGTAAACATATAGACAAAGAATCCTGTAGTACTATAATGGCTGTGGGTACATCACTTCTCATTCTCATTAAGAAGTTAAAAGGCATAGTATTTAAAAATGTCTGTAACTAACCTGTTAAAAGATACACTATAGGAACAGATGTATATCGGGTGGAGAAGTTACAGAATATACAACAAAAAAAAAAGTATATCGGGTGGAGAAGTTATAGAATTTTTGTAATACAATAACTAGTGAAATGGCAACAGAAAAATCCTTCATGGTCTGTAATTACTTTAAATATAAACCAATGAAATTGAACAATCAACAGATATCAGATGGTTAAATGGATTAAGAAGTTAGGTCAAAATACAGAGTGGGAAAACAGATGGGGAATCCCATGAAAATAGAAAGGAAATCAGTGGAGTACAGAAAGGGGCTAGAAGGGAAGGGAGAAGGAACTAGAAAACAGAGGAATGGTAGACTGAAATTGACCAAACTACACTGTGTACATATATGAATATGCCACAGTGTAGTTCACCTCTGTATATAAAGTACCAATGAAGAAAACAATAAATAAATAGTAGGAAGACCAGTAGAGCAGAGGAAGGGGAAATTGGGGGAAGGGGAAAAATAAGAAGTACTGGGGACTGAAATGGAACAAATTATGTTTCATTATGATTATATGATTATATAACTATGAAACCCAATATTATGTATAAATATAAAAACAAAATGCAACTATATGCTATCTATAGGAGACTGATGCCACAAATTAAAAGGAATCACAAGGCTATTACGAACAATTATATACCAACAAACTGTTTAACCTAGAAGTGGATAAATTCCTAGAAACATACAATAGACTAAAACTAAATCATGACAAAATAAAAAAATCCAAACACACCTATAACTAGTGAAAAGACTAAGTCTGTATTCAAAAACCTCTTGACAAAGAAAAGCCTAGAATCTGATGGTTTTATTGTTGAATTCTACTTAACATTTCAAGAATAATTAATGCCAACACTTCTTAAGCATTTATTTTCTTTAGTATATTTGTCTGGTTTTGTTCAGAACGATATTGGGTAAATGGGTTTCCATTTAGTCCAGCATCTCTAATGAATATTGATACAAAAATACTAAACAAAATACTAGTAAAGTTCAACATCACATGGAAGGGATCATGTATCAGGCAGCACCAAGTAGAATTTATTGCTGATATGCAAGGATAGTTCAATAAAAAAATAAATTAATGTCATATACCACATTAAATAAGGAATAAAAGGCACATGGCTGTCTTAATATTTGCAGAAAATTAGTTTGACAAAATTCAAATTGTAAAACTCCTAGCAAACTAGGGGTAGATGGAAATTATCTCAATATAATAAAGGATAAATACAATATGCCCACTGCTAACATAATATGCATTGGTATAGAAAGATCTGCAACATCAGGGATAAGGCAAAGTTGCCACTCACTTCTATTTAAAACATCACTGGCAAGCCTAGCCAAAGGAATTAGGCAAGAAAATAAATTAAGTACATCAGCCACATTCTGCACAGCTATTAATTCAGGCTCCCAGACTAGGCAGAAGGTGTTAGAGAAAAGGCAGACACACCAATAGAGAAAAAGGTGGTTCCTGGTGATTGACCACAACCCTGGTAGGGAGGTACTGAGCAACAACAAACTCAGCATGTTTATTATATAGGTTTAAACATAGAAAAGATTTATTGTGAGGAAGTTTCTTTGAAGTAAACAGAACCAAGGTCATATGTAGGTCATATGTCATATGGGCAGCCTGATTATGATTATCAGCTTGTGCCCATAACTTTCTATCCCTGAGCAGCTGGCATCTGAACCTCAAAATCAAGAACTGAATAGCTCTGTGGCTGGCACAGAACCTCCTATTGAACAGGGTGTCACCATAGCAACTGGGCAGTCTCAAATCAATGCCTTCACACTGGGAGTTCCCAAGAGAGGCATCGCCTCTATCACAGGACAGTTCAAGACCCATAATTCAGTCACCACTCCCAATAGGCAAAAGGGAGGGAGGGAGGGAGAGAAGAAGGGAGGAAGGAAAGAAGGAAACAAACTGCCCCTGCTTGCAGAAGATATGATGGATGTAGAAAAACCTAAAACCTTCATCATAAAGTCACTAGAACTAATAAATGACTTTGGTAACATGGCAGAATACAAAATGAATCTGCAAAAATCAGCTGCATTTCTAACAAAGACCTATCTCAAGTGAAATTGGGAAAACAATCCTATTTATAATAGTATCAACAAGAATAAAATACTAAGGGATAAGCTTAATCAAGAAGGTTAAGGATTATATAGTGAAAACTACAAAACATTGAAGAAAGAAATTAAAGAAAACACAAAGAAAGGGAAAGATATCCTGTGTTCATGCATTGAAATCCTTGATATTGTCAAATCAGGCATCATGATCAATGATGGCTATAAAAGTCCCAATGGTATTTTTTACAGAAATAGAAAAAAATCGTAATATTCAAAGGGAACAATAAAAAAATCACAGGCAGCCAAATCAATCTTGAGAAAGAACAAAACTAGAGACACCACCACTATGGACTTTAAAATACTTTTCAAAGCTACTATAATAAAGTATAATGATACTGGCATAAAGATCACATATAGACCAAAGAAATAGAATTGAGAGTCAGGAAGTAAATCCAGACCACCATAGTTGACTGACCTTTGACAGAGATGTCAAGTATACAAAATGAGGAAAATTTCTTCAACAAATGCTACTGGGAAAACCGGATAACCATATATATTTTTTAAAAAATGAAATTGGAACTTTATCTTATACAACACACAAAATTTAATTTAAAATGGACTAAGGCATTAAACATGAGACCTGAAACAGTAAAATGCCTTCAGGAAAATTTAGAGGAAATATTTCATGACATCAGTATTAGAAATAATTTCACAACAGCTACATGTGGAAACAACCTAAATATCCATTGGTACTTTAATGGATAAAGAAAAAGTGGCATGCATATGCAATGGAATACTACTCAGCCTTTAAAAAGGAAATTTTGCCATTTCCAACATAGTGAACCTTTAGGGCACTATGCTAAGTAAAATAAACAAGTCACAAAAGACAAATATGACATGATTTCATTTATCTGAGTTACCTAAAATGATCAAAAATGGTTAAATTCATAGAATCAAAAAATAGAAAAGCAGTTACCAGTGCTGGAGGGAAGGAAAAATGGGAGTTACTAATCAAGAAACATTAAGTTTTGATGAAGAAAAATAAATCAGTTCTATAGATCTGCTCTATGATATTATACCCAGTCAACAATAATGTATACTTCATTTATTAGAGTAGATCTATTATTAATTGTCATCACAATAAAAATTTAAAAGTAAATAGCTTAATATAATTACATCTTTTAGAGTTAATAGTCTATAAAAAAATAAAGTGAATACTTGAATACTTCATTTATAACACATAAATGAATATTTAGCATGTTACAAATATTTTACACAATACATTTGAAATTAGTGATAAATTATCCTTATATGATTATTATCTAAGATAAAGACAGTGAAAAAATCTTAACCTTTTCTCAAAACATTTTGATCTTCCTAAAACTGCTACCATCTACATGGAATTCTTCCAGACTGTTTGCTCTCTAATAAAGGAAAATATGAGGTGGGGATGTAAAAAGAGGGATAGTGCTTTAATGTTGCAAGATTATTGATCTCACAGGCATGCCTTAAAACTTATAGTCAACTATTCCTTTTTCACTAAGAGTTCAATTGAGGTCACTGAAACGTGACTTATCTGACACCACTTTGGCTGCTTACATATAGGAATAAAGATCAATTACTAAAGTAAGATATTAGGTTACATTTCCAATATGGAAAGCTTTATGTCATCAGACGGTATTTTCTAGGTGACAGCCAAAGACAGTACCATAATCTCCAGGGAATCAGGTGATTATCCTATACATCAGTTGTTCACACACTCTTGTTTATCACTATATCCCATATGTTGGGCAACGCCTTAGCCCTCATCATTCCTCTGTAAAGGCAATTTCCATGATCACACAAACCAATATACTATCCTTATCTACTTCAAAGCCAACTATGACCAGTAGGGAAAAGAGGTCATGCCTACTGAATGATTCTGAAGTAGAAGTTATAAATGTTGGAATTGAAATATTCATATTTATATCTATCATATTGAGTGCCATATTTGATGCATATGAGCATGTTTCACTTTTGGAATAAATATTTCTGCTTAATTTAACATTTCAGGCCATCTAGCATACTTTATGCTAACCTTCCAATACATTAAAATATTCAAGGAAACATTCTAGTTAGCAGCCATATCTGTAGATTTATTCTATGGACTCCATAAATATCTGAGAGTATGACTATATTCTACAATATCTAGCATACAAAACATATAAATCTACTGAATTCAAACTAGAATTTAATTACTATCACAGTTAACAGCTATCATTAGTTTATTATATTCAGAAGAGGAAAATGTGTTTACATGAGAAAGAAGTATATGAAAGATGCTAGTACCTAATCTCCTATTCAAGAATGTAATACAGTAATATATGATTTTGGTTCAGGTTATGTCCTATATAACATTTGGTAATTGGTATGTATATTTTTGATGTTGAAATTACTTTCCAGACCAAGATGTGTTTTTCCAAAGGATATTCTAGGCTTGATATTTATAGCTCAGTAGTAGAGTGCTTACCTAGCTTGCACAAGGTCCTAGGATCAATCCCCCACAGCACAAAAAAAGTAAAACCAGATATTCTATGCCTATAGTCAACAATAATGTGTTACACATTTAAAATTGTTTTCTTATCACAATTAAATAATTTCAAAAGCATTTCTAATAAGTAATGCATAAAGTGCCATGACCAAAGTTTTTTTAAAAATTGGCAAAGTACTCAGACCACTATGTGAATTCAAATTATGCTTTTGAAAAAAATCCTGCCTTCACTGAATTATGATGAATTTGCAGCATCTTATCTTTAAATGCAGAAAATAAAATGCACTCTGATAAAAAATAACAAAATCTTTACTTTTAATAGAATTCTAGCCTTAGAAATGAAAATAAATGTGCTTCCCATGAGTACATAGCTTATGATTCTGCAATATCATTGTGAAGAAGCATCTTATGTAGTGCACAGTTATAACCATTATTAAACTTTAATTGCAACACTCACCCGATTTAAAGACACAGATATTTAATCATATGGTCTGTTGCTTGTATTTGATACATTAAGATTTATCTGAAGTGTACTTACAACCTACAGCATTTTGGTGCTGTTACAAGGGCATACTTAAACTTTTAAGTAAATTAAATAAACAAACATGTATTAAAATGGCTTATTTTCCTAGCCATTTCTAACTTCTATTTTAATCTTTTTTTTCTTTCTTTTGAACAAGTTTAATATATATATATATATATATATATATATTAGTTGTAGTTGGACACAATACCTTTATTTTGTGTACTTATTTTTATGTGGTGCTAAAAATCGAACCAAGGGCCTCACAAGTGCTAGGCGAATGTGCTACCACTGAGCCACAACCCCAGTGGCCGCCCTCCCACCAAGTTTTTACTCTGGAAAAGCAACCGAATGACTGTTCAAATTTTATATATATAAATTATCTGTAAATATTTTACATTTATTGCTAGTTAGTTACAATTTTCGAATTATAAGATTTATTACATAAGCATTAGAGATTATGAGAGCTCCCAGGAACTATCTTATTATAATTGTGATGAATTATTTGACTATTTTGTACATAAATAAAATGTAAAAAGAGCTGTTTTGTTCCACTTAAGAAAGTAATTTGAATGTCCTTAGAATAAATGCATGCATATGTGTTTTACAAAGTTACAGAAGATGTGTAAGCACAAAAATTGTCCTTGAGCTTTATAATCAGCAATCTGTGATTCAAACCCCCATTTATCATGAATCATCCAAATAATCTTGGGCAAATTATTTAACTTCCAAGCATAAATGTTAAAATTTGTGAAGTATGCATAATAATATACCTACTTCTTCACAGGACTGTTGGAGGATTATTTGAAAAAGTAAATGGAAGGAGCTAAAGTGTCTGGCACAGAGCAAAAAAAAACAAAATGTTATATTTTCTTTACATCAGCAGGCTTAGAATTGTATATGAGAGAATAAGTGAATAAATTCCAAATATAAGATTATTAAGGTAATAAAGTGGACTATCAGGGATTTTGTAAAATTCCTTCTGTGAATATCTCCTTAGAGTGGATAAAACTGTTTTTCCAAAAGGCAACCGAAAAACCTCATATTTCAACAGACCCAGATGCCTCTTATGGACCTTCAGTTTCCACTGACATCCCCATATAATTTAATAGTAACATCCTGCTCAAGGAATAGAAAATTTTCTTTTTTCCAGAGGAATGCAGAGCTCTTGATTCAAATTAAAATTCATGCCATAGCTGCAGAATCATTTACTTTTGCTTCATCTTACATCATCCTTATCACTCTAGCTTGTGATTCAAGGTATTAGATTTTTTCTTATTGATTCCTTGCTTCTCTTAGCAGCATGGTAAAACAAAGAAAGAAAACATAAGTTTGAATTTAACAAAAACTTAATTTTCCGTCTTGACTCTAGAACATTCTTGACCTTCTTATTTTACATTCATGAAAGAATAACTACTGTACTGTTATGGTTTGGTGTGAGGTATACCCCAAAAGCTCCTGTATGAGACAATGCAAGAAGGTTCAGAGAATTTATTGGGTTCTGAGAGTCTTAACCCAAACAGTGAATTAATACCTAATGGATTAACTGAGTGGTGACTGAAATGGTAGCATATGGCTGGAGGCGAGAATTGGTACCATGGCTTTGAGGGGTGTGTGTGTGTGTGTGTGTGTGTGTGTGTGTGTGATGTTTAGCCTCACCTCAAACCTCATGGATTGGAGGTGGCCTTCTATGGACTAAGACCTCTGAAACTGTGAGGCCTCAAATGACCTTTTCCTCCTTTAAAATTGTTCTAGTCAGATCTTTTAGTCACATCAACGAAAAAGCTGACTAAAACACCTACCTATCTCCCTGGAAAAGGTCAACATTCAATCATGTGAGGGGACAGTGTAAAACACTGAGGACATAACAGTAAGAAACACTTTGACAGAGCTTCTTGGAGTAGATAAAACTCTGTTTCCAAAAGGCTACCTTTTTTTGTTCCTCTTATTAATAAACTCATTTCATTTTCTTTTATGACTCCTCTTTTTCCCCAATATAATGTTTCATGTGGCAGAGTTTTTGAAATTAAATCCCTCCCCTGCGGAATATTATAAAGGATGCAAGTATTTTAGGTAGATATTTGATTTCCTTAGCCTCTACATTTTAAAAATAAGCTGTTAATCTTGATTTCTTGATCACTCCATTTTCATTTGAATTCACAGTGGCAATCCAGATAAAACTTAAGGTGGTAAAAATTGTATTGGATTTTTTTAATTTTTTTCAAATTTTTATTAGAATATATTTCCTTATTATACAAGTAATACATATTCATTGTCAAGATAACAGTAGAAGCTGAAAAGTTAAGATGAATCTCCTAACATGCTCCCACACTACTTACTGTGTGGAATATATACGTCATGATAGTTTAAGTATATAAATATGCCATACTTTTAAAATGGAATTACACTATTACTTATTTGGGAATTTGTTTCACTTATCTAAGTCCTAAACACCTATGTTTAGTTTTGATAGCTTCAGAGTATTCTACTGTGTAGTTCAGAATTTTATTTACCAATTCAATATAATAAGGTTTATATTGTTTTATATAAACAACATTATAAAATTTGTGACATGAGCTTTAAAATTATTCATTATTGCTCTATCTTAAATCATCTTTATCTCTCTTACTTGGACCTCAATTTTCATCCAATTATTTCTCTTAGAAAAAAAATTTTAACATTGGAATTCCTAGGCCAAAAGGATATGTGCATATTGCGCTCCCAGTCTACTCCAACCAAACCCTCCAAAGTTTCTACTTCATCTCCATTCTTATCAGCTGTGCTGCAGAGCACCTCCTTCTTCACTCCCATATTGGGTTCAAATTCTGAAAAATTTCTAAGCCTGTGTAATGTCTTGTTTTACTCACAAGTCTTTTTATTAAGGTTGATATCTACATATCACTTGGTTGGCCATTTGTATTTATTATTTGAAATGGCATATTATGTACTTTGATCATTTTTTTCAATTAAATAAGCTTCTTTGTATTATCCAATAAAAGGCTTTTTGTACATTACTGCAAATAACTGTTGCCTGTCTCTGTGTTACCAATGTTTCTAAGGGTTTCTCCTCCTTTTCTTATAATAATTTTTTTTTCCTATTTGCAGTGGTGAGGATTGAACACAGGGCCTTGCATAAGCTGCTAGGCAAGTGCAATGAGCTACATCCCTATTCCCCAAAGAGAAAATATATATATACACATATATATATATATATTTGCACGCTCTCTCTCTCTCTCATATATATATCTTAGGACTTTGCCCCCCTGCTCAAGCTAAACAAGAGCTCTGACAATGAGTCACAACCCAGCACTGCTCTTGCTTTTTATTCTAGTTGTAGATATTTAGAGGTTTCAAAATTGTATGTATTGGTCATGCTATGGTTTCAGTTAGCATGTTCTTCACAGCACTAAGATAACATAAATATATGTTGAGAACTCAAAGTCTCATGTTTTAGATTCAGTCAGTGGACCTTCCCTAGGTCCACTTAGCATATATGAGGGTATCTTCTTAATTCTTGCAATGTTCCTCTGCTTTCCCACTTAATCAGCTACATCACTAGTATCTGTTTATTCTTCTGTCTCTATCCTCAGACCACAAGCTCCTAGAGATGAAAAACAGTCTTATTTCTTGGCATGAGCAGGAATTCTGCTAAATGAACTGATTGGTTCTATCAGTTATTGCCTGGTATGCATGTATAATCTACACTTAAACATACTACCCCAATTTTATTGTTACAACTATTTAATTATATAAAAAGTATCACTGTTCTTCTCTGAAACCTGTCATAATTATAATGTTCACATTAGCTGTAGAACTATCAAGCTAATATTTGTTTCCTCTCTATAGAGATCATATCTAGTTTGGGTACTACTATATCACTATTTTATTTCATTAACTATTGGTAGGTATAAACAATGGAGAATTATGAATGAGTCAACCAATAAGTAAATAATATATAGCTTATCACCACAGACCTGTAGACAAAACATTAACATTGCAGTCTTCTTAAAGATAATATGAAGTATTTTAGTATTTTTATTCATGATAGAAATAGTAATAAGAAATGACATGAAGCATATTTCTAGTTAAATTTGTGCACTCAGTGGTCATATTGAAATAACTCAAGAAGTCTATTGTGTTTAAATTTTAAAATAACCATCATGATCATGCTTTCAAACACTTTACAGTAAAAACACTGCGTATCAAGTTGCCAATGATTGTCGCCGTTTCATTATAGACTCGTCCTTTTCATCAACAGCCAAGCACAATGCTGGATAGGAGAATAATAAGACAGATGGAGGGCATTTTCAGTTGAATGACCTTTCAGTTCATAGTTGAGTAAGGCTGAATCTAGTTATGCTAAATAACTAGTGGTACCTGTGAGCACCTGTTCACTCTACTAAATGCATTCAACCTTTGCTTCTGGGTTCTTAAGAATAACAGGAGCTTTGTGATGGGAGGCAGATGTGGCTTGATGTTGATGTGGCTGTACAAACCACTCTAGCAAATTCTCAAGGGTAAAATATGCACAACCTTGGAGATAAACTCTAAAGATGACAAATATGTGCTTCAGGTATTTTTTCACTATGGCAGAAAAATATTTTAAAACTTCCACCAATGAATAGAGGAAACACCATATTTGTTTTGCAGTCTTTCATCATGCCAGATGAGAATAATATCAAATTGAGTTTACTCACTATCTCTAATGTTAGCTATAAGAAGAAAAGTATATAAAACTAAGTTTTGCTAAATTAGCAAATCATTTTTATTTAACAGAAGATACAGTAGCTCAGATGGTAGATTCAACATTCCTAAATTGAAATCTTGCTTCCAGCTCTAAATTATACCAATTATTGGCTGAATAAACTTATGCAAGCTCTTCTACTTCTAGGTTTTCTTGGCTACAAAATGAGATTTGTACTAATATCATTAACAATTCTTTGAAGAATTGAGATACATCATATATGTAGTCTAGATGCAGCACATAATAATAACACTCAAAAACTATTACTAATTACTAATAATTATTGGAATAAAAATCCAAATTTTAATGGTTATATAGACATCAATTACTGAATAAAAACAATGGATCAGAAAAATCCAGGTCCACATAAGAAAAAATCATAGAATTCGAGTCAGTGTTTAAGAGGAAATATAAAAGTGCCAGGCATGGAGATGCATGCTTATAATCTCAGTGACTCAGGAGGCTGAGGCAGGAGGATTACAGGTTCAAGGCCAGCTTCAGCAATTTAGCAAGATTGTGTCTCAAAATAAAGATTAATAAGGGCTGGGAATGTAGCTCAGTGGTAAAGCACCACAGGGTTAAATCCCCAGTACCAAAAAAAAAAAAAAAAAGTAATAGCTGATCTTATCAATCTTCTATTTTCAATATTCCAAATATTTATTTAAATAAAACTTTTAGAATCATATAGAAATTACCATCTCTTTCTTTCACTTATAATAAAGTATACTTAATAATTTTTTGGAGTAAACTCTATATCATATGTATAGAATTAGTATTAGTTTTAGACAAGGCATACTTATAATAAAGTATACTTAATAATTGTTTTGAGTAAACTGTATATCATACATATAGAATTTTGATTAGTATTACTTATAGACCAGGACTTCAGTAGGACATGGTAATTCCAGATAATGTAACATCATTTCTCTTGATATTAAGTCCGGTGTTTTTATATCATAACTCTGAAATTAACTTAATGATATGTACTTACTAACTTCCAATTTGCCTTATGGATGTCCAACAGTATTTAACAGTGAAATCAGCAATCCATTAATTGTGGAAACATTGACTATTTCCTCCACGGAATGCAGAATTCCCTCCTATTTATAGCTGCAACACTAGGGCAATTTTGTGCCTTCCAAAAGGTTAAAACATAGGCAAATTGACTATTCACTGATTTAGGTCTTGTTGATTCAACTTTTGATTTAATTTAACTCTTCTTTTTATGCTAAGGGGGAGAGGGTGGGGATTAAACCCAGAGATGCTTTATCACTCCCAGAAGATTGTGTGGATTTGTGTGTGTGTGTGTGTGTGTGTGTTCATTTGGGGCTTTTTTAAAAACAGGGTCTCGGTGAGTCACTGAGGCAGATCCAGAACTTGCATCAGCCTCCTGAGACGCCAGGAATATCGGTATGTGCCATTATACTTGGCTACGTTTTTTTTTTTAAGCTTTTCATTTTACCCCCGCTCATAGTGCTAGGGATTGATTGAACCTCAATAGAACCTCAGATCAGACATGCTAGGCAAGCATTCTACCACTGAGTTACACTCCCAGCTGCTTGATTTAACTCTTACAGATTATGTCATCTGAACAAAATATGACTCTTTCCCTGTTCTAAAGATAGTTGTTTTCTCAAAAACACTATAAACCAGTACCTGGAGTCTAGATTTCTCACATAGGCTCTGCTACCACTAAGACTGGAAATTTATCTATAAAAAACAAATAAAAACACTACATAATAACTATAAGACCCCAACTGCAAACCCTATACATTTCTATTGTAACAAAAGGAACAATTGTGCAATTATTCTTCAATAAACATTTTATGAATGAATACGTAAGTGTAAGAAATAATGAAAACTTTCTAATTCCTAAAATCTACTAATTAGGAATATTTGGGCGTGTACACTATTATTTATACTTCATTGATCTCAGTAAATGGAGAGTTGCCATTGTGTTCTGATGACGTTATTATTAATATTATTACATGAAAGAAGCATTCTTAAGAGAAAGAAGGAAGATAAAGGCAGGAAATAAAAAAAATAGTCATGAACCACTTATTTTTACATGTCTCCAAGTATAAAATACTTTTATTAAAATGAGCATATAGTTGTAGGAAATAAACATAAACACTAGAAGTAATTATTCATATTGTTTACTAATTGTTATTTATTTACTCACTTACTTATTCAGCTACCTGGCTGACTTACCAAACTAGGAATTAGTTCCCTATGGCTTGCCTTTACCTACAAGAAATACCTGACTTCATAATATGACAATTGATGTCCTTCACCTCTACTTCAACCTCATTTCTAGCCCCTCTCCTGCCCTCTTTAAAAGCTAAACAGAGGCACAGTAAAATTTATCAAGTTTTAAATCAAAATTTATTCAAGCAAACAATGATTCATGGATTGGACAGCTCCAAATTGAAGCAATTTGGGACTCTGCTGAGAGAAACATAAAGGGAAGACTGTTAAAAACAAAAATAGAAGCAAAGAAAATATTTGATTGGATACAGTAATACAGTTGACTTATTTGATCTGTCCTGCAGGAAAGCACCTAGTTATATATAACTGTAAATTATTGTTTGATTATAAGTTATAAATTAATTGGTGGCTTCTGATTCATTAGCCTTAAGTTTTATTTTTCTATAATATAGGCACTTATCAGAAATAATCCAAATTAATTTCTGCTTTTGTTTGCAAATCAAGCAAGGTTAAGGTCACTTATGAAACCCAACTTGCTTCATCTATTCAGGGATTCTTCAAACCTGGTTATCACTAGAATTTACTCTAATACTCTCAGTAGCCACAATTTAACCACACTAGGGCATGTACTTTATTCTTCATGCTCTATTCTTTTTCTCTTCTTTTATCTGAAATGCACTTCCAATCTTGTCTTCCTGGAAGATGATGTATTCTTCAGATCCAGATCATAAGTAACTAGTTTTATGCAATCTTTTTAATTTAGAGCAAATTTAACTTATTCATCTGAGTTCTTATTATCTCATAATTAGTTAATAAAATGAGCTTAATATGTTGAGTTACTCTTTAGATAACCTCTTTGGGCTGTGTTAAGACATTCAAATGTGATTGCTTAGGGAAAAAAAGTTTTCACTATTCCATGAGTTTTTGCTGAAGAGACTGGCTAGGCAAAACTTCGAGCCATACAGGAAATTTATAGGGTATCTATGAAAGAGAAAAAAAAATGGGGAAATGAGGTGATTGGGAAAATTGAGAAACCTTGGAGAGAACGTACACCTACCAAATCAATCTGTATTGGCAATGTGATTTCTCTTCTTTACTAAATCTTTAGCAAAATATTTTTTCATCATTAAAGCCTTGTGAAGTTTGATGGGTTTGGAGGAAAAATGTAAAAAGTACTGAGTACAAACTAAAATGATTCCAAGGAAGATGAAGATTGCTCCACCATCTGCCCATCTCGGCTGCTAGCCTGTGAGTTCCTCCAGGCAGCACATCTTTACAGCTAATGTCTGCCCAGAGTCTAAAGAGGTGCTGGGAATTTTAAGTTCTTACATGTCTTTCACCTTCCTGAACTATGAAATCTTGTCATCCATTAATATCATGAGCTAAACTTTATAAATGCAGCCATATTATCACTTTAAGAACAACAAAGATTCTATATAATAAATACATTTAAATATAAATATCTAAAATAAATAAATAAATAAATATATCCAGCCACGATTATGTAAATGTATGAGAAAATATTAGTCTTTTTTTAGTTTTATAAAGTTTTAGAAAAATTTAGAGTTGTAACATGGCATTCTAAATACTGATTTTAGAGTCAACCTACATTAACAACAACATTGATTATGAAAGAATCAACAACTAAACAATGACACTTCAGCATTCCTTAAAAAAAGAAAAAACCAACAAATAAATGATCTCATACTTCATCTCAAAATCCTAGAAAAAGAAGAGCAAAACAACAGCAAAAGGAGTAGAAGGCAAGAAATAATTAAAATCAGAGCTGAAATTAATGAAAT
>NW_025999900.1:14727499-14749351 GCF_001458135.2 Marmota marmota marmota
AAATGAATGACAGTAGAGGGGGCAGAGAGAGAAGAGGGGAGGGGAGGGGAGGAGAGGGGGGATAGTAGAGGATAAGAAAGGCAGCAGAACACAACAGACACTAGTATTGCAATATGTAAATCAATGGATGTGTAACTGATGTGATTCTGCAATCTGTATACGGGGTAAAAATGGGAGTTCATAACCCGCTTGAATCAAAGTGTGAAATATGATATATCAAGAACTATGTAATGTTTTGAACAACCAACAATAAAAAATTTTTTAAAAAAGTTTAAAAAAAATAAAAATAAAAATAAAATTTTAAAAAAAATAAGTTGTATATTTTATTTGCTAGCTAAATATGATGCCTACTAAAGCTTGGAACAATGAAGCTAAAGCAAAAAAACCTGAAGCACTCACAAATGCTTAAGATAGTAAAAAGGCACATTTTAAAGCATAGATTTAGAGGAAGACCAGAGAAACCAACTCAATACATTAGAATAAATGCATTATATATTTTGATAAATTTCACATAAGTTTTCAAAATTATGTCTAAAAATAGTCATTCCTATTAGCTTATGACAAAACTCTTTGGCACTTAGGAGTGAAAACATTAGCACTTCTTGCACACCTGATTATATGTTGCCAGATATATCAACAAATATATCCTCAATAATCTAAATAGACTTGCTAGACTATATTTTTTTCTGTCTGCAGTTTCTATTTAGAGACCATGATATTCAGCACAGACGATTATAGGTACAACAGGAAGACAACTGAAGAATATGACAGGGATGTGATATTCTACTTGTGATGGCCCAAACTCACACAGTCCTTAAGCACTCACTGTCTTACACAGGGCTTGACCATTTTGAATGAATGCACTACTCATTAGCATGACCAAATGTGCTAGTTAGTTCCATTGAACTTAAGGCTGTTTCTCTTGAGAATCAAAGACTCCAAGAAGCACTCATTTCTCAAGTTCTCCAAAATATTTTGTATCCTGAAAAAACTAAAAGTAAACTTTGAAGGGAAAACATGAATGTCATGTATAGATTTTTAATATTTCCATAGTTTCTGCTTGAATATGCCAGAAATCTCTATGCATACATCCAACTGTGATTCTCTCTCTAATTTAAAGTTTTAATAAGATTATATAACTGAATGAAACTTTCACATTTTTTTAAGTTATTGCTTCAGGAATTTTTTTTTGTCTTCACTCAGCCAGGTCCTTTTATATTAGGATCCTATTAGCTGGCTTTGGGATGAAGATAACATAGCTTGGCCAGTTCAATCACCACATTTTGTCTGTCATTTTCCTCTCATGCACTTAATGTCTGCTTTGTACAAGATGAAAGACACTTAGTGCAAATCCCCCTTGAAAAGGAATACAAATAAGTTCACATAGTCATAAATTAATGACAGGCAATCTTTCATTTTACCTGCTTATATCCTTTTGTCTGATTGCTCCATTAGTCCCTCTCCTCTGAAGTTTCACATTTAAAAAAAAAAGTAATGCCACCTTTCAGTATAATTAGAATGGATAAAGGAACTGAACAGGGAGAAACATTCTCAGTCATTAATTGTCCTAAGGGGAGAAATCTGGGAAATATGAATAATGAATTTGCTAAACAAAAGAAAGAATTACACATTATGCTGAGAAGCAAAGTAAAAATCAGTAAAAGAATTGGCATGCAGGAGGAAAATACTGTATGCACATTGCTAAACATCACTTAGCAAATGCTGCCTTGCTTCTTCATTATGACACTGTATAGTTGTGGGTTTGAATGAGTAAATTCCAGAACCAGGGATAATATTAAGATGTGAAATCTCCTTTTTAGATTGTGTTTATGTATTCAAACTATTTGGTAACTGAAATTGTTTTATTGTTATTTAAAATCAAAATAGATTTGGTTGTTTGTGTGTATGTGTGTGTGTGTGTGCTCACATATATATGCAACAGTGATTATGTGGTCCAAATTTTTAAAGTAGGCTTAGTTGCTAGCATTCTTTAAGAACAAAAGAGTTAATGAGAGCTACTGTACATCTACCCAAGAACAATTCATAAATTTTTCTTCCTATCAAAAAGTGTGCTGAGTTAAGACTCAAAAGTATATTCCTTGCACCCAAATCTCAGCCCTGGCACTTACTTGCTCTTTGTTCTTGAAAAAATTACTTGTTCTCTATGCTTCCATTTTCTCTGCAAAGTAGAATATCAGGAACTAGCTAAATAGGATTTTGTGATTAATAAAAAATTGAATGTTTATAAAGTACTTAGAACAGTACATAGCTATGGTAAATGCCTTTTATTTCCAGGATAAGTATAAAATATCATGATAGGCTCCCATGAAAATCAAAGGGAAATGAATAGAAGAAAGGGACCAGTGAGAGGGAGGAAGGAAGGGAAGAATGACATCATTCAAATTATATTGTTATATTTTGTGCATGTATGAATATGCAACAGTGAATCCCCCCATTATATACAACCATAATTCATCAGTAATAAAAGTATCATGAGATATAGCATCATCAAGTGTATCTTGGTTAATGTTGGAAGAGGTCATCAAATTTTTAGTGGATAATTTGGAGTTTAAACAATCTATTCAGAGTCTAAGGGGCTAAGCATCTACAGAATATTAAAATAGTAAGGCTTATTATTTATAATAAAGAACTTCTATATTGAGCTAGCTACAGATTTTATCATGATCATCAAGGTAAGCAGATTATTATAGAAACCATGGGGATGTTGCTGCTTTTCCTGCTATCACTGAGCTCTTATGGTCTTACTTAAAAATGTGCAGTAAATCAAAAATTTAAAGTTCATATAAAGTGATAGCACAGTATCTCATACATATAAAAATATCTGTAGGTGTCTAATTTTGCTATTTTTCTTGTCTCTCACTTTAGCAATTCACCAAAAAATGATGAGTTGGTAATCATGAGCATAGAACTATCCTGACATAGAAAAACCTTTTTGGAGTATTACAAAAGTAACTATTTCTATCAATAAGCTAATTTCAATCCATGGCCCCAACTCACCAACATAGCCCAACACTCTAGGGCAGAGAAAATGGAGAAGTAAGGAAACACGATTTAGCTTAGGATCTATGAGGTAAGAAAAGGAAATGGGAACTCATTTTCTTTCATGTTTCTACCCCATGGCTTTTAGAACAAATAAAATAAATGGAGAGAAGTTGAAAAATGAATGAATTCCCCTGTCTCATTCCTAGTGTACAACAGGTATGCACTAGCAGGAAGAGGCCAACTGTAGAGATGTCCAGATAAAGGCAGGAGAGCACAGGAGCTAGGGACATGGATGCAGCCTGGGGGTCTACAAGCTTCCAAGACACCTTTTTCAGTTATTACATCCTTTATAATATCAGAGTGAAAGCAGTTCTCACATGTGACACAGAGGATATACAGAGGTGCCAATAGTAAAGCAAGAGCCTATAGTCAGGGAGAAGTGCAGCCAAAGGCAAGACCTGGCTGTTGAAGGCAAGTGATGAATTCACCATCATACCCATTGTATTCCAAAAGGCAAAGTGACAGGCAAAGTCCCTCAGAGCAAGTTCAAATATAGGGAAGGGGGATTAGCCATCCTATATAGATGAAGGCCAGAGTGGGAGTAGCAGAGAGAAGAGCAAAATATCTGAAAGTCTGACCACATCACCAAAAAGGATTGAGTAACTGCAATAAGGGTTTTTTGTTGTTGTTGATGGATCTTAATTTCATTTATTTATTTGTTTTATTTATTTTGTTGTTGTAGTTGTTGATGGATCTTTATTTTATTTATTTATTTGGTTCTTTGTTTGTTTGTTTATTTATATGTGGTACTGAGAATTGAATCCAGTACCTTACACATGCTAGCCAAGCACTCTACCACTGAGCCACAACCCTAGCCCAATAAGGGATTTTAAACCCAAAGAAACCAAGGTTATTTTACATTTCAGGTGAAAGAATATTTCATATACCCCCACATAACACTGTCCCCAGTACAGTGATAGATTCCTATTAATAATTAAATCAATCATAGAAAAATAGATGAACTACCTTTTCTTTGATAGTAGTTTTTAACACATGAAAAAATGACGTTATATAACCTTTCTACAAAAAGCAATTATACTAAAATACATGAAAATTGGTTCTATCCACATTACCAAAATGCCAAATACGTTTTCCCTTAAGAGTCCAAGTAAATAAATGGGTGTTTTTATTTCAAAGAAATAAATAAGAAAAAAAGAGAGACATATCTTCTACTAAATTGAAAATCAAAGTGGTTAAGGTTCTTGGTTTGGGGGAGGAACTTGAGGAAGATGATGGTTTTAGATCAAGTCATAGCTTTCGATTTTCACGTACATAAAGGGTGGAAGGGACAATAAAGCACTTTTCAGTGAGCAAAGAGGACATCTAGCATCCCCAAAAAGATTAGGTGGTTTCCTAAGGTTACAATTTGCATCCAGTTTGTAAGGAGTAGAAATCCAGGACCAAAAGTCAGCATTTAGTTCTCACTAATTAACATCTTACTTTTCCCTGAGAAAAAGTATGTAAAATGCACACGAAAAAGCTCCTTTAACTTTTTTTTTAACTAGATGCTGCATAACAATTTTTCCCAGGAAAAACAGAAATAATATTTTCCATTTTGAATTAACCTAAAGTGGAGCTATATGTAAATCCATGAGAAAAGGGCAGAAAAGAATATTCTCAAGTATGTCATTGTGATTCTAAAAATTTTAGCCACATCTTTTTGAGTAATCATAAAATAGTCCTGACCTTTTTAAAAAAGAGTAAATAAAAATAAACAAAGACAAAGTTTTGTGTTGATAACTGCAGTGGTTTAGAAATGGTTTAATTATGCATGCCCCCTTCAACCTCATGTGATTAGAATCTTGGTTTTCAGAATTGCAGTACATTTAAGAGATGGGGTTAAATGGGAAGTCCTTAGGTCATGGGAGGTATGAGGTAGTTCTTGGGGGACCCTTGCTACTTCTCAAAAGAAGGTAGTTATAAAAGGAGCAAGCTTAGCCCAATCCAGCTCTCTCTCTGCTTCCTGCCTAGAGATGTGACTGCTTGCTCTGACATATGCTCCATCATTGCTATCTACCATGAAGTGAGACAGGCAAAGGGGCAGCCCCACCACAGAGCCTGAACTATGCTGTTTTAACCTGGAACCTCCTTTTCTTTGTGTCAGATATTTTGTTATGTAACACAGTATATCTGACACAGTAATTATTTCCCTTCCTCGTAAAATGTGCAAAATATGTTTTCCAAATATTGTATATAATATATAAAACACAAGTTCTGAATATTTTTAATTAGCCCCCAGAATTATACTATAAAATAGATTCGGTTTTAACTGAATAATGATGATACAAGTCTAATAGGAATAAAACCTTAATGTATTTTAAATGCACAATTTCAAAGTTAAGGCATTAGTACTTGTGAGTATATGGGTTAACAGAATGAGAGTTTTATCTAAGACAACAGATAAACAGTAATAGGTTTAAAATTTTGATCCCTAGAGCTGAGTCTTAAGGAAATTTCACCAGACTTCTCTGGGAAATTAGATTTCAGGCACACTTTTCATGGCTCATGGTTCCAGAAGTCTCTGAAGAACTACAGCTTATCTAATGGACCAGTGAGAAGTTCAAGGAGATGTTCCTGGTAGTTATGGCAGCCACTCATCCATCATAAATTGGACATTATCCTTATTTTCTGACTACTCATTTTTTGATCTATATAATCATGGGGTCCCCCCTCCCTTTACAATACATGCAAGGAAGATTATATTTCGGATAAAACTAAAGAAGTGACAAACAAAGCAACATACCTATGTTTCACCTCTTAATTAAGTATCTTTTTATATAAGGATTTTAAAGTAGTGGCATTAAAAAAGGGTAAAAGCCAGATGCTTAATTAACACCACAGATCATCGGCCAATAAGACATTTTTATGAATCCTTTATGCCTTTGCAATAAGTAAAGATTCTATTTTAAAATCCCCTTTTCTTTCTTCCTTTTTTGTAATTGTGGTCTTATTTATTCTTGATTCATTGGATGGTCTTATTGACTGAGCTCATGAATCACAAAGGAGCCTATACCAGTTGCTCATGAATGGTACTATGTTAAGAAAGAGAAAGATTCAGCACCTGAAAACTAGACAGAAGCAGTAAAGATATGGCTTTAGAGACCTGCATCAGAGGGAAAGCTCTAAAGAAGCTAAGTTAATTTTTTTCTTACCTAGCTGTATTCTAGAAGAATTCTATGTAGAAGAATACAGCTAGGTAAGAAAAAAATTAACTTAGCTTCTTTAGAGCTTTCCCTCTGTTTGAATATCTTTATCATTCCTCTCCAGGAAAATCATGTTGTAAGAATTGTTCAGGTCTATCTCTAAATGCCAAAGTAAAAACTTCTTAAAGGTTTTATGTGTGCACCAGCAAAATCATCAGGCAATGAGGAATCAACCAAGCATTGATATAAACTCCTTTTTTTATTTAAGGTAGAATACAGACCTCAGAGTTTATAGTATCTGACATCTAAAAAGAGACAAGCTCAAAGGATGTACTGACTAAAATCCACTCCAAAAGATCACACCACTGGCAAGTTGTGGCAAGAAAACTTAAGCAGTTTATTAAAATAATTATTAATCATATTTCAAAAAATATATTCTCATAATCATTTTATAATTCTCTGAATTTCATAATATGTCTATAATCTAACCAAAAATAATAATTAGAAGGATAATTGATTTTCATATGTCTTACAAGAAAAATATATTAAGGTATTTTATATTTTCTCAAACTATAGAATATAATAGGTTTGCCATATCTATTATATAAGAACACTAAATTTTAAAACTTCCCTGTGAATCTCATATTATTAAAAGCAAGGGGGGAAAAGTAGTTTAACTCTCATCTAAATGGAGTATAAATTGATATAACCACTTTGGAAATTCTTTGGTAGAGACTTTTAAAGATGCACATAGGCAAACTGTCTGATCAGAAAATTCTGTGGGTATGCTTAGGAAATGTATGTGCACATGTTTACCAAGACATGAATAAAAATGTCTAGAGCAGCAATATTTTTAATAGTTCCAAATGAAAAACATTCTGAATTTTTATCTATAATGAAAAAATAACTAAAATATTTTATGTATTAATGTAATAAAATACTATTCAAAATAAGACATAATGAACTAGAATTAAATATAACAACATTGAATGAAAAAAAAATTATGTGCAAAAACAGGTTATGACTACTTAAGAAAAATTAAAGATGATAAACTAATCCATGCTATTAGAAGTCATGGTAGAGTTTATAGTTAGGAAGGAGGTTGCTAGGGAGAGTGACCATAATGAGACAAGACTAGGCTCTTTATTGTGACAATATGGTTTCTTCTTTATCTAGGTGCTGGTTTCACTTTGTAAAAATACTTTGAAATACACACACATGTATTTTGGTGGGCATATGTTATATTTAAATTAAATTTACATTAAAATATTTCATCACATGTTCTGTCATAGACCCTGGAATCATGGAATAAGTATCATTTTCAAAGTGGTTATCCTGATGTAAATTTGTGAAATTTCATTTGACAAAGAAAACTCTGGCATTATCAAATTTGATATTCACCCTCCTGTATAAACACATTTATCCTAGCACATCTCTAAAATTTTCATAGTACCTATACAAAAGTACATGCATACAGTCAGTTGTAATCCCACAGACATTTCTATTACTTTCAATGTGCTCAGTTCTTTTTGCTCATTATCAATAAAACTTACCATACAGCTTACTTATACTCATCTAAAATGATGAAAAGGTATTACATTGTCTAATAGAACGTTCTCTGGGGAAAAAAAACGCAAATGACAAAATTAATTCTCCTTATCTTCTGCTGTTAGAAATACTGTAGCTAACAGAAAATGCATTATCTCTAACATTATATTTCTTTTTCTTAACTCATTCCACAGGTGATAAGAATGATTATTTAGTTTATGTTGGTTTTGGACTTCATTTGTACCTGATATATTGAATTAATTTGACACACTCATTCAGAACTATGTGACAGACACCGAAATAAGTTCCTGTGATACAAAGTTAAATAAGTAATTATGCTCCTCAGTGAACTTTCATTCTATTCTAAGACAGTTAAATCAACAACTACTCAGCAACATACTAGAGATATAAATGAAATATACACAACATTCTTGGTTTGCTAATGAAAGCACAAAGGTAAACAGAGATCCCACATTTAAGAAGGTCTTCAGAGGACAAATTCCTATGGGGCAAGGTTTTAACAAATGTGTATGTGAAAGGAAGTGGGATGGGGAATAAGTAAACAAAAAAGACGGGAAATTTTTAGCTAGTGAGAATGAGGATGATACATGACTAAGCACACATCTCAAATCTTTCTGATCCCTCCAAATGATATTCACATATAATTCCTAACTTCTATATTAACATGACTCTAAAATAGCAAGATGACTACAAGTAGTTCATCAGAACAGAGTGACTTGAAGTGGCTTAGTGGCATGGGATGAAGATAGAGTGACAGGTAGGAACCATATCATGAAAAGTCTTATGTCACAAGGCAGAGTACCTTCTTCCTGAAGGTCATTTGTCCAAATTCCCATGATGATGAAAGGTGAACTAGAATTTAAATAAAGTCTGACTCCAGAACTCATGCTTTTAACTGTTATCTGCATTGCTCAGATTTGCAATTTAGAGAGAGAGCATCAGTGTGTGTGGTGCTTTGGAAGGAGAATTGGCTCAGATTGTCAAAGTAAGGCAAACCCTCTCAGGGTGAGTGAGATGATGAGGACCTAACCGGAAAAGGGAATGGAGGAGGGTGAGATTCAGTGGACAGAGATTAAAAGCCAGTTCAAAGATTTCTGAATTCCACAAAATGCATTACCTCAGACACTCACTAGGATAAAGAAAACATTTAGGATCAGGCAGACCAGGGTCTACCCCCGTATCTTTCATACACTAGCTGTGTATCTTGGGTAGGTAATTTACTCACACTGAACTTTCACTATTTATCTGTAAAATGGCCTTAAGGACGTTTAATCTCACAAAGAAGTCATATAAATTAAATGAAGAAAAGCATTTTATAATACCTGCCACAATGCCTAACACACAGTGAAGCTTCCCCTACCAAGATTTTAATATTAGATTGAGCAAATAAGGCCCTTTACTCAAGTACAGTATATCATCCCAATGCTATCTCCCAAAAGAGCACATAAGCCAGTCCATTTGGTATACTGCTTCCTTTGGAAGATAAATTGTCAGAAACTTGGAAAGCATTTCCTCCATGTGTAGATGTCAGTGATTTGCAAAGGCACATCATGGCTTCCCTCCCTCATGACATCAGTTTTAGGAATCATTTTAGTAACTATCAATGTTAGTAGAAGTGTTGACATGAAATCAACATTTGCCTCTCTCTCTCAACATTTTTTTTCATTGCTCTTTCAAACTAAGTCATTAACAATTTTTTTTAAATTTGTAACTTAACAAATAATTAAATCATTGTGAATTTCCTCTGAGTATGTCATGCCAGTGATTAACATTTATTTTATGGTTTCTAAATTGAGGAAAGTATTAAATGAACAACTCTAGGAAACAAATATATAAATCAACTGATTATTACTACCTATTACTTAGGAGAAAAGTATATTTTGTCATTTAAATCTGTCCAAATAACATGAATACATGAAATGGAAATAAAGATTTCATAGCACAGAGCAGTAAGGAGAATAATCAGTACCCTGGACGTGGATTCCATGTACCTCTACTATATAAGAGTAATTTTTTTTTTAATTTTAATTTTCTTTGTGTTTTTATTTTATCTATTTTTTGCATCACAATTCCTATTACACATACAGCACAATTCTTCATATCTCTGGTTATATATAAAGTATGTTCACAGCAATTCATGTCTTCATACATGTACTTTGGATAATGATGTCCATCACCTTCCACCATCCTTGCTAATCCCCTACCCCCTCTCTTCCCTTCCCACCCCCTGCCCTATCTAGAGTTTGTCTATTCCTCCCATACTCCCCCTCCCTACCCCACTACGAATCATCCTCCTTATATCAGAGAAAACATTCGGCATTTGTTTTTGGGGGATTGGCTAACTTCACTTAGCATTATCTTCTCCAATGCCATCCATTTACCTGCAATATCATCTCACTCCAGTCAGAATGGCAGTATTATGAAGACAAACAACAATAATTGTTGGCAAGGATGTGGGGAAAAAGGTACAATCATACACTGCTGGTGGGACTGCAAATTGGTGCAGCCAATATGGAAAGCAGTATGGAGATTTTTTTGGAAAACTGGGAATGGAACCACCATTTGACCCAGCTATCCCTCTCCTCGGTCTATACCCAAAGGACTTAAAAACAGCATACTACAGGGACACAGCCACATCAATGTTTATAGCAGCACAATTCACAATAGTTAAATTGTGGAACCAACCTAGATGCCCTTCAACAGATGAATGGATAAAAAGAAATGTGGCATATATATACAATGGAATATTACTCAGCAATAAAATAGAATAAAATCATGGCATTTGCAGAGTCAAATGTTTTTAAGTGAAAAAAGAACATCAGAAAATAATGAGAAGTCTCTAAAGACGTCAGTACTAGATAGATTTTACAGACATCTCTGTTTTCCTTAATTATGGCCCTTTTATGATTTTCAAAGATAATATGATTTTCAAATTATAAAAAACACTGTTTTAGTCAGCCTTAGTGCTGCTGTGACCAAAGACCTGACAAGAACAAGTCTTTTCTTTCTGAGAAGAGGAGAGGGGGCTCACGTGTTTCAGAGGACTCAGTCCACAGATTGTGGACTCCATTGATCAGGACTCCAGATGAGGTAGAACATCATGGTGGAGGAGTTTGGGGGAGGAAAGCAACTGGGAACGTGGTACCAGGAAGCAGAGAGAACTCTGCTTAACAAAAATCAAGTATAAACCCAAAAGGCACACCCCCAGGGACCTACCTCCTCCAGCCACACTACCTACATACAGTTGCTGCCAAGTAAGTCCCAATTATTGGCTTTTGTAATCCAATCATTTCATCTCTAAACTTTCTTGCATTGTCTCACACATGAGCTTTTGGGGGGCACCTAATATCTAAACCATAACAGCCACATTAAAATTTTATTCTAGGGAAAAATAAAAACTCTAATCATGATTTCCCTAAATCTTTCCAAATTAAAGCTGTGGGTAGTAACTACCCAAATTAGAATCACAACAATGTTATGACACCCAGATTGTAATCACTGGAAGTTTTAAAAAATTTTAATTTCCTTATCTAAAGGTCTTTAAAAGTAGACACTATTTTATATGAAATTATCCTCTTTTGCATCCCAAATGAACTAAAAATCACAAAAAGAAAAACTCAGCCTAGACAAGCCACCAAAGACATGTGGGCTTTGAAATTCCATGATTCTTTGATAATGCATTTGCTCTTCTAATCGCAAGCTACAGCTAACATTTCTGATGCAAAGTAAATTTGTTTAAAGATCAAATACATAATGCTGTTAAAAACAGTGGGGATGACGCTTCCTACATGAATGCACTTTGTCCTCCACTGTGATAAGGTTTATATTAACCACATGAGTTAAGAGTATAGCCTAACCATCCTATAAATTGATGTTCTGAATGCAAGTTATAGCTAGGAATATATGCTGGAAATTAGAAACTAGCTACTTCTAGGAAATATTCATTACCCATGCAATTGAGATATTGCTAATGAGCTTTTCTGTGCACAATATTTATTTAAAACAAGTTTCTGGGCACTACAATTTAGAAACATGTTTTTTCCTCATATGGATAATTAATTTTTGTAGATTATATATATATACTTTTGTCAATCTTCTTATTGCCATTATAAATACACACAGAAGAATATATAAAACATGTACACACAATTTAAAAATAAAGTCAACATACTTGTAACTACCTCTGAGGCTAAGTAGTAGGATCTCCATTGCACTGCCAAACACACCTCTGCATTCTTCCCATTCAGAACTCTCTTTTGGACTCAGAGTTAATCCTGTCAAGCCTTCTGTGATAAGAGTTTCCTTCATTTTCATGATTTTACCATTGTTCAAACTTATTTAAACATTCAATTTTATTTTTCTTATTTTTTTGCATCATGTATATAGAATTTATTCTATACGTTAATCTAAGAATTGAATAATTGCTCAATTTTATGTTTATCTGTGCTATTGTGTGTTCAACTAACCTTGGGTTTGGGGATTTGAGGTAAATCTAAGCTCTTAAAATGAACTAGAGAGCATTTCTCCTTTTATTTTCCAAGAGGATTCTGTGCCAAATTAGAATTGTTTTACTCCTTGTATATTGAAAAGAAGTTTCCAATAATAATTACATGTGGTTTGATTTTTTCAGGTATATGTATTATCAGTATAATTAAAACTTTAACTATTATAAATATGAACTGTTATATACACCAAGACACATACACTTGCTTGGTTTGAAATGTAGTCAAGTGTTTATTGTCTAATTTCTTGAATACAATGTTTATTTGTTTTTCGTTAAGTAAAGCTGTTCTTGACTTATACAACTATTCCCAAGAGAATGATAAGTAAGATAAGTTTGTCTGGATTTTTTAATGGAGATTAATTTTTTTATCCCTCCAAGTAAATAAACATAAGAATTAAATGTTTTATAATTTTTAAGTTCTGTTTTAAAGCAACTCTTGTGGATATTTGCATCTCTAATATTAAGTGATAATGCAGTACCCCTTTCAATCCCATGTGCTGGGAAAGTCAGGCAACATCTGTTTACTGAAAATCACAATACTGAGCGCTCAGTTCATTTTTCCATGCACTTACACGGAATTTCAAACCCAGAAGAGATAATCCCAGCCCCAAGAAATGGGTCCCAGGGTGCACTATGATGGATAGAAATGTTCTTTGGGTGGGTGGGGCCAGGGTACCAGGGATTGAACTCAGGAGCTCTTGACCACTGAGCCACATCCCCAGCCCTATTTTGTATTTTATTTAGAGCCAGGGTCTCACTGAGTTGCTTAGTGCCTCACTTTTCCTGAGGCTGGCTTTGAACTTGCAATCCCCCTGCCTCAGCCTCCCAAACCTCAGGGATTACAGGTGTGGGTACAACTCTCTTAATCTAATCATCTCACTGCTGAATATTCTTGATTGTCTCACACATGAACTTTTGGGGGCCACCTCATANCTTTTTAAATAGAAATAGAACACTCTCATGAAAACAGAAGAGAGACCAGCAGGGTGGAGGAAAGCAAATGTTGGGAGGGAGGAAGGGAGGAAAAGGGTAGTGCTTGGGAACAAACCTGACCACATCATACAGCTATATTGTATATATTCATGAATATTTAAAAATGAATCCAATTATCCAATTATGTATAATTATAATATATATATATATATATATATATATATATATATATATCTTTAAATAAAACAAATTCTAAATGAAAACTAAAAAAACAAAAAGAAAGAAATCCCTAGGAAGTCTTACACTTACATGTCTGTAACAAACTATGCGTGAATTTTTAAGTTAAATTTCAATATTAAAATAATTTAATACAAAAAATAGACATAGAGGATACATTGATAAAAGTTACTGAGCTCTAAAATCAACATCAGTGTCAAAAACTGAACTAAGAAAGGTTATGAAGGAGTTTGTTTCACTGCTTGCATTTGTTTTCATTCTTGCCTTTCCTCTTTGTGCTTTGATTTCATTTTCTTCAAAGGAAACTTCCCCTGAATTAAATGAATTTTTACAGACTTCATAAAATCCAATGTCTTTTATTAAATTCAATGTCTTTTACTCTTTGAAGATATAAAGTGCTTGTCTCTATTATATTTTGAATGGCATATTACACAATATTGTTCAATAGTTTCAAAGACATAAGTAGATTTCATTGAAAGGTCCAAACATATATTTCCTCCCCCAAGAAAAATAAAGTAAAATAAAATCACAGACACATAAACCTAATAGTAATTATAATAAACATTAGTTTTATTAATTATCAAGTGCTCCAGCAAAAAGACTAAACAAATGAAGAATAGAATAAGAAATTATATAATTCCATCTCATCATTTGGCACTAACATTTGTGTCAAAGCCACAGTCAACGTGTATCATGTTTGTTTTTATTGTATTTGAAAGAATAAATTCACTATAAAGTGGCTTTCACTGCCACCCTAAAGGTTATGTGTCTTTTCAAATTGTGACTGTTCTTTCAAGAGAAAATGGTTCCAATCTTAACTGAATAGATGTGTTTTGCGATTACAGCGTAATTATTCATAATCTTTCAACATACAGAAAATTTTATTGTACAAAATCATACTCTTTTTCTTATTTTTTTCTCTTACAGCCTTTTCTTGCATCTTTTCAAAAATCTGAATTTAATACCATACACAGAGCATCAAAACTTTCCCCTAAAAATCACTTCAGAAGTTAAAAAACAAAAAAGTCTTTAAAAAGACAATGTCTCTCAGCAATTCTAGCTCATTCCTCATAATTTACTTTACTCCCCAGAATTACTTTACTCGCAATTCTGGGGAGTAAAGTAAAGGTTGAGGTTAACTTTAAAAATGAGAAAATGCACGCGAAACTTTCATGTCCCATCCCTATTCTCTCATATTATTCAGTCCTGTGATAAAATTATTAATATGAACAGCCCTTTGCCTACTATGGCCATCTACACTTTCCCATGTTTAAAAACCAGGCCAGTTTCTGCTCACTGCCCTTCTTCTTAGGTGCCAATCCCCACCCACGGGAGGGTAATGACGCTGTAACTGTCTACTACTGCAAATCTCCACTGGCTGGAAGGGAGTGGAGCATATGTGGTTTGGTTGAGTTATGTCCATCGTGGAAAAAGGGGTGGATAGAAATGTTCTTTTCACTGCTGTGACTAATTGACCCAACCACAGGAATTGTAGAGGAGGAACAGTTTATTTGGGGGCTCACAGTTTCAGAAGTCTCAGTTCATAGGCAGCCGGCTCAATTCCCTGGGGCTCAAGGTAGGCTGAATATTATGGCACAAGAGTATGACAAAGGAAGCAGCTCACAAGATGATTAGGAACCAGACAGAGACTCCACTGGACAGATACAAAATATATATCCCAAAACCACGCCTCCAATGCTCACCTCCTTCAGCTATACCCTGCAGTCTTTAGTTACCCCTCAGTTAATCCCTATCAGGGGATCAATGCACTCATCAGGTTAAGACTCTCACAACCAATCATTTGTCCTCTGAACCTTCTTGCATTGTCTCACATGTGAGCTTTTGGGGGACACTTCACATCCAAACCATAACCATATGACTTTTCTGGGCTTTGAAGAACCAAGTTAAAAGTCATCACTTTCAACATGTACTTATTCCAAGTACACAGTATTTTGATAGTTCCTGCATGATTAATTTATAGGGATAAAGACAAATAATTTGCACATACTGTTTTAACTGAAACTCTTCCTTAGCCTCTAATATTTGTTAAAACGTTCGCTCCTTGTTGCCTTCTGGTGCCTCATATATCTATGAGTGTTAGGGACTCTGTTCAATTAGTTCACTGAAATATGTTATACCAAAAATTAAAATATAGGCTACTTAAGGTGAACCCTACTTAAATACTTAAAAGTTTTTAGTTAGAAACAAAGTATTTTCACCATAGCCTTAAACTAGTAAGAAGTTGTATGTCCCGATGGTCACAACAGTTCAGAGGTAAAGAATTTCCATAAGTTCTCCCAAAGCAGTATTTGACTGCTACTCAACAAACTACTACAGTCCTTTTGTGATCTCTAATACATTTCTTATCTTTCTATATGATAGGAATGAAGTTTAAAAAATTCTTTACATGTTTGAATTATTTCACTTTCCTTTGCACTTCCAGTAGAATGTTATATAGAAGTTATATATAAGGTTAAAAATATTTACCTTATCCTTAGTTGCAAGGGGAAGTGTTTGATATTTACCAGTGGGCTAGAACCCCAACCCTATGGCAGCAAATACTGAGAGAAATCTGAGTCCGGTTGATTCAAAGAACGAGCTACATGGGAATGGAAGGCAGGGGGCTTAAAAGTGCATTGGAACAACAGTTTTGGAAAGCTATTGCTTCCTAAGAGGGGAGAATAGATTGAGGAAAAGAATGTGTATTTTTTGTATTTAATGGAAAAGCAGAAAAAAAGGAAGCAAGCAATAGAATTTTAAAATCCTATAGAAACAAAGAAAATGTCAAAATCAAAACACATCTGTAAAAACACCAGATATTAAAGAACCTGAACTTTGTTATACTAATAAAATAGGAAAAACTGAAATACTAAACTAAAAGATGTAGAAAGACCTTCTTACTCCAATCCTGGCTAGAAAGCAACACCTATTAATATTAATTCAGGAAATAGGATACTTCAAAAAAAAGCAGAAAATCATACATAATATCCATGCAAAATCATGATAAAAAGTAAACAAAAATGAAAAATATTTTAATGAATATTCTCCCCTCAAAATCAATCATAAAATAAAAATATATATAATACTGCAGCCTGAATGAAATATCGTTAAACAAACATCAATAGAGTTTGCAAAACACAGCTTTTCAAAAAGGCTAAGAAAAATAGATAAAACCATCAGATATAAAATTACTCATGATCTAGATTCAAAAGGAAACTGAATGAAAAAAAAATTATCTTATATTTGAAAAGAAAAGAATAAATTAGAATGGCTTCATTTAATCTGTATTGCTACTGGATCTCCCTTAAGTCAGGATAGTGACACAGAAAGAGGATCACCCTGGGTCCCCAGTCTCTATAATGGAAAAAAAGAAATAAAGGTAGATAGCACTTTACTTAGAATTCCAAGACACTTCCTAGGCAATCCATTCCTGGTTTGTCTCAGGAATACTGGGTTAACAACAGGGCTAGGCCCCTGGGGGTCAAGTAGAAGCTATAAATGGAGGCAGAGCTCAGAGTGACCAGAGAGTGGACTCTGGTGGTAGCCCTGTGTTTCTGCCAGCAGTGAGTGGTACCCAATCAGTGATACCAGCCAATAACACAGCCCATTCACAAAGTCAAGCCTGTCACTCCCAGAAGTACAGTGGGAAGTACAACTTAGCTTAGCCCCTAGTTGTCAATCTCTACACAAGCCTCAGTGCCCGTGCCAGCTCCCATCTCAGGTGGAGAGATGGCAGCCTACATGTACCTCAGCAGAATACACTAATCAGACCTGCCCAGCTCAAGAGTCCAGAGCCCTGCCTATACAAAGTGACTATTAACATACTGCAGTTCTGTGGAGCATAGGGACCACATCTGTCCAACAGGGGAGCCCAAATGGTGACTTAAGCCTCAGAGACCACTCTGAAGCTCTGCCCAGGCAGTGAATGGTCAATCACAGAAAATTTCTGTGGAGCACAGAAGATTGGCATTTCTTGTCCTAGGAACCCAAACACTAGCTCATTCTGACCTCAGAGCCCAAAACAAGGTTCCACCCAGTCAGCTACTCATTACTGTATATATCTAGGGAATACAGACTTGCCTGATCAGGGAGGTCCAAACAGTGACTTGTCCCATATTCAGAGCCTACTTTAAGGTCCCATCCACACAGGAATGCAAGCCTCAGCCATGTATTTCGCTGGCACATTGCCTCAGGACCAGAACAGTGACTCCTCCTAAACTTGGGGCATAACCTGAAGCCTGGTTCAAGCACAGAACCCAAATAGTGGTACCATCTGGACTGGGGATATACCCTGCCATTCTGCCTGATCAGTGATGGTTGTGGTGCCCAGCTTGCAGCACAGCCAGTAGCCTCACCAGACAGGAGCTCAACCAGCAGTTGAACTCAGATTCAAAGCAAAGGCAATGGCCCAACCAGCTAGAGAACTTAACATCAAACTTTCCCATCTGAAGTTTTTACCACCTGGCTCATCCAAAATCACATTCTAGACTAAGTAGTAAAGGTCTAATCTTACCAAATAATATCTGTAAAGGCCAAAAGGAGTAACTGTTTCCTCACATGCACAAACACCAATGCAAGAGCACAAGTATTATGAAAAGTCAGCATTATGGTTTGGATATGAGGTGGCCCCCAAAAGTTCATGTGTGAGACAATCAAGAATATTCAGCAGTGAGATGATTAGATTAAGAGAGTTGTACCCACTATGATCCCAGAAGTTTGGGAGGCTGAGGCAGGAGGATCATGAGTTCAATACCAGCCTCAGCAAATTAATGAGGCCCTAAGCAATTCAGCAAGACCCTGTCTCTATATAAAATAGAAAAGGGCTGGGGATGTGGCTCAGTGGTTAAGTGTCCCTGGGTTCAATACTTGGGACCAAAATAATAAACAAATAACAAATAAGTTTATCTCTATGATGAGAACTAAAAGACAAAAATTAACTAAAACAACCACAGGTAATATAAATTGTTAAGAGATAAAATTACAAAAAGATATACTGATTTTGACATTAGAGACAGGAAATGGGTGCGGGTGAGAGTGGAGTTGTATGTGTCCAAACTTAAGTTGCTATCAGCTTGAAATAGCCTGTAATAAGAATATGACATTTTATGTTAACCTTGTGGTAACCACATAGCAAAAATGGATAATCTATTCACAAAACAAGAATAAAAAGATTCTAAGCACACTACTACAAAAATGATCAAGACATAAAGGAAGACAGCAAGGGAGGAAGAAACAAAGTATCTTTTAAAATAAGAAAACAAATTATAGAAGAGTGACATTAGTGTTTCCCTAATAATAACCTTGAATATAAGTGAATTAAATTCTTCAATAAAAATACACAGTGGCTAAATAAGAAAAAAGAAAATAACAAGACCTATGCTGCCTGCAAGAGATTCATTTCATTTTCAATAGCAGATATTCATCTCATTTTTGAGGGACTGAAAGTGAAGGAATGGAAAACTAAAAGGAAAATTTATAGCCATAAATATCTATATCAAAAAAAAAGCCTCAAGCAAACAACCTAATATTACACCACATAAAAAAACCAGAACCAAAGTTAGTGAAAGGAAAGAAATAAAGATCAGAAATAAAGTAAATAGAATAAAACTACAAAAACAATATAAAAGATCAATGAAACTAAGAGTTGGTTCTCTGAAAAGATTAACAAAACTGATGAACATTTAAGTAGGCTAAGAAATAAAAAAAAGCCTCAAATAAATCAGAAATGAAAGAGGAAACATAACAACTAATATCACAAAAATACAAAAGATCTTAAGAGAGCACTATGAACAATCATATGCCAATTAATTTGACAACTTAAAAAAAATCATTAAGTTCCAGAACACTTACAATCTACCAACACTGAATCATGAAAAAAACAGAAAATGTTAACAGTCTAATAAAGTTATGGAGAAAAATAAAACTGTACACTATTGAAGAGGAATGTAAATTTATAGAACCCTTTTGGAAAATTGTATGGAGGTTCCTCAAAAAACTAAAAATAGAATTGAAAGGAAAGTGACCAAGACACTCAGAACAACCAAGAGATTTTTATTGCAGCAGTGTCTAATTGACAGGGAAGGAAGAGAGAGAGAGAAGGGAGAGAGAGGGAAGGAGAGAGCAAAGCACGAGAGAGAGCAGGAAAGAGAGAGCGAAAGTGAGAGAGAGAGGGCAAACGAGAGAGAAAGAGAGGGGGGAAGAGAGAAGAAAGAGAGAATGCAAAGTGAGAGAGAGAGAGGGAAACAGAGACAGGAAAAAGAGAAAGGGGGGGGGCCGAGCGCAAGAGGGGCCCCCAGTAGGAGAGAGTTTTTATAGCCAAAATCGAATGGGGTCTTTGGGTCTGCAAGCTGCCTTGTTGGCTGCATACAGTGATTGGATCATATAGTAGTTGCTAAGGTTGTCATCTTCTGCCCTCAGAGAGATCAGGCAGGGTCTAGATGTAGGTCTCCTTTGCACCAGAGGGGTGGAGGTCGAGTGTTCAGCCTTGAGTGGGGTTAAGTGTTCAGACTTGAGGCAAACAGCAATAAGGAACCAGACAGATGGGGTGAAGTGTTCAGCTAACATTTCTTTAGCCTGCTCCACAACTAACAAGAATTACCAATCTAACTTTTGGGTATGTGACCAAGGGACATAAAATCATTATGTCAAAGAGAAATCAGTACTCCCATGATCACTTCAGTAAGTATTGACAATAGCCAAGACATAGAATCATCCTAAGGGTCTATCAATGGATGAATACATTTACAAAATGGAGTACTATCAAGATTTAGGAAAGCAAGAAATTCTTTCATATGCAACAACATGGATAAACCTAGAGGACATTATTATAATGTGATATAAATATTGCACAATCACATTTATATGTGGAATCTAAAACAATCAGACTCAAAGCAGTGGAGGGTAGAATGTTGGTTATCATAGACTAGGATGGAGGAGGTATGGGATGATGTTAGTCAAAAGGTAAAAAGTTTCAGTTGGGGGGAATACAATTTTGAAATCTATTGCACAGTGTGTTGTATATTTCAAATTTGCTAAGGATAAATTTCAAATATTCTCACCCCCCTAAAAAAATACTCCAGCATTTGAAGTGATAGGTAATAATTAGCTTGATTTAATCATTCCACATTGGTCATATCATACGGCATATCATTTTGAAATTCTATACATATACATAATTATATTTTTAAATTTATAATCCAATTTTTAAAATCAGACAAAAAAGAAAGCAGTTAAAAATATCAGAAAGTGATAGATTTCACAGTGAAATGAAGAATATCCAATCTATTCAATAGATGAAGTCCTGAAGAAGACTCAAAAATAATTAATAGGTTTTGGTAGGAGGATAGACATCTAGATTGATAGAATAAATAGAAAATCCAGATATAGATTCACAAAAGTAACCAACTTATTTTTTAAAAATTTTCAAATTAATTCAATGAAGGAAGCGTAGTCTTTACTAGAAATATTGATAGTGCAATTAGACAGCCTTAGGCAAAAAAAAAATCACATGAAACCCTTCACTTTATATCAAATGGATCATAATATCTGATCATATAGCTAAATATAAAATTACAAAACTTTCATAAGAGAGGGGAAAATCTTCATGATCAAAAGTGTTCTTAGACATGATACCCAAAACACAATCCCAAAGAAAATTTTGAAAAATATGATTTTATCAAAAATAAAAACTTTTGCTCTATGAAAATTCATGTTAAAAGGATAAAAATCAGGGCTGGGGATGTGGCTCAAGTGGTAGCGCGCTCGTCTGGCATGCGTGCGGCCCAGGTTCGATCCTCAGCACCACATACAAAGATGTTGTGTCCGTCAAAAACTAAAAAAATAAATAGATAAATATTAAAATATTCTCTCTCTCTCTCTTTCTCTCTCTCTCTCTCTCTCTCTCTCTCTCTCTCTCTTTTAAAAAAAAGAGGTAGCATGCTCACCTGGCATGCACGGGGTGCTGGGTTCGATCCTCAGCACCACATAAAAATAAAGATGTTGTGTCCACTAAAAACTAAAAAATAAATATTAAAATTTTCTCTCTCTCTTTTTTTTTAAAAAAAAAGGATAAAAATCAACTTCTAAAGTTAAAAATCTATCCAATAAAAGACTCACATGTAGGATATATAAAGAACTCTCTAAGCAAAAAGAAAATAAACAGTTCAATCAGAAAATGATCCAAGGAATGGAATAGAGACTTCACAGACACATGAAAAATAAGTACATTAAAAGATGTTCAGGCCAAGCATAATGGTGCATGCCTATAATCCCAGCCACATGGAAAATAAGTACATAAAAAGATGTTCAGGCCAGGCATAATGGTGCATGCCTATAATCCCAGCCACTTGGGAGGCTGAGGCAGGAGGATCCCAAGTTCAAAGCCAGCTTCAGCAAAAGGGAGGT
>NW_025999900.1:14750756-14822125 GCF_001458135.2 Marmota marmota marmota
CAAGCCTGGTACAAAAAAAAAAAAAAAAAAAAAGGAAAAAGATATTCAACATCATTACTCATCAGGGATTTAAAATATTAAAAGTTCCTATAACACATCTATTAGATACATGAAAATAAAAAATACTAATAGTACTAAATTCCAAAAAGGATTCACAGAAACTGGGTCTCTCATAATTATAGTATAGTTAAATAGAATAACCACTCTGGAAATCATTCTATCAGGTTTTTAAAAGTTAAATATACATTTTCTATATGTGTGAAGGTTCTCCTGGCAAATTATATAATTACAGTTACAGAGTTATAGAGAGATTGATTGAGAAACTGGCCTACATGATGAAGCAGGCTGACAACTACAATGATCTAGACAAGTGAGCAAGCAGAAGACCCAGGAAAACTGATACTGTAGTTCCCATCTAAAGACTGGCAGATTCCAAACCCAGGAAGAGCTGACATTTCAGTTTGAGTTTGAAAGTAGGTAAAAACCAATATCCAGTTCAAAATAAGTCAGGCAGAAGAAAATCTCTGTTACTCAAGGGAAGGTCAGCATTTTTGTTCTATTCAGGACTTCAACTAATTGGATAAGGCTCACTGAATTAAAGAGGGCAATCTGCTTAACTCAGTCTACTAATTTAAATTTTAAACTCCTCCAAAAACACACTCACAGAAACATCTAGATATTTGAGCACTCAGTGGTCCATTCAAATTTAAATATAAAATTAACCCACCACATGACCCAGCACTCACATTCCTGAGCATTTATGATAAAAATTTCACACAAATACCTATACATAAATTGTAGCTGTACTTATAAGAGCCTCAAACTGGAATAAAACTAAATATCCTTCAAAGGCAATGAATATAGAAACATACCATGAAATACAAACATAGAAAGAAACTATCAACACACAGAAAAATGTAGATGAATTGCACAGTCGTATGATAAAAAGGCAACTTCAATGCTTACATACTGTATGACTCCATTTGTTTAATTTTCATTCAATGGTAAAATTATAAAGATGGAGAATGTCATAGTTTTCAGACTGGATGAATTCAGTACAGGTCCATATACAAGCACATTCTTGAGTCATAAATATTTTGTGAATGAACCTATTAGACAAGAAAAAACATGGATCTCAATAGCCCAACTCTGTCCACAGATTGGGCTTGGCTATATATCTAATAAGACTGGTAATTCTGTACTTGATTGAGATTTATCTTTGATGAACACTCCCATGGGACCTAGAATATTAATCACATTACTTGCCTAGTGAGAGTAGACAACCCACATATTTTTCCCGTTATCTCCTTCTCACCAGTGTTCTAATTGGTCCCTGGACATCAAACATAAACTAGTTTGAATTGTTTCTTGAAGTGTTTCTCCCTCCAGTCAGAATAAACAAAAATATTTATTATCTGTCCTTCAGGGAGACTTCAGAAAGGGATTGAGGACTGTAGCTGAAGGATGTCTTAATCAGACTCAAGTAGAAATAGGGAGAGGAGACAAGGTAGCCTGTTGTAAGATCACGGGCATCGAGGCCACTTGCTTATGCAATTTCCCGACAACTTCAAGACTTACTCAAGCCACATTTTGTATACATACCACTTCTATTTGATGGTGGATAGAAGCTGTGCATACCCAATTTATGGATAGTTCATAGTGGGATAACTTAATTTTTGTTCTATTCAGGTAAATAACCAAGCATTCACTCATTTCTTAGGCTTGCAGGTGTCTCTCAAGAAAAGATTAGGTATATGCAGAGGATACAATACTGTGTCCAAAATTCTATTGGTCTTTGCTGATTCACTTTTAAAGACATGCTAAAGGTTCTACATAGCATTTCTAACTGCCATAGACACTTCACACACCACTGCACACATCATAAACTGCAGTTAGGCTTACGGTGGTTGTGAACTGTTTCTATACTGAACATGCACAACTGTTTTTATTTGTCATTATTCCCTAAATAATATCATTTAACAACTATTTACAAAGCATTTACATTATATTAAATATCATAGGTAATTTAGATAGTGATTGAAAGTATATGAAAGAATTGTTTCAATTTTATGGAAAAACACACTATTTTATCAAAGGGACTTGAGCATCTGCAGATTTGGGTATCTGAGGGGTCCTGGAATCAGCTCTCTGTGAGTAACAAAGGATGACTGAGAAACAAACACATATACACATAGAGAGACAAGTTCTAATATAAAATGGTTCAACTTATGATTTTTTCAACTTTATGATAGTGCAAAAGTGATATGTATTTGGTACATAATCATACAACAAACTTTGAATTTTGATCTTTTCCTGATGCTAGGCAGTGACAGAAAGCCACAGCTCCAAATCAGCTACATGATCAAAAGGGCAAACAAGGAATACTCTATAGAGTACGCTGTGTTGCTGAGCTATGATGTTCAGTAGGCTAGATGTATTGAATGAATTTTTGAATTACAATATTTTCAATTTATAATGTTTCTTTTAGGATGTAATATCATCATAAATTGAGGAATGGATATATATTTCTCAACAGAAAGAGAAAGAGATTTTAAGGAATTGGTTCATATTATTATGGAAGCTTAGCAAATCCAAAATCTTCAGGGAAACTCAAGCTTTACTGAGAGTTCACTGATTTAAATGTTAATCTCATGCCAAAACAACATCCAGAATAATGTGTGTAAATATCTGATCACTGTGGCCCACCCACACAGATTAACATCTGAAATTAACCATCACCGGTGGTAGTTCTACTGGCTTCCACTTGGTCTTGCCTACCATAATAGTTCCTACTCCAACTGTCAGAATTCCTCATGTGGGAATTCTGCCACTTTCTGAGTATATCAATTTCAATTATTCCTACTGGAACCTTGGGAATAACCACAGTATAAGTTCAGGGACGCAATGAGTCCAACGTGAGACAAACCTAAGACAAAATTCCATTGAAAACATATTCTTCCTAAATCCCTAAGCTCCCTTGGAGACCCAGAGAGAGTTCTGTGTCTCTAGAATTTATGTGAGCAAAATCCATGGTCCACTCGTCACCAAGCAGTCTGATTGTTACCCTCTTAGTAATGTATAATCATCTAACAAATGGTCACAGGTCTATTTAGGAAGGATGGCAGGAAGATTAACAGTATAAATTAAGGAATTCTTACTTATAGTAAAGAGAACTCAGCATTTATCTATTAAACAGGCTCTAGGTCTGTGAATTGACTCCAGTCTGGAAATTGGTTGAGAAGCTTTCACTCCCTATAAAGTGATTCAAGTCAATCTTCTGTTTATCATGCTGAGGACTTTTTCACTCACACAGAAAACGTAAGCTTTAGAACACCACCCATCTCGTTCAATTCTTGGAACATCATGATCAACTACCCCGTGCTAAAGGTGATTGCAGTTCACAATATTTTGAGTACTGCTGTCAGTTGGCTCATACCCATCTTGTGTTTGGTGATAATGCTCCACCATTAACAGAGAGACCATCATCCACGGAGAATTCAGCAAATTCAGTTTGATTTCTATAATTCTTACTATAGTTTTCAGGGTACACAGAAAAGCCAAAAGACATCCCGCCCCCACCCCCGTACACACACTGTGAATAAATAAAGAATATATCTTCTTAAAGACACAGTAGATAATAGATTCAAAATCCACTAAAACTGAGCATTGGTCCTTAAAAGGTCACTGATAAAGCTGAAATAAGACAAACGCTCAACTCAGAATTCGATAAAATTATAAATTAATAACAAAAGCCCCAAATCAAAGGTTTGTACATCTGGAAATATCAAAACTTTTTACATTAAACAACCATTTGGTGAAAGTAGGAAATCAATCTTAAATTAAGACATTTCTAAAAAGTGATTATAATAAATATGCTTTATATCAGATACCATACAAAAGTTCTTAGCCCTATAAAGATCTTATCCCTAGATCCTTATATTAATAAAATTGGAAATAAAACAAAGATGAATTAAATTCTCAATTAGAAAAATAATGTTATGAGTACCTTCTGACAGACCTTCTTAATGTCTTTATTATTAAAGCCACTTATTGAGTACTTATTATGAAAGCCACTTATTAAGGTAGATATATGAGGCGGTTTACATACAAACTTCATTTCCTCCTTATAATTACAAAAGGTATCATTATCCCCATTTTACAGATGAAGGAAAACCTGGAATAATTCATTTAAGATATATGGCAAATGAGTATGAGAGTCATGGTTTAAGAGGAAATCTGTCGGACTTGGTACTCTCTTTAACTCAGCCTTATGCTGAGCATTTAGGTCTTTGCTGAGAGCATTCTGGTAGTAATGTTTTCATTTTTATATTTTAACAATGTCACGGATGCCTTGAGAAATCTGCTTTTCTGTTGCCTATACCCATGGTTTGGCCTACAGCATGTATCTCTTTTGAGCCTATGTACATGAAACTCCAGGACTGGGAAAGGAGAGAAGAGGAAAGAGAGGGGAGGGGAGGGGAAGGGAGAGGAGATCTCAAAAAGCAACTAAACAAATTCATGAAACTAAAAATTTTTATGGCCAATAAAGAATTAAAGAACACAGTTAATAAAGGATACAGTTGCAGTCAAAATTTACTCTCATGATAGTCATCTGAATTTCTGTGACTTTCTATTTAAAAAGAAAATCCACAGCTGTCAAAAAAATATATACTCACATCTGGTTTTGTGAAGTATGAGAGTGAAGTCCTTCCTGTTCCTAAAGTTGGCATGTTCCAGTCCAGACACAATGAATTGCAAGATATGTGTCAAAGCTATAGGAGCATGGTTGTGCTACCCCAAATCTCTATTTTAAGTAGTAGCATTTAAACAATTTGATTTAAAGCATTTCAAAATCACTTGCAAAATTTACACTGAAAGGTAAAAGAGTTCACCTGGAGACAGGAATAGGAATCACTGATCAAAATAATTTAGTCATTTCTTTTACACACTTACAGGCACATCACCTTAATGTTCTTCTCTAAGAAGAGTCATTCTTATTTATGGCTGAGTAATATTCCATTGTGCCAGAACTTTCTCCCAATCATGCTGATTCTAGTAATCCAAGTCAATTCTTTGAAAATTGATGGCCTTCACAGTGGAAGTTTCTAGAAACCTGGCTTTCAATACAATAGTAGAAATAGACATTTAGGCAAAAAAGATCAAGAAGAGCTTGCCTATTAATATTCATATTTGGGCTGGGGATGTGGCTCAAGCGGTAGCGCGCTTGCCTGGCATGCGTGTGGCCCGGGTTTGATCCTCAGCACCACATACAAAAACAAAGATGTTGTGTCTGCCGAAAACTAAAAAATAAATATTAAAAAAAATTCCCCCCCTCTCTCTTTAAAAAAAAAATTCATATGAATGTACAGTAGCTAAAGCCCAGAAAATTTAAGGCAATGTGTCAATGGTTAGTGGAACAACTCCAGCACAGGAATCCAGAGAGATAGACCATATATTTTGCTCTACCTCAGACTGATTGTTGAACCATGACCAATCTTTGATTACTCAAAGCCTAGTTTCTTAACTATTCTATGGAGAAATATTCTCTTTTTTTGAGGTTTTTAAAAACATATATTTTTAATTTATATTTTATTTTAGCAGAATAATATAGGCTGGGTTGAAACAAGGTTGCCTGGGCTTCCCTTCATCCCTTCATCCCTTAGTAACTGACTTTGGACAAATTACTTAACCTCTTTCTATATATCAGTTTGTCTTTTTCTTTCTCTCTCTCTCTCTCTCTCTCTCTCTCTCTCTATTTTATTGTTTCTTCTATAAATGACAGTAGACTCTGTTTTTATAAAATTATATGTGCATATTTATATCTTATTCTAACTAGGACTCTATTCTTGTGGATGTACATGATGGTGGGATTTGTTTAGGTTTTTTTCATATGTACATAGAAAAAATGTGTCAGATTCATCTCACTGCCTTTCCTATTCATGTTCTCTTCCTTCCCTTTATTCCCCTTTGTCTAATGAACTGAACTACTCTTCCTCCCCCAACCTCTTAATATGGTTTAGATTCCACTATCAATGAAAATATTCCACCTTTGGTTTTTGGGGATTGGCTTATTTCATTTAGCATGATGGTCTTTAGATCCATTCATTTACTTGTAAATGTCATAAAGTCATTCTTCTTTATGGCTGAGTGATATCCCATTGAGTATATATCACATTTTTTATAGCACATATTCTTTATCCATTCATCTGTTGAAGGGTACCTAGGTTAGTCCCATAGTTTGGTTATTGTGAACTGAGATGCTATATACATCGATGTAGCTGCATCACTGTAGTATGCTGGTTTTAAGTCCTTTGAGCATAAACCGAGGAGTGGGATAACTGGTCAAATGGTGGTTCCATTCCAAGTTTTCTCAGGAATTTCCATACTGCTTTCAATACTGGTTTCCCCACTTTGCAGTCCCATCAGCAATGTATGAGTGTATCTTTTTCTCCACATCCTCACCAATATTTATTGTTACTTGTATTCTTAGTAATTGCCATTCTGACTGGAGTGAGAAACTACAAATCTCAGTGGAGTTTTGATTTGCATTTCTCTAATTGCTAGAGATATTGAACATTTTTTCATATATTTGTTGAACAATCTTATGTCTTCTTTGAAGAAGGGTCTGTTCAGTTCCTTTTCCCATTTATTGAGTTATTTGCATTTCTGGTGTAAAGTTGCTTGAGTTCTTTGTATATACTAGAAATTAATGCCCTATCTCAGGCACGCATGTCAAAGATTTTCTCCCATTCTGTAGGCTCTCTCTTCTCACTCTTGATGGTTTCCTTTCCTGTGAAGAAGCTTTTTAGTCTTATGCCATCTCATTTATTGATTATTGATTTTACTTCCTACAGTCTAGGAATTTCATTGAGGAATTTGATTCCTAAAACAACATAATGAAGAGTGCCTACATTTTCTTCTACTAGGCACAAAGTCTCTGGTCTAATGTCTAGGTTCTTGATTCACTTTGAGTTGAGTTTTGTGCAGGGTGAGAGACAGGGGTTCAATTTCATCCTGCTACATATAGATTTCCAGTTTTCTCAGCACCATTTGTTGAAGAGGCTATGTTTTCTCCAATGTATGTTAAGGCACCTTTGTCTAGTATGAGATAACTGTATTTATGTGGGTTTGTCTCTGTGTCGTCTATTCTGTTCCACTGGTCTTGGTGTCTGTTTTGGTGCCAATAATATGCAGTTTTTGTTCCTATGGCTCTGTAGTATAATTTAAGGTCTGGTATTGTGATGCCTCCTACTTAACTTTTCTCACTAAGGATTGCTTTGGCTACTCTGGGCCCCTTATTTTTCCAAATGAATTTTATGACTGCTTTTTAAATTTCTATGAAGAATATCATTGGAATTTTAATAGGAATTGCTTTAAATCTGTATAATCATTTTGGAAGTATGGCAATTTTGACAATATTAATTCTGCCTATATAAGAACATGGGAGATCTTTTCAACTTCTAACATCTTCTTCAATTTCTTTCTTTATGTTCTGTAGTTTTTATTGTAGAGGTCTTTCACCTCTTTTGTTGATTCCCAAGTATTTTATTTTCTTTGAGGCTATTGTGAATGGAATAGTTTTCCTAATTTATCTTTTAGTTGGTTCATTATTGTGGTACAGGAACACAATTAATTTATAGGTGTTAATTTTATACCCTGCTACTTTGCTGAATTTGTTTATGAGTTTTAGAAGTTTTATTTTTATTTTTATTTTTTATTTTTGGTCTTCTAAATATAGAATCATGTCATCAGCAAATAGGAAAATTTGAGCTCTTCTTTTCCTATTTGTATTCCTTTAATTTCTTTCTTTTACTAATTGCTCTGGCTAAGGTTTCAAGAACTATATTGAATAGAAGTGGTGAAAGAGGGCATCCTTGTCTTGCTCCAGTTTGTAGAGTGAATGTTTTCAATTTTTCTCCATTTAGGTTGATGTTGGCCTTGGGTTTAGCATATATAGCTTTAACAGTGTTGAGGTGTGTTCCGTCTATCCCTAGTTTTTCTAGTTTTAACATGAATGGATGTTGTGTTTTGTCAAATGCTTTCTCTGCATTTATTGAGATAATCATGTGATTCTTTAAGCCTATTTATGTGATATATTACATTTATTGATTTCAGTAAATTGAACCAATCTTAATAAATTTCAATTCTGATATGAAACCCACTTGATCATGATGCACTATCTTTTTAATTTTTTTTTATTTGCTAGTGTTTTACTGAGAATTTTTGCATCTGTGTTTATCAAGAATATTGGTCTGAAATTTTCTTTCCTTTGTGTGTCCTTGACTTTGGTATCAAGGTAATACTAGCTTCATAAAATGTGCTTGGAAAAGCTCCCTACTTTTCTATTTCATGGACTAATTTGAGGAAGATTGGTATTAGTTCTTCTTTAAAGACCTAGTAGAACTTGGATGTTAATCCATCCAGTCCTGGACTTATCTTTGTTGGTACACTTTTGATGGCTTCTTCAACTTCATTACTTGAAACCGATCTATTAAAATTTTTTATAACCTCCTGGTTTAATTTTGTAGGTCACATGTCTCTAGAAATTTGTCAATGTCTTCAAGATTTACTAGCTTGTTGGAGTATAAATTTTCAAAATAGTTTAATTATCTTCTGTATTTTAGTAGTACCTAAGATGATACTCCCATTTTTTTCATAAATTTTGACAAAATATTTCTCTCTTGCTTTTAGTTAGTTAGCTAAGGGTTTACCAATTTTGTGTATTCTTTCAAAGAACCAATTTTTGGTTTGATTTTTTTGAATTGTCTTTTGTTTCAATTTCATTGATTTAGGCTCTGATTTTATTATTTCCTGTCTTCCATTGATTTTGGTGTTGATTTGTTCTTCTTTTTCTAGGGCCTTTAGATGTCATGTTAAATTATTTATTTGATGACCTTATATTCTTTTAATGAATTATCTCAACGCTATGAACTTTCCTCTTAGAACCTCCTTCATAGTGTCCCAGAGATTTGAGTATGTTGTGTCACTATTGTCATTTACTAGATATTTTTAAATTTCTCTTCTTATTTCTTCTGCTATCCATTCATCATTCAATAGTGTATTAGTCTCCAGGTGTTAGAGTAGTTTCTGCTTTTTGTCTTATCATTGATTTCTAATTTTATTCCATTGTAATTTGATAGCAAATACAAAAATAGAGATAATAGCCTATATTCTAAGAGTTGCTTTGTGGCCTAAAAATGTGGTGTATTTTAGAAAATGTTCCATGGAGTACATGCCATGGGTGTTGAGTCCTTCCTTTATGTTGTGTTGCTCACCAAGATTCAAGTTGGGGTTTAAGACTTCTCAACTTCCATTCTTGGCAGTGTGGTGTGGGTGAGATATGAGGAGCTGTGAGCTCTGCTCCTAGGATGTGTTCACTACTGGGTTCAGTGAGAGGAGTTCCCATGGGTGGAGTTCCCAGGTTTGGGACTTAGGTTTAGTTAAGTTCCAGGTGTTTTATTGCTTGGTAAGTTGTCTGGTGGTATTCAATCAACACACCTCTAGAGCCCAGTAGATGCCAATCTACTTGGGAGAATGAACTTAGGGAGTCTTCCAGGGTTCCACTCCTGGGGCTAAGAAACTTATCCTTCACTGCTTATGTTGCACACATATACTGCCCTTTATGGCCTCTGGTGGTCAGTCGCCATTTGCCAAGTGATAAGCAGTAAGCCAAGGGACAAATTACAGACCACCCACGGAGGGCCAAGCAGTGCCAAGTGCCATGTGATTGTCAGACTAGGAGCACGTGATGGGCTGAGAGCAAATCGGCTGGTTAAGTAGTTGGCAAGTACTGGGTACCAGCACATCCACCCATTCAAAATTGCTGACCCATTGTAGCTGGCCTTGTGTGCCCCTGGGAGCTGCCAAAGAATTGAAGGGTGCCAGGTTCTGCCTGGTCTCCTTAGCTTGTATTCCCCCAGGGAAAATGCTCTCAATGTGATTTTCCCCAATTTGCTAGGCTCAGTTAAGTCTTTGCTAGGCTCTATAATATCACACAGAGAAGCTGTGAACTCAGTTTCTGAGTTCCCAGTTCCCTTGGCACTGCTGCATGGTTGTCCCAAGACAACATCTGGCTCGATTCCCTGTGGATGATTGTTAAACTCAGGGTATCTTTTATAGACCCATCCAATGAGTCAAACAGACTTTGATTGGCTGTGACAGGCTGCCCCTCCAGTCTCAGGATTTTCTAGGTTAAGCCTGTTCATAGTATTTCTCAGCTTTTTCTGTCCTTGTATACTAATTGCATCTGCTCTAGCAAGCCACTTATCTCTAATTTTGTACCTTTTTCTTGTTTAATGTACCTAAACTTTCTATTTTTCTAAGGCTCTCTGTCCAATATTGAATATTAGTGCAATTCTTTTCTTTACCTACCTCAGGGAGAAGCAGTGTTCCCACTGCTCGAAACCCAAGTAGCCAAGTGATGAGAAACACTGTTATGCTCTAATGCGCCATCTTGCCTCCTTTCAGAATATTCTTTCTCTAATGTGTGACTGAATTCTAAAGTGTTATAATATGTGATTCTTGGCAAGATGGCAAACTAGTGTGGCTACTGGCTCTCTCCCCAAAATCAGCCTTTGAGAAACTATAACTTTTAGAAGGACATATAAATTCAACGAACTAGAAAAAGACAGAGACATAAACCTATGGGGAAAAGCTTCTTAAACAGCTTTGTTGGGAGAAAGGAGAAGAGGATGTTTAGTAGTTGCAACTTGGATGGTAAGATAACCAGAGAAGTTGAAAAATATATCGGAGGACAATACTAAAGTCCTGCTCTTGTCTCTCCCTTATGTTACCTGGGAACAATTACTACCTAAATCATCACCCCGGGCATTACTAGCAAGAAATATCCCAGAATGCTGATGGAGGTTTGCAGAGGTCTAATCAAGGCTAAACAAAAGTTCAAATAAGATGACGAAAGATTCTACCATCTACCCTCAAAACCAGCTACCCTCAGATATTTACTTCAGAGCCGTGGAATAACAAACCAAGAAGATATACTTCCTCATGTACTGTGTCTATCTATGAGTCTAAACGCAAAACCCTAAACAAGGAAATTATCTAGCAGAGTAGGAGCAAATAGGAACTACTAACAGTAGTTGTATAGGTTTGGAATCATATATTCCAGGGTAAATAACCTCAATCTCCTTAAATTCCTTAGGACTGATATGCGTACCTGGTCTTTGACCCTCTTGTAAATAGTTGCAAATATCCTTAAATAAAAATAGCTGAACGCAGGAAGGGGTTATGGTCAGCTATAGAGCACTCACCTTGCATGTGGGAGGCCCAGAGTTCAATCCTCAGAACCACATAAAAATCAATCAATCAATCAATAAATACAATAAAGGCATTGTGTCCAACTACAACTAAAAAATATTTTTTTAAATAGCTAAATAATTAAGGAGCACAACAGCTTAAAAGAAAAGCAACTATGGACTTTTGAAATTTGAGAAATTCAGCATGGATTAAAATTATTTAAAAAGATGGACTAAGACTTAAAATAAGAATGATGAATATATTATTTATAGTATATTATAATAAGGAGATACGAAAATGTATTTATACAAAAAGAATAAGATATCATTAAAGTCATTATTAGGTATAAAATAACAGTTGAACAAAGAGAACACTAAAGATGGGGAAAATAGTATGATGGACACCACTAATGAAATAAATAAATCAGCTAGAGGATCATATTGAGAAACTTTCTGGGAAGAAGCAGAATACCAAAGCAATGGAAAGATGCGGCAGATTCTATTTGAACAGAAGTAAGTCCTTTTAAAATTCAGATAGTTTATTAACTCATGTGCTTGGTGAAATCAAGAATGGCCCATGTACTGGCTCCCGGCATCATTTATCCCATCAGATGGCATTTAAACAAAGGCTTTATAAGGAACCACACTAATTGCAAGAAGGAAATGTTATTCTACTGAAAGTCCATTTTATAGACTCATATACTTTAAGATAAGTGAAGAAGATATCCCCCTCCATCCATCAAAACCAGGGAGGTGACAAGAAAGTATCTCATGTAGCCTTCTTGGTAGACAGGGAGATGATGAACAGAAAATGGCCTGTTTGCAGCTCTTCACAAAGCCACAATACTCTCATGTTCCAGAAGCACTACAGGGAATTTATCCAAGACTCATATCAGCTGTAGTTTAAGACATCTACAGAAACTTTTCCACACAGAGAAATAACACAAACAAAAATAAACAAAGCCAAGAAACTTGGATGGTGAAAATGGAAATTCTAATTTTGGATAACAGGAGATTTATATATATATATAAAAAAAAATATATATATATATATGTGTGTGTATATATATATATATATATATATATATATATATATGAAGATACAAATGCAGAGCAGTTAAAATATTGAAGTAATGAAGATGAATTTTACAGAATTAAAGAAAGAAAAGACCTTAGATTGAAGTGTCTAAAAATGTGTCAACATTGAAAGAGAATGAAAAATCTACCCATGAACATGAGAATGGCCATATTGAGAATATCAAAGTCAAAGAGAAGATTTTGAAAATCTCCAAAGAAGATAACCGATAATTAAAAGTTAGTTTTACATTTGTATTTTGGATAAAAATAAATATATTAAGGCAATAAAGTAATACTTTATATATTTGAAGGAAAATAATATTGAAGTTAGAATTTTATATCAATGTGATGGTTATTTTGTATAGTACTTTGGCCATGGATGCTGATTTAAATATTATTTCTGAGTGTGTCCCTGAGGATTATTTCCAGATGAGATAAGCATCTGAATGGGTGATCTCAGATTACTGCCCTCCTCAGTGGGTGTGTACCATCCAAACCCTTAAAGACCAGATTATAGTGAAAGGTGGAAGAACTATGAATTTGTCCTGTTGTTTAGCTGAGGTACCTCATTTCATTTTCTCAACCAAAATTCACACTACTATTATCTTTGCCTAAAAATTCTACAAAAAAAAACTCATTTTTTGTGTGTATGAATTCATAAGTATTTAAATTTGCATAGTTGATTAAAGTATTAAAAGGTTTTAAATTGGGGTTGGAAGAATCTGAGTAAATTCGCTCTCGAAGTCTAAGAAATTAAGTGCTGCCTATAGACACGGCTTCTTCCATGTCTCAATGAGCCTTTCACTTAATTGACTTGTCTGGGCTGGTGTTTAAAAAATAGGGGGGGTTTTTGGTTCTAAATTAATTCCTAAAGATCTATCCTAAATTATGCCCATAGTATTCCTTTAAATGTGAATTTTTATAAGGAAACTGATTTTTATTGAATTGTTTTTAATTGGTATCTTATACATCGAATTGGAATTCATTGTGAGATGTTCATGCACGCACATGACATAGTTTGCTTCATTTCATTCTTCTGTTCCTTTCTTCCCAGCACTTTCCCCTCCTCTTCATTCCTCTTCCGCTTCTCCATTGTTCTCTCTTCTATTTTCATGAAATCCCCCACCTTTCTTTTAAATTCCTTATTTCTAACTTGTGTATGAAAGAAAAAACATTAAAGTTTCTGACTTTGGCTTATATAATTTATCATGATGTTCTCCAATTCCCCAACCATTTACCAGCAAATTCTATAATTTCATAGTCTGTCTTTCTTTCTTTCTTTCTTTCTTTCTTTCTTTCTTTCTTTCTTTCTTTCTTTCTTTCTTTCTTTCCTTCTCTTTCTTTCTTTTTTATGTTATTATGAACTCAGGGTCACTTTACCACTGAGCCACATCCCCAGTTTTCATTTTTTCATTTTTATTTTTTGTGACAAGGCCTCACCAAGTTGTTGAGGCTGATCTTTAATTTGCGATAATCTTGCCTTAACCTACTGAGTCACTGGGATGATAGGGATGCATCACCACACCCAGCTATAATTTTATTCTTTATGGCCAAATAAAACTCCATTGTGTATATATGCCACATTATCTGTATCCAATCATTTTATCTAGAAAAAAATAACCCTAAAAAATCATATGTAAGAATAAAAGACTCAGAATAGCCAAAGCAAAACTGAACAATAAGAGTGTGGCATCACAATATCTGGTCTCAATTATTCTACAGAGTTATAGTACAAAAACAGTGTGGTGGGAAAAAAAATGGAAAAAAAAAACCCAAGTGTTGTATTGGTATAAAAATAGATATAAAGACCAATGGAATAGAATAGATGACACCCAGACATATTCACATACAGTCATCTGATTCTTGACAAAGGTACAAAAAAGATACATTGGAGAAAATATAGCCTTTTAACAAATGGTTATCCATATGTAAAAAACTGGATATCCATATGTGGAAAATGAAACTAGATTCTGATTTCTTACCCTGAACAAAAAATCAACTCAAAGCAGATCAAAGACCTAGGAATTAGACCAGAAACACTAAAATGGCTAGAATAAAGAATAGGCACAACACATAGGCACAGGCACCAACTTCCTTAAGAAGCTATAAGAAACAAAACCAAGGGCTGGGGTTGTAGCTCAGTGGTAGAGCACTGGCCTCCCACATGGGAGGCCCTGGGTTTGATCCTCAGCACCACACAAATAAAATAAAGATATTATGTTCAACTACAACTAAAAAATAAGTTTAAAAAAAGTAAGAAAACCAAGAATCAATACATGGAATGGCTTTAAATTAGAAAGTTTCTTCACACAAAGGAAACAAGAGCATGAAGAAAGAGCCTACAGAATGGGAGAAAATTTTTGCCAGCTACCCTTCCAATGGGAAGATTAATATCCAGAATGTATGTGGAACTCAGAAAATTAACACCACAAAAGCAACCCAATTAAAAAATGGAAAAAAAAATAACTAAACAAACATTTTTCAAAAGAAGAAATACAAATGGCCAGCAAATATTAAAAAAAAAATGTTCAAAATCTTTAGGAGTAAGGAAAATGCAAATCAAAACTACAGATTTTTTTCTCACTCTAGTTAGAATGGAAATAATCAAAAACAAAAATAATAATTAGTGATGGCAAGAATGTGGGGGGAAGGTACACTTACGCATTGTTGATAGGACTGCAAAGTAGTACAACCACTCTACAATCAGCATGGAGATTCCTCAAATGACTGGGAATGGAAGCACCATATGATCAAGCTATCTCACTCCTTGGTATTTATCCAAAAGGAAATTAATTTTTAATTCAGTGTTTTTGTGCTGGAAGTATTAAAAAAAATACTGAAGCTGAATTTTTTTGTCTGACACACACAAATAAATCTTAAGAATGTGTCCATATATGTATCTTATATTATCGGGAGCACATCAATGCAGAAACAAGCCTTGAATGTGACTCCCAATGATCCCAGACTTCATACCGTCCCCACCAGGGTTGGACTGTGTGGCCAATAGAATATGGTAGAAAGAATGAATATTACTTCTGAGATTAGGTTACAAGAGGAAGCTTTTGTTTTAGGTCTCTTCTCTTTCTCTCAGACCATTTCATCTGTGAAAGGACAATTGACATGTTGGGAGCAGCCCTTCATACAGAGAAACTAAAGTCACCTACAAATAGCCACTTGAGAAAGGACTGGATCCTCTAGTCCAGTAAAGCCCTCAGGTGACTGCAGTCCCAGATGGTATCTTGACTGCAATCTTGTGAGAGATCTTAAACAAGAACTATCTTTCCTTCAGATTCCTGGCCCTCAGGAATTGTGTGCGGTAATAAATATTGTTTAAGCTGTTATGTTTGGGGTTAATTTGTTATGTAGAAATAGATAACTAAAACAGGATATGATTGATAGATGTCTACTGATTAAACAAGCTGATGAATGAATAACTATAAAATTATAATTTTTGAGAATTAATTTTTTTAAAGTACAAATAATGCTAGGGACACTAAAAAGTCAAATCTATATTTAGACATTTTTTTCAGATAAGGTAGACAACCTGAACTAGGGCTGTAATTCTATTTTAATTCAAATAAATGATTTTAAAATGTTTTATCATTTTATTGTCATACTTATAAAAGTAATTTTTACAAAGCATTAGTATCTTAATCACCATTTGATGCCCATCAGATTTTTATTGTAATAAAGAAAACAGTATTTTAAATACAAACAATTCTTTGCGAATATCGTTGCCAAATTTTTCAAAAATAAATAAGTGTTCACAAAGTATGTAAGCAAAAGACCAAATTTAGGACATTTACCCAATCATCAGTTTATTCTAACATAAAAACAAAATAAGCCATATCCTCACATTTAACCAATTATTTTCTTGAAAAACTGGAATCTATTTATCAAAATGCATGCTTCCTTTTCCCAAAAGTAACACTGAATGCTATTTATCAGATGTATAAACCCTTGTTTAAAAAGAAAGATAAACTTAGACCTAAAAACTTCTACATTAAGATGATATAGGAGCTTTCAAGCAAGTCAAATAAATGTATTTTAGAATGGTTATTCATTATACCAACGCCAAACTGTGATTTATATCCAATTTGAAACATTTTCTATTATATTCATACTTGGTAGCACTCTTTCCTTTTTAGCTTTAAGAATAAAAATTACAGAGAAAAAAAGAGAAAGCAAGCAAAGATTAATAGGATGGAACTTCAATGGTTTGATACCTTCTCAGTTGCTAAAATAAATCAACAAATAGGTCAAGAAAGTTACCATCTCATCTTAAAAGCATCAACCATGGAGCATAATGGGATTTATGCATATTAAAGTAGCAGGCTGCAAATGCCAGCAGATAGCACATTGTCATTTAAGAGGAACAAAAAGTAGCAACATTATCTACTATATAATACAAATTAAATGGGAGATCACAGCTATTTTAAAGGCTTGCCTAAAAGTGTAATAAATTTAACTTTAGTAGAATTGCAATCTTTGATTTTTTCAGTAGAGTTAATATATTCATTCAAAACCATGATTTTAGCAACCTATAAATGTAGAATTCACTTACCAACAATGACGAATGTGTTTATCTATAGCTTATTTTTTTCTCATAGGAAAATCTATCCATTAGAGTACCTCAAAGCATGTACAAATAAAACTAAATGTCTATGTTTTCTCAAAAGACAAAAATTAAAAGAGGATTATATTAGACACAAAATTCATTTTGAAGCCAGATCAATTTAATTGTAATAAAGAATTTGATCTCTTCTCTTTAGCATATCTAAAATGGCCACAACCCACCCCACCCACCAGAGAGCCTTAGAGGAGGGGAATCTAGCCAGTGAAACACAGCCCAAAGCAGTTCAAACACTGAGGAAAAAGGAATTAAGCTTTTAATTCAATCCTTTAGATGGAAATTTGAAATTGAGAAACTTGGAGGAAACTTTTGTCATCAAGATTGTTATTCCCATGTTTGAGCACTGTTCTCACCAGAAACCACAGCGACACACAAGGAATCTTCCAACATTTCTACATCTCACTCCAGATTCTTCACGTACTTCTAATTCCCCATAACTTCTCTAAACAATCCTTTCTTTCTCCCCATAGGTTAACCCCCCAAGTTTCCTATCTCTTCAGTTTTACGAGATTTTAAGAAACACACATACATGATTAATTCACATTATGCAAAGGACTGTTCTGATCACAACCTTTCATAGGATTTACCATTCTGAATCTCTTCAGAAAAATGTGCTATACATTAGTATAGCAATTAGTAGCTCTTTATTGCTCATTAAACAGAGAAAATCTATTTCTCAATACTCTATTTCAATCTAGCCCAAATATACATGCCTTTTTGAATATATTATTTTCTCAACATAACCCCTATAAAAATATTGTAATCATTTCTATTGAACCTAAATAAGAATAGAAATAAATCATTTTCATATTTAACTTAGTAATAAAGAGCTAGTTATTTCCACTTGTTGTTCCTACATCATAGGAATTTCAACTTTTGTTGCTCATTGGATAATCTGCACAAGTCCAGATTTGACTCAATCAGTATTTCCAACTGATTTCTGGATTCCTGCCCACTGAAGGGTGATGAAAGGGACAGTTTGGCTAATCTAGAACTGTGAATGCTGGTACATTTAATCAATTATAATCATAACTTTGGGTTTCAGTTTGATTTTGTGCTTAAATAGATTCAATTTTTATCAATTGTTGTAACTAATGAAGAGACCAGAAGGATTTTGGCTTCTCAAAAGCATGAATGATAAAGTAAAATTATTTACAGGTTGTTACTTTTATCTGGCATTGTCACATTTATTGACTCAAATGAGGATGTTAGATGCACCATCAGGTCATGATGCTTCTCTGGCCTAGATCAGAAAAGATAAGAAAACTCCAATCTGGGAAGATCAAGCATGGGTTACCTTGCATAAATGTTCAGATATGTTGTCCTGAGTTCTACAATTATTCTTAATAGATAATATATTCTGAATAGATAATATTTTCTTCTTTTTCAAATCAAATACATAGGTTCCATTTTATCTTTTCTGCAAAGGCCAATGTTTTAAAAATGGTGGTTAGAAACTAGTTATTCAGGATGCAAGGGAACAAGGGGAGGCACTGGGGGAAAAAATGATGACATTATGCTCTGTCCTAAATACACCACCACCATGAATACCACTCTTTGCAAAATTATAATGCAGCAATTATTTTCAGAAAAATAGAAGGAAGCCTCATAGAATAAAGAAAGGGCATCAGGACAAGGGAGAAGGGGAGGGATAGGGGAAGTTCTGGGGAATTAGATTGACCACTTATGATATGTGCATATGCAAATATGTCACAGTGAATTCCGCTATTATGTATAATTGTAATTTACCAATAAAAAACATAAAAAATTTCAGGGGTGATTTCTCAACAACAGCAGACATAGTAGCTCTAGACCTCACTAACAACAACTATCAAATCCAAACTTAGTAACAGAGATTCAAGTTTTCTATAAGGAATTTATGATCAAATTCTCTTTTCCTTCTATTTTTTCTCTTAAGAAAGACTACCTGGGCTGTGTTTACTATTATTTAAAGACAAAAAATGTGAAATAATATACATCTACTCTGCCCTCATTTTTAAAAAGAGTTATTTTCGATGATGTGAGAGGGAAAAAAAAAGAGAAATGTGTCACATTAGATTGGGTAGAGAGAGGTGATGGGAGGTGAGGGGAGGGGAAGGGGGGATAGGAAGGGCAGCAGAATAAAATAGACACTAGTATTGCTGTATGTATATACGTGGCCATATAACCAATGTGATTCTGCAACCTGTACACTTGGAAAAATGAGAAATTATACCCCATTTGATTCAAATGTTAAAAAAAAAACAGTTATTTTCATCAGTGTTTAGCACAGATAAAACACCAGGAACACAACCCTTAATTTTCTATGGCTCAATCAAAATCAAAGAGCTCCACTTTGAGTCCTTCTTTAAGGCCCTGTTTGAGTTGGGCTGGGCTGCATAGCATACACATGACAATTACCAGTCAAACTGCTCACCATCTAGTTTTATGAGGTCATTATGCTATATCTAGATATAATTCCTGATGAAATGTATTTAACTCCTAAAGGAGTCCCTAACCAATTCTATGCTATTTGATAAATTATGGCCACAGAAATGGTGCTGGGAATGTACACTAATTGCTTCTAAAATTAAGCCTATACTGAGACTAATCACTCTACCTTTAACTCATCTACCATTTCTTTTTAGTCCCTTCTCTAAGATAGACAACATTTACCAGGTGCAATGGAGAAAAAAGTGAAAACAGCCTCTTCTCAATTATTTTATTCGAGGGTACTAAATTACATCATGCCCAAACCAATGCATAGATAACGGAAATCTTCTACAAAATACATTTTCCTACTTAAGTTAGCAATCATTACCATCAAATGAATATTTTGAGAGTTACATCTTTGGCGGGTAATCATGATTTGTCTCAGTGCGAAGAAAATCTGGATGACTTTGTTCCCTAGATTCTCATCCTGTACAGTTGCCTAATTTCTGGTGTATGTGCACTGTGGATTTCACCATCCTCTAATGAAAAGGCATTACATAAATTCCCTCTGGAAATTAAACAGAAAAGACATGCTTTTACAAACTTGGCATATTTCTTGGAATTGATGCCTACTGACACAGTGCATTTTGAACCAATTACTCTAATGGTTCTCAAAGAATGTGTTTGAATATCATCCCTCTGCATTATTATCGAGAGCCTGTCTTTATGTACAGTGACTATGTACAAGCTTAAACAACAGATGCCTTAGATGGAAGATGAGCCTGTCATAAAGTATCTGCCACCTGCTTTTGCCCATCATTATTCCCTTAATAGCTTTCTACCTGTGGGCCTATTGAGCCACCAAAGAGAAGTGCCATTCCCCAAAGTACCACCATGAAAGCAATACTTATGAGGTTGGCATCAGAAAGCCAGCTGAACAGCATTTCCCAGTACACTGCTGCAATATGTCATTTTTGAAAATGCCATGTTAGTGGAGATATGACTTTGGGAATTGACTTAATAACAATAATAAAAATAAAAATGGCTGGCACTTAGCAAGGAAAGTGTCTTTCATCCCGAAGGGCCCACAAGTGCTTCAGATTCAGAAAAGCAGTCAAACCTAAGAAGGGTGACAGCACTCAGCCCAGCCATGAAAGCTGGGAAAGTGATTGTCAAAGAGGAAAGGACAAGCTTGCCTCTCAAAGATGTATCATACGCTTTTTATTTTCCATGTGGAGTGGAGTGATATCACCTTAGATTTTCATCTCTTCAGAATAGATGACAAAAATAGACTTTTGTGTCCCACTCTAGGTAGAAACTATAGAGTAGTAAAGAAAATTGACCTTGCAGCAATGGAGCTCAGATTTAGAAAGTATCAAAATGGATCCAAATCACCATAGCACACTTTCTGACTCTCAGGATCTCACTGCAGCCACTGTTAAAATATGAGCTAAGTGGGTTTCTACTTTTAAGAAAGAGAGGTAATGAAGAATGAATTGCTGGTAATTCTGGCCCTCACAGACCTTGTTCACAGAAAAGGTTTCATCACGCTGGCTAATGGCTTTTTGATCGTGCTGAATGAAACTACCATGGTGGGACTAGCTGAGTTCTTAGATTTCATGTATCACATTCATGTATAATGTTGGCCATGGGGACATATTCTCCAATTCATACCAAGAAACATCAGTGCACAAATGGTTGTTAAGAATATTATTATACTGGGTCGTGGATAGTCAGTTATGTTCTTTTTAACGTAAGCATGCCATAAGCTCTAATCTTGGCAAATTCAATCTGAAATCTACCTTCATTGAGTACACACTACCATAGTATTGAGATGACTTAATCAGTTTGTCCTCTGGCTCTGTTGATAACCACAAACTAACTACATTAAATAAATTCTTTGGTTAAAGTTTTACTTCTTCCAATCGATTTTATGATTTCAGGATTATCCCATTATTTTCAAGAAATGATAACTTGCTTTTCTTCCCTGCCGAAACTCTATCTCATAAAACCTTTAAAAACCTACCCATTCATGCCCTTTTCCTTCCAAGGATAAATTTTCTTCATGGAAATGTGACACTGACACACTGGTAATGGAATGGGCATTTTAAGTGATATTCCTCCTTGAGTGAAGTATGCATGAGGCCTACACACTAGTTCATTTGTTGTCTGTCTGTCTCTCTGCGCCTCTCTCTCTCTCTCTCTCTCTCTCTCTCTTCACAGGAATTTTCCTTCTGGAATTGAAAAAAAAAATGCTAACTCATAACCTTTGAATGAAATTCTCACAGCACAGAAACCTAGCATTACCCTGTAATAGCTCCAAACCTGTCTATCCCTGGCCTTACCCAAGACCTACTGAGTAAAAATCTTTGGAGCTAAGAACCCATATTTTCAAAACTCCCCTGTAGTGTAATATGTTGCTTAAAAATTTAATACAGCTACTCATAATACACATTGAAATGACTGAGCTTTACACACAGTGAAAGTTTTTCTTTTGTTTGTTTTTTCCATTTTTCTCTAGAAGTTAGGAGGTAGGCAATGTCTGGCCAGATAGAGTTCTGCCAAGTCAGTTTTCTCCTTTCTGCTCTGCTATTTTAAATGAAGGCTTCCAACTTTAAGGTTTCAAAATTACACTTCAATATCCTTGTTTCTTTTCAGGTAATAAACAGAATAAAAAAAGAGATGTAAGAAAAACAGAGCACTTTCTAGTTGAGGGATTTCCCTTTAAGCAATCTTCCCAGTATCCTAAATTATTTAAACATCTATCTCATAGCCCAGAGTTTACATAAAAGGCTTTACCTAGAATGTATGGTCTCATACCTGAACATCTTGCCAACCTAGATAGAATTGGTTGCAGGGACACAGGACTAAATCAATCAGTCACTCCAAGTGAATTTGGGCTGACTAAATAAAGACACAGACACAGAAATTACCTTTTTCTTTGGGTTCAGTGACCATTCCTCAGCCGCAGCTCCCACAAGGGGGGCAAGGCAGGCAAGAAAGAGAAGGAGCACATAACCTGGGTTTTATTAATGAAGGGAGCTAATTCATGGAACATTCTATCCAAAAAAAAAGGGGGGGCAAGGGGTAGATTTACAACAAACAAATGGGTATATAATTCAACCCCATCAGGTGACACTCACTCCTGGAGCTGCACCTTTGTTATCTGTGAAGGTAAAGTCCAAATTTCATTGCAATTGGTGCAACACCAGTTCAGTACCTCTTTACTCAGGACTTAAAGGTGGGTACATAGCTCCTGTCCAGAGCAGCTCCCGACAACTGGTTTCTGTTTCCAGGGAAGACGCAGTAAACAGATACTATGCATCTCTGGATGAGCAACTAATAACTGCTGCTTCAAACAGATTCAAAGGTTGGTACTCAATCTGATGTAACTAATAGTAATTAGTGAGTTTTATACCATAAATTATAATAGATGAATCAATAATACTATAACTAATTAATAGTATCCAGCACTAATTGAACATTTACTATTTGCAAGTGAATTTTCTACCATAAATTGATATGCAGATTAATCAACAATACCATAACTAATTAATACTAACCAGCACTAATTGAACACTTACTGTTTTGCCTAAAAGCTTTATATGACCAGTGTCATCATGTAATCCTCACCCAAACATGTATGCTTTATTATTAGTCTCATTTAAATTAAAATGAAACAGACACACAAGGTTTGATAACTTGACTCAGATCACACAGCTAGTAATTTTTAGCAGTCAGAGCCTTGAGTAGCCATCAATCCACACAGCCTCATTTATTTCCTGATTACACACATTTTTTCTCAAGATAGGTACTGCAAAATTTTGAGTATGTTTTATATAGTTACAAATAACACTGAGCAAATTTATCACATTTCTAGTCACCAGCTATTTGCTGCCTTTGCAACCTTCATTTTGAAACCTGAAAAAAAGGCAAAACTGTAATTTATCTTGATACTGAAATTCCCCTAAGAAAAACTGACAACCTTACAGAGGTATTAAGATATTTCCATGTCAAAATACTTTTTATCCCACAGAAAATTCCTTTTCTAAGAAAGTCCCTAAGGTGAATCTGCCAAAGTTACTTAGGTTTGTAGTGCATGGTTTCTCACCACTCCCACATTTCTGAAATCTTTTTTCATAGAACTTGAAGATGGATCGGAATATAGTAGAATTGGATGTAACTGAAAAACCCAATAGATTCAGTCCACTGTGGCTAGTAAATGAATTTTTATAAGAAAATATAGAGAAGTACAAGTCCAGGATCACTCACACAGAAGCCTTCACATTTGCAGTAGGTGAAATCCAACAAATATTTTGATTACATCAAGTCTCTATGACCTATGAGAACATTCTACAATGCTGGATATTTCACCATCAGTAAAAACTTTGTGAGATCTTAAGCAAATTGTCTAACTTTTTGAAACACAGGGTAATCAATTCTGAAAAGGAGGTGGAAATAAAGGAGCCTATTATGCTTTGGATATGACGTGTCCTCCAAAAGCTCCTGCTAATACAAGAATATTCAGAGGTACAATAATTAGATTATGAGAGCTATAACCTATTCAGCTCATCCTTGTTTAAATAGACTGGGTGATAACTATAGACAGGTGGGGCATGACTTGAGTAGGTGGATCACTAGGGGCATGCCCCATAAGGGTATATATTCCCTGTGATGCTTTCTCTATGCTTCCTGATCCTCCGCCCCATGAGCTGAGAAGCTTTCCTCCCTGAGCCCTCCCGGCATGATGTGCTGCCTCACCCTGGGCCTAGAGCAATGGAGTCATCCCTCTTTGGAAAAACTTCTGAAACCATGAGCCCCAAATAAAATTTTCCTCCCTTTAATTGTTCTTGTCAAGTATTTTGGTCACAATGATACAAAAGCAGACTAAAATAGTTTTCTTAAAGTTCCACAATTCTGTGTTTCTATGACTTTACCTTACATACTATTATATTCTACAGTGATCTAAATACCATCTTAGAATAGTAGGGGCTCAATCCATTTGAATTGCTGGATAGAGGTTTAGATGGGAGAAGGATGAATACAGATGGATGGAAATATATTTATACACACGTATACACAAAGCAGTTTTCCTGCCTCAGAAGAAATGCATACTTGTAATTGTTATTATTTAATCCTTTAACATATGATTTATTTTCAAAACAGCTCTGTAATTTGAGAATTTTCAAACACAGAAAAATCACATAGCCATCATTGAACTTGGAAGCATTACCCTGCTATAGAAACTGGAATGTTCTACCCCTATTGAATTGCTAATAGTACACCTATCTTTTGTATTAATTTTACCTGTTCTGAGAATCCTAATGGAAAAATAAATTCCTGAAAACCTAAATTTTTATGTATCATTTGTCCTCTCAAGGATTATTAGAAGAGCATGCATGTGTAGTCCTATAGATAGACCATGTAAAATGGTGAAGAGACTAATAATGATCCAGGAGAGGAATGCAGAATAAATTCCTGCATCAGATCTTTATAACTTTAGTATTTTACTTGACTTAAATTTCAGCCACTAAGCACAGCCATATAAAATCAACTTCCACATTCAATCTATGCGCGCGCGCACACACACACACACAGTATAAACTTTTTAACTTATCTACCATTTGCAATTGACCATATTTCTCTTCCTATTTATCACCAAGCAGAAAACAAAAACTAAGTTTTCTATGTGCACACTTTTTCCTTTTCTAACTTTTCTACATCCTTTTCTATCTACCCTTTCTTGAGATGCTTTTATTCACTTACCTACATTTTGGTTAATATTAGTTAACAATTAAAGCAAGCCTTTGTCTCCAATGAATTTAATCAGACACATTCTTTTACTATTTCTAAGTTATTTTTAATTTACTCATCTTTTCTCCATAAACACATACAGATTAACACAATATCAAACACAATGGACTTGGATTTATATTTTATTATAGATCTTGCTTCCCAGTTCACCCTATTTATATTTCCACTCAGTAGATATCTTTAACATTTCCTCAAGAATCATTTCTTAGAAATACCAGTTTAATTTAGCAACCTATTAGGTAGAGTAAGAATAGCTGAAGGAAAGCTTATATTTAAAAATGCATCAGTTTCAGGTAGATCAAAGATAAAATCAAATGACAAGGTCAAATCGTAAGGCACTCAGCAGGTAATACAGGTGAGTAACTCCCATGACATCTGTGTAGAAATGATTTCTAGCCAGTCATATAAGTTATGAATAATAAACCAAAAAATTAATGAATTTGACTAAATGAAAATTAAGAATTGCTCATTAAAGATAGGTAAAACAAAGGCAACATAAGGGCAGAAGATTGTTGCAAGACCAGGATTAAGAAAGAAAGTATTTACAAAAATATAAAAAATACTTTATCAGTTAAAAAATTTTTTCAAATACCTCATGTGTCAGTTAGCTTTGTATCGCTGTGACCAAAATATCTGACAAGAACAATTTAAAGGAGGAAATGTTTATTTTGGCTCACAGTTTCAGAAGTTTAGTCCATGGTCAGCCAACTCCATTTCCATGGGCCCAAGGTAAGGCAGAACATTTTGGTAGAAGAATGTAACAGAGGAAAGCTGTTCACCTTATGACAGCCAGAAACGACACAACTTGAGAGAAAGGAGGCAGAGATAACATAATCCTACAAGAGTGAGTACATCTTCCAGCCACACCCTATCTGCCCAAAATAATGACCCATTAATCTATTCAAATTATTAATACAGCAAATGGATTAATCTATGAATTAGGTTACTACTCTCATTATCTATTCACTTCACCTCTGAACATTCCTGCATTGTTTCACACATGAGCTTTCAGGGGACACCTTATGTCCAGACCATAATACCCCAAAACAAAAAGGGGCAAAAGACACGCACAGGAACATTTAAAAAGTAGAAATTCAAATAACTCAAACATTTAAAACTTGATTTAATCTCATTACTAATCAGAAAAACATCACCTTTGTTTGCAAAGAGCTACTACTAGACACTCATCTGAATGGTGAAATTCTAAGGTGAAAACAAATGTTGATAATGTAGAGCAAATGTCACTTTGATAAACTGCTGGCAGGAATGTAAATTGGTCCCATCAGTTTGAAAGATAGCTGAATACAATAGTAAAATTAAACATTCTCAATGACCCATTTCACTCCTAAGTGCCTCATAGAAACTACTATATGTGTGAATTAAGATATCCACAAATATGTGTGCTTATACATTGTATAAATGTAAAGAGCAACATTTCTTATAGCCAAACTGGAAACAACCCAAGTATCTATAAACAGGTGCATGGACAAACATTATATGGAAACAAAAATGAAATGACCTTACCTAAAAACAACATAACGAATAATTTCATAAACACAAATATGAGCTAGAGCACCAACATACAAAATAATACATACAGTAAAATTTCTTTTACATGAAGCTCAATAAAATGAGCAAGCAGTCCACTTCGACTTTTTCTGGAATAATGTTCTGTTCTTGACTTGAAGGGTCATTATGTATAGGTATTTACTTAACAACTACTTGTTAAACTGTATACTTATTTTGTTTTCTTCATGATGCATTTCCTAATTTATAACAAAAATTTTAAGGAAACCGGAGATGCCAAAGTAAAGACATTCACATGTGGTCATGAGGCTTAACCGTTTTAATATAAAATTTAAAAGCATTTTGACTTTTTCTTATTATGTTAGCACATAGAAAAGAATAAAGGTTATAAGATTAAATGGTTAGATTCTTTGAATCCCTTTCTAGGCTTCTTGTCCTAGATCAGAAGCCCCAGATTTCTGTGTAACACAGGTGCTGAAAAAACACAGGGGAACACTAAGCACCCTGAAAGCCAGGAAATGGAACCCTTGACATTCAGGGATGTGGCCATTGATTTCTCTGAAGAGGAATGGAAATGCCTTGATCCTGCTCAGCAGACTTTATATAGAGATGTGATGTTAGAGATCTAGAGAAACCTGGTCTTTCTGGCTCTTTATGAGACGGGGTCTCCCTAAGTTGCTGAGGTTGGCCTTGAAGTGGCAATGCTCCTGTCTCACAGGCGTTCATCACCGCACCCGGCTGAGGATACTCATGTTATATTAATACTATTCCTATTTACCAAAGTTTACTGAAATTGCATAACCCGTAGAAACATTTGTGTCAATTTTTTAATTCATGGCTACCCTAAGTTGATATGATGCAGACAACATACAAACACATCTATAAATATAAGTGATATCAAAACATACCACACACATAGCTATATGCATACAGGTGAAAATTTAAAAAAAGATTAAATGATTAATTTTTCATTATTTCAAATTGATGTGATTTTAAAGGAAACAAAAATTTTTTATAATTGTAAATGAAAATAAAGCTGCTCTCTTATTCACTTCTCTTTGCTTCCTCCGCTGAGGAGTGAAACAGTATACTTTCCATGTATTTCAATAGATTCATGTGCATATAGACTATATATAATATAATAATATCAATGTGAAATTTGTTTTAAATGTTATATAAACTATCACATAACTATATTTTTACAAATAATTTTTGATCATTTAAGTATTATATTTTTTATGATGATGTTGATGAATATTCTAGATTTTTTCAATTTGAACTGCTATAGAGTATTCCATAGCATTATTAAGATACAGTATATTAAGTCCATTCCCTTATTAAGGGATAGTTTTATTCTACTTATTTGCTATGACAAAGAATGCAGCCTCGAAACATTCTTATATATGGCTCCTTGCACACGTGAGTGAGAATATAAAGAGTAGAATGTATTTGAAAAAATATAGACAACAATAAAATTTAAATAACTCGTAATCTCATCATTGGAAATAATTTCTTTGAGTATTTTCATATAATCCATTCTTTTCATACAGACACAATGAAATTGGGAAATTGGAACACATACAGCTAAGGTGGAGTTTTATATCCTATTTTTTACTCACAGTGAATAATTTTCCTTGCCACAGAATAGCTTTCAGAAACATTCACCAATGGCTCCATGATGTTCTTTTGTGTAGATGAACTATCATTTATAAACCTTTTCACATTGTCACATGTAACTATTTCCAATTATTCTTTTTCTGTTTTTTTTTTTTTTAGTTGCTCATATAGAACTACTTCTTTCATGTAACAGCCTGCAGTCAACTGAATGTTTGTGTCTCCCCAAAATTCGTAAGTTGGAAACTAATCCCCAATGTAATAGTATTAGGAAGTGGGCCTTTGGGAGATGATTAGGATATAAGGGTAGAGCCTTCATTAATGGGACTAGCGTCAGCTTTCTGTTACTATCACAAAATATCTGAAATACTCAACTTATAAGGAAAGGTTCATTTTGGCTGGTGGTTTCAGAGGTTTGAGTTCATGGTCCTTTGGCCCTGTTACTTTGGGCCTGTAGTGACATAGTACCTCATGGTGGGAGCATGTGATCAAGGAGGCTGCTCATCCCATGGCAACCAGGAAGTAAAAGAGGAAAAAAATAAAAAATAAACAGTGTCCCAATATCCCTTTCAAGTGCCCACTAGTTCCTGCCTTGCAAAGGTAGAACAAAACCTTTAACACATGACCTTTTGGGGATATTCAAGACCAAAACTATAGCAAGAAATAAATGTTCATTGCTTATAAGTTCATGGTATTTTTGTTATGGCAGCATAAACACACTAAGACAGAGGCTGTCCTTTTCCATATTTTTAACATGCTTAGTTTCTTCCCTTCTCTGAGATCTCAATGTCAATATCCCCTGGCCAAAGAGGTATTTTCTAATAGCTCTTTCTAAATTATTAATTCATTTTTTAGTATATTTCCCAAATAATATTTGTCAGGCAATGCCACTCTCTATTTATATATCTTTATTATGTTTCTCTCTCTCCATGAGGGCTAGGGCACAGTTGGTCTTCATCATCCTCATTGTTGGACAGACTGTGCACTGCAGATTCATAGGAGGCAAATTCACATTGTAGACTTTATAGATTTGTATGTTTACTAAAAATGTATTCTACCATATTGCCACAACTTATCTTAAGGGAAAGATCTCCTTTTAAATTTCACTCAGTGTTAGCTTTGGGGTTATTAAATAATTACAGAATTAATGAATGAACACATATTATCACTTAGTGGTTATCTCTGCTATCAACTTTATCCATGCCTTTTATTTTTTAGAATTGCCCGTGTTGCCCCAATATTTACTACACCACACAAAACCAGGAAGCATGATCAGAAAGAAGCTTTTTATGGCACTTGGTTCAAGGCCAGTAATTTTGGACATATAAAAAGAATAGATGAAATACCACATACTTTTTACACTCAAAAATATAAGGCCTGCATTTAACTCATATTTAAATTCATGCATTTAACTAACTTGGCAAAAATAACTTAATAGGGGAGTAACATGTCAAGTGGGCTTGAGGAATCTGCCTTGCTCTCACAGCTCTCACAAGGCTAAGAATACAGTGTGCTTATATTAATTATCTAAAAATTAAGTTTACCTTCTAAAAATTAATTTATCTTCTAAAAAGAAAACTACCCAAAGACTAGTTAATATTGAAATTTAGAATGCTCCTAATTTCAAGAATACCATGCCCTGATACCATTGTGGACCATGAGAATCTACTAAACTTTCTTTAAAACACTACCATACTATACTTGTAAAGTCAAGAATAATGAAAATATATTTGACACACTAAGAATAAGCCTCCTCTACATCTGACAGATTGAAAAATAAACCTTGGCAGGTACATTTCAGCTATGATAGGAACTTTCTGACAGCTTTCCTCTCTATTGCTCAAAAGAAGATGACTTAAATGAATTAATGTCAGGCGGATTAGTAAGATTCTGTTCAAACTGACAGAAGATTATGTCTGTACAGCTACTTTAAACTCTCAACATTAGTCTGAAGAACAGGAAACTGTCTCACGGTTAAGATTTAGTGAGTTTTCTAATACCAAGTGCATTTGTTTGAGGGGAAAAAAAATCAATATTATCTCTACTTTGGGAAGAAAAAGGTAGCACCAGGGCTACCTGATTGAACACGGTTATAGCAGTGTGCCTATACCCTTGATTTTTACTTTATGGACTCATAACTGATTTGGAACAGAGGAAATAGAATATTAACAGTCAACATCTAATAGAAAATCTTTTAACTATTAAAACCCAGTTATTGTTGTTGTTGTTGTTGTTGTTTAAGAATAGCAAAGACCCTTTGAGATCAAATAAAGCAAATGCTTTATTTTACTGACAAGGGATTGAGTAAGCAGTTAAAAAGTGAACAGTTCCTAAAGCCAAATAGGTAATTTTAGACTCAGAAGAATAAAAAAAATGTATCTGTATATCAATGCAGAACTAATTTATTTTAGAGCAGCAACTATGTCCAATAAGCACCAAAAGAAAGAAAATATCACAACTACAATTATACAATTTGGGTTATTATTTGTTTACTAATTACAGAAAATTTATATGAGAGTGTTAACATACAATTGTTAAAATTTTTAACATATAACTGAGGTTGGATTAGGGAATCAGGAGACGTGAGTAAAGCTGGATATTTATTGAACAATATGTAGGAATGTTGGGAAAGACAACAATTGGGAAAGGACAAACCTCTTGGGAGAGTTTTTTAGTAATCCAGGGAAAAGGCCATAAGGGAGAGTTTTGAGTGAACTAGGATAGGAATTGATAATTCACTGGATCTAACAATTAAGAAATAATGCTCAAAAGAAAGAATGCCTCAGAGTATTAGTATCAGGTACCATATGGTACCAGGTTAAGCGCAGGCTAGGAAGTGAGAAAATGAAATCAGTGACCCTGGCATATTGTTCAAGTTTTTTTAATTAAAAATGATAAACAGGAAAATATATGTAAGGTAGTAAAATACTTATGCATGAAAAGTATGATCGTGTTCTTCAGCTAGTGAAGCTAGGACTTGACAACAAAAGAAAAATGGATAGAAGATAGGGCATGCCAGTGGGAAGGAAAATGATATGCCCTTCCACATAAATACAGAAAACCGAAGAAAAGCAAAGATAAAGACTGATGAATCTAGCATAGAGGAAAATTCAGACAGATCAAGGCTGATGACTTCTGAGAAGGAAAGGTATGGTAGTTGAGGAGTCAAGAAAATCAGGACTAGGAGAGGGGACTTGAAAAGAGTAAATAGTTTAAAACATCAAAGCATCTCAGGCTCTTCCTTCTCAGCATGATGAAATGACATCATGCCAATTGCAATATTTTCCATAGAGAAAGCTCCTCAAATATGCACTGCCCTACTTGTTAAAGAACTGAGGATGGCCTTCTCTCTTACCTTATCTTTATACCTCTTTAAAAATTATCTTTGTAATTTCCCTAACATTTTTTAACATAAGCCTATTTTCAAATAACACTATTCTGTACCATGTATACTGTAAGTGCCTAATACAGAATATCCCATTTCCTCCCTCCCATCCCTTATGATATTTCTGTCATCCATTTCACTTATCCATATGCAATAATCGTTTAATGCGCTATTATTACTATTAGTTTTCTGAAAACAATGATCTTCTAGACTAAGAAGAAGATAACATTTTACTTTATCTGCACTTATTTCTGTCCTGGTGTGCTTTCTTTTTGTGGATCCTTGTTTCTGATACATCATTTTACTATGCCCTAAAGAACATCTTTCAATACCTCTTATAGGGCAGGTCTGATAGAAATGAGTTCCCTCAGTTTCTGCTTGTCTGAAAGTCTTATTATTTCTTCAATTTTGAAGGATAACTTCAAGGGCTATAAAAATCTCGATTGGTGACATTTTTTTCTTTCAACCCTTAAATATTTGACTTCACTCTTCCTTCACTTGTACGATTTTGGAAAAACAGGCCAGTGTAATTCTTATTTGTGTTTCTCTATTGTAATTTTTTTTCTCTCACTGTTTTTAATGGCTTCTCCTTGTCTTTGGTTTGTTGCAGTTTTTTATTATATACCTAGGTATAATTTTTAGTTTTTTTCTTTTGTTAATTACTTTTTGGTATGCATTCTTTTGGGTGTTCACTGAACTTCCTGGATCAGTGGTTTGGGGTGTCTCATTAGTTTTGGAAACTTGTCAGACATTATTACTTCAAATATTTCCTTTGCCTATTTTTTCCTTTGCTGTATGATGCATATATGTGTGTGTGTGTGTGTGTATATATATATATATACACACACACATATATACATATACATATGTGTATATGTGTATGTGTGTGTGTGTATGTGTATACATCTTCCAAAGTTTTCTTACATTTCTCCATATCTGCTTCGTTTTCTTTCTTCTTTTTCATTTATTTATGGGTTTGTATGTGTGCTTCAGGGAATCAAACCCAGAGGTACTCTACCACTGAGCTACATCTGCAGACTCTTTTTAAATTTTATTTTGAGACAGGGTCTCCCTAAGTTGCTGAAGCTGACCTCAAACTTTCAATTTTCCTTTTCAGCCTCCTGAGTTGCTGGGAATTATAGGCATGTGCTACCACACCTAGCTCTTTTTTTCTATTCTTTTTTCTTCTAATAAACTCTTCAAAGGCATTCTTCATTTCTGTTTTATGTATATCTGTGTGTATGTGTGTGTGTGACTTCTAATATTTCCTTTTGATCCTTTCATAGAATTCGCATCTCTGATTATATTATCAACCTTGCATTTTGCTGCTTTATTATCCCTTAACTTAGTAATCACAGATTTTTATATTTCCCGTTAATTCTCATATCTGTCATATCCAAGTCTGATTCTGATACTTGCTTTGTGTCTTCTGACTCTGATTTTTTTTTCCTTTCAGATGCCTTGAGATCTCTTGTTGAAAGCCAGGTATATTGCACAGGTCACTAGGAATTGAGGTAATGGGCCTTTGTGGAGAGGATTTATTTTAGGCCAGCTAGCAGTTGGGCTTTGCTCAATGTTTACTATAGGCTTTAGGTTCAGAGCTAGTGGTTTTGTGTCTTGTCTCCCCTGTGGACTTGGGGTTTCCCTAAGTACTCCTCCTCAGTTACTGTCTCTGTCTCTCAATTCATATATAATCCCCATTGGAGCCTTGTGGCCTTGGCAAGGTGTGAAGAGGGAGACATTCTACAATCTTCCAACCAAATCTGTGTTTTTCTGGGTCTGGGTCCTTGCCAGAGATCTTCACAAATGTTTCTTACTGTAGCTGCCCCTCCCTTATGTGGTACAGAGCTGTGGAGAGAGGAACGCCCTTCCTCCTCCATTCAGGACACAGCTCTGGCAAAGGTTCCATGCTGGAAACAAGGCTTCGGTAGAGGATAAAACTCTGACCGCATTCTACTGAATATTTCCTTAACTTTCTAAACTTAACAGTTCATAACAATTTATGGCCACAGTGTCTTCTCTTTCAGGTAACCTTCTGGATATACTTGTCACTCCAAATTTTCAAGTGGCAATTTGCCATATGAATTCAGTTTTCTGACAGAGAAAAAAAAGTGGGGGGGAGAAAAAGTTGATTTTTATCTCGTCCAATTTTTTTCTTGTTTTACAGATTGGAGTGACAATTTTCAGTCTTTCTACCCACTGGAGCTGAAACAGAAAGTTATAAAGTGTGTTGGTTTAAGTCAATAAGTTTGTGATAATTTGTTATGTAGCAGCAGATAACGAATGCCAAACAACAAAAAGAGATCACAAACATTATTCCAGTCACCCAAACACTGCAAAAGCCTAAATAAGCCTTTAGACAGAACAAAGGATCACATGATGCCATTGTAATTTATTTCAGCGACAAGTCAAAAAGTCTTTACAAATCATATTCTAGCCCTAGCCTTTCATTTGAAAGATCATCCAGTTTTGACTGGGCTTATAATGGTAGCTCTATATATTTTGGTAATTTAAGCAAAATGAAAGGATTAGAGAGATTTATCATATATTTTCTAATAGCCATATCCAAAGGTCTTTTTTCACTTTTCATCCTTGTTATAGTATAAACTATCTCCAACTTACTATGGTTCAACTTATGATATTTTTAACTTTATGATAGCATGAAAGTAATACATATTTAGTAGAAACCATACCTCAAATTTTAGATTTTGATCTTTCTCGGGGCTAGCAGATATGTGATATGATACACATTTATGCAGCTGAACAGAGGCAGTGAGCTGCTACTCCCCTGTCAGTCACACAGTCATGAGGGTACATAATCAATACTCTATAGTATAAATGATTTTTCAATCTCTGATAGTTGTAACTTACAATGGGTTTAATCAGGATATAACTCCATCATAAACTGAGCATGTGTACTTGATACTTAGCTCTCTTCTTGAAATAATTTCCTTGAGATGATCCAATTTCTCACTTTGGTTGCATATTTTCAAGATTCCATTGCTGTAAATAGTTTACCGCTACTATTTTGTGACCTTGGAAAGTCAATATAAAATATTATGCACTTTGAAGCCAAAAAAACAGACTCAAAACTGGTTAACTCCAGAAGGTTTCCTCATTTTTAAGTTTGCTTTTCAGAAGGTTAATAAATTTTTAGTTTACTTCTCAAAAGATAGATATTTCTATATGATGCATTATCTATTATCAACAGAGTTGTATATTCTTCCAAGTGGCTCAATGAAGCACTAAATTGCAATATAAATTCAGTTATCCAAATATCTCTCAGAGGTGGATAAAAGCTAAATTAGAATAAGATTCCCATCAAGTTTTAGCTCCACTGAAAGGGTAAGACAGACATGTGAAGTCTCCTCCAAAAATCTCATGTGAGAGGATGCAAGAAAGTTTAGAGGTGAAATAATTGGGTTATGAGAGCCTTAATGTAAACAATGCATTAATGGGATGATAGAGATTTGCTGGGTGGTATTTTTTGTAGGCAAATAGGTATGGCTTAAGGAAGTGAGTCACTGAGATGTGCCCTTGGGCTTATATTTTGTCCCTGGTGAGTGAAGCGCTCTCTCTCTCTCTCTCTCTGTCTCTCTCTCTCTCTCTCTCTCTCTCTCTCAGCTCTCCCACAGTCATGTACTGAGCTACTTTCCTCCACCACGCCCTTCTGCAATACTGTTCTGTTTCGCCTTGGGCAGAAAGCAATGGAGTTGGCGGTATATGAACTAAGACCTCTAAAACCATGAGCACCAAATAAACTTTTCCTCCCCTAATGTTATTCTTGTCACATCTTTGGTCACAGCAATAAAAAATTGATTAAACATATTATTACAAAGTTAAATCACTATATGAATCCAGGAATTCTGGTAGCATTTTTAAATAATAACTAACTCAACTTTTTTGGTAATAACTAATACATCTCTCATTTCAACAAGGAATCATTTTTTTTCACTATGAATCCATCAAAAATCATCCAATCACAAGATTTTATGAATCCTGCGCTTATGTTTACCACTGATTTTTAAATTAATGCTTCTTTCTTACTTTGCTAGCTTCTTTTGCATTGCTCAAAGTCTGGCTACATTGGGCAGAAATGCATTAAATAGGCATGTTGGAATAAACTCATTCTAATTTATTCCCCTGTGCTTCAAAAAATAGTATCCTCAGTGAAGCTTCGGGGTACAGGTTAGTGAAGAGAGTGGCAAGTTCTTTTCTCAAAAAGCAGTATAAACCTGAAAAAATTGACAAGAAAAAAATACCAGAAAATCAGTCCTCTGAAAACTACTCAAAGGGATTCAATGATTTCAGAAGCATTTATGTTTGAAAACTGCTGAAATTTAATTCAAAACAGTGAAAATATGTAGTATGAAGCATTCTAGCATGGAGAGAGACACATCTATTCCTTCCCAAGCTTGTTCACTGTGATATCTGACTATGCTCTACTGGCCTGAGGCTTCCGTATTAATGCATAAACATGAGTCTTATTCAGGCACAACTATGTCAGAGTGACCTCAACCTATCCACACATTCCTGACCTATCATGAAGCTGTAAATATGCACATAGAGACTTGAAATGACCACACAGAAAGTAAAACCCAGGGAAGATCTGAAAACAGTTTGAACAGCTAATGTGTTCTACCAAAAAAGAGCCATCATTGGATAATACAAGACTCATTAGTTGAAAAGAAACAACGCCTATAGGTAGAAATGGTAGAAATCCACAGAAATAAGTAAAGACAGCTACCAACAGCAAACACATAGGCTTATTTAAAAGACTATATTTAAAAAAATCTTTTTTAAAAAAAAGTTCAAGAAAAAATATAAGATTGTACAAAGCAAATATAAGATTGTACAAACTACTCTTATAATGACACATTTATAACAGATATAGATGCAATGTGACAATAAGGGCCTGAGGAAAGGTGAAAGAAAGCTATTAGAACTAGTATTATCCCAAAGTAAACTGTGGAAGATTAATATGCATTTTGTATTCCGCACAGCAATTACTAAAACATATATAGAAAAAAAGAATTAAAATTTCCACTAACATATATATTTATTTCATGCAAAAGAGAGCATCCAAGGACCACAGTGATTCAAAAGAAAGGAAGTATTTTAAAAACAAATAGCAAATGTAAATATAGAAATATCAAAGCCAGTCACTGTGGCATACACCTGTATCCCAGCAACTTGAGAGGTTGAACCAGGCAGATCATAAGTTTAAGGACCACCTCAGCAACTATTAAGGCCCTAATATATTAACATATTAATTTAACCAATATTAAATTTGAGTAATGTAAACATCTCAATAGAAAAGCAGATTGTCAAATTTAATTACAATAAATATATTCAATGACATACTTTCTACGAGAGACAAGAAAAATACTTTAGATTCAAGATAAAACTTAAAATCAAAAGCAAGAGGAAAGTATACTAAGAAAATAGTAACAAATAGAGGAATGGAGTGGCTTGATTAATGTAGGACAATATGGAACTGACATTAAAAATACTTCATTTTACTTCTTGCACTTTAGGAATCTTGTTAAGGAAGTCTTAGTTCCTAAGCTGACATGGTAGAGATTTGGGCCTACTTTTTCTTCGATTAGGAACTAAAATAGAGACCCTGTGCCTAAGTCCTTGATCCACTTTGAATTGAGTTTTGTGCAGGGTGAGAGATGGGGGTTTAATCAACGAATGGGATGGAATCAATCTAAAAAGCTTATTCATGGCAAAGGAAACAATCAAGAAGAGAGAGCATACAGAATGGGAGAAAATCTTTACCACCTGCACCTCAGATAGAGCATTTATCTCCAAGATATATAAAGAACTCAAAACTTAACGCCCCCTCAAACAAATAACCTAATCAATAAATGGGCTAAGGAACTGAACAGACACTTCACAGAAGAAGAAATACAATCGATTAACAAATATATGAAAAAATGTTCAACATCTCCAACAATTAGAGAAATGCAAATTAAAACTACTGAGAGTTGTAGTTCCTCACTCCAGTCAGACTGGCAGTTATCAAGAATACAAGCAACAATAAATGTTGGTGAGGCTATGGGGAAAAAAAGTACACTCATACATTGCTGGTGGGACTGCAATTTGCTGCAACTACTGTAGAAAGCAGTATGAAGATGCCTAAGAAAACTTGGAATGCAACCACTAATTGACCCAGTTATCCCACTCCTAGGGAAGGATAGAGGTACGATGGATTAGACAAAGGGGAGTGAAGGGGGAGCCAGAGGTAGTAAGGATGGTAGGCAGGATGGAAGAATGAATTGGACATCATTAACCTGTGTGCATATATTATTACACAACCGGCATGATTCTACATCATGTACAACCAGAAGAATGAGAAGTCATACTTCATTTATGTAAGATGTGTAAAAATGCACTCTACTGTCATGTTTAACTAATTAGAACATAGAACATTTTTTTTTAAAAAATTATTTAAAAAATACTATTGGAGACAAAGAAGAGCCTTTCATTATGACATGAGTCAACATATCAGGAAAATATAATAATCATAAATACATACTCATCTAATAACAGAGGTCTAACATAGCAAAAAAATTGGTAAAACAATTCTCAAATTTTAGTTTGATATTTTAATACCTCATTCTCAATAATTAATAAAATGTCAACAGAGAACATGTGTAAGCATACAGAACACTAGAACAACATTATCAACTAACTCCTCCTAGCTGCAGAATGTACCCATTTCAAAAGTACACTTGGAATCTTCTTTTGGATAAAACATGTTATGACACAAAGCAATCTCCATTACTTTAGACAAAGTATGTTCCCCAAAAAACAACTGGAAAGTTAGAAATTAACCACAGGAAGAAATCTGGGAAATCAACAAATATTTGCAAATTAAGACCTTTCTAAATAACTCATGGTCAAAGAAATCACAAAATGATTATATTTTACACTAAATAAAAAACAAATCAATTTATTGACTAAATAAGTTTATTTACTAAATATCATAAATATAAAAATTTATTGACTAAATAACTAAACAACTAAAGCAGTGCTTGGAAGAAAATTTATAGCTTTTAATAACAACATCAGAAAAAGATTAAATCCAAAATAAGTAAAGAAAGGAAACACACTTCAAAAGATACCATTAAGAAAAGACAAGCCAATTAGTGGGAGAAATGTTCAAAAACTATATATTTGATCAAAAACTTCTATAAAAAATGATAAAAATTATTACCACTCAAGAATAAGAAAGCAGCCTAATTTTTCAAATGGGCAAATGATTTGAATTGATATTTCACCAAAGGAGATATGTGGATGACTGATAAGCAAATGAAAAGATACTTGTCAACACTAATCATTAGAGAAGTACAAATAAAATCCATATCACCAGACATTTATAATCATGATTATCATAAAAAAGAAAGCACCTATGTATTGGAAAATATATAGAAAAACTGAAACCCCTGTTAACTGCTGGTAGGACTAGTAAATGTTAGTAACAGAAAAATGCTACAATCACTATGGAAATCACTATGGAAGTATCATAAAAAGTTAAAAAACATACTTATCATATGACCAAGCAAATCTAGTCTTAATAATCTACCTAAGAGAATTCTATATGTCATAGAAGAATGTATATAAATATAAACGTTATTCATAATATTGAGACATTCTAAAGGTTTATCACCTGGCAAATACACAAACAAAAATTAATTGCTATTCTATAACAAAAAGAAATAATGTTACAACATGGGTCAATCTATGCTCATCATAAGGCTCCAAATATTAAAAAAAAACAGCACATTATGATTTTCTTTATGTGAAATAACTAGAAAAGGCAAATATATAGACAGAAAACAACACAACATCCACTGTACATTTTAAAATAATAACATTGATGAAAATTGTTTAAAGTTTGATTTCATGTTACATAGCAGGAACAGCCACTTGTCACACATAAAGTCACTTTTAATCATTTTACTTGCCACTTTCACTTGAACTGTGAATAGGTCTAAAATTACAAAAATAAGTCAATACATATACTCAGCCCAAAGAATATGACATTTAGATAAATACTAATTTTAGGCTTAAAATAGCATTATCATTTTTACTAATTTTATCTATTATAAAGCACTTTTTTAAAAAAAATAGAATTCTTAAAAAATCTTGTAATACTCTTACCACCAAAAATTAATGTTTCCTTCCATTTTTTGTTTAGAATAAAACTTGATAATATATAACTAGAATTTAACACTGCTGTTTTTATCCTTACTGTCATATTTCAAATGTTTCCCATGCCTATAAATTTGCTCCGAACCTTATTTTTATCGCTTGTATAATAATATAGAATTCTCTGATTTCATTAAGACATATGACTAAAAACGAGATTTCTATCTCAAAGACTATATATTCATATTCTTCATATATATGGTTAGCTTACTATATGATATAAGTAAATAAAAACACTATAACAATATATAATCCCACCAGGAATGAATGATTAATTTCCCCAGAAAATAATTTTTGACTTATAAAGAAAAGTTATTCTTTCAGTTAGCATTTCTTCAGTTATTATATGGTGGAATTTGGAAGACTTAGCTTATGTTGTGGTGTGAGCTGATAAATACAATCAATAAGAGTGTAAGTTATAGATTATAGATTAGTAAAAAAAATAGATTATAGAGATAAGAATTTGATAAGTGAGATAAGACAATTAATTATAAAGTAAGACCTGTCATAGACAGACCTAAGACACCATTTTACTGCCTTCTATAAAACACTGTTATAAGAGCTGTTTTTGAGAAATTGAAATGAAAGCTGTCTTCTTATAAAATTGTTTTCCCGTACTTTATACCCCACAGAATGTAATCAACTCAGGATATAGTGGTGATGGTGGTGAGCTAGCTACATCATGGGGTTGAGTACATTTATGGGTCTGCATGACTTTAAAATAGATTATCGCCGCTGCTCAGCTAAAATACTCAGGATAAGGTTGTCTAACACTGTTCAGACCCAAAATGCAATTGGGCTAATTGCTTTTTTTAGCCTCTGTAACTTGCTTGCTTGCATGATGCTAAGAAAAGCCCCTGAGTTGGGATTGCTGTCCTTAAATTCCCAAGACACAGGCCAGGAAATTGCTATTCTTCCACAAAGCATCAGTCTCTATGGGTGGGAAACAGTCCCTGGCCAGGTAAGTAAAAGCTCTCTTTTGTTTGAATTGGGACTTAGTGTTTTCTGAGGCAGCACCCCATAACACTAACCAAGTAATTGTCTGATGGAAATTCTGAAAACTTTTAATTATTTAAAGTTTGAAATTCTGGGTCGTTATTTTGTGACCAAGACCTTTGGTTGCATCTTCTGTTTAAAATCCTGAATACATAGAACAACAATGAAATGCATGAATGGTAGAGACTGGATGAAAACCACAAAATTATTATCCCATAAAATCCTTCAGTCTCTATCCTAACTATATCCATCCTTCAAGTTATAGTAAAATTGTTAATTTCTTCTTGAAGATTCTGGAAGCAAACTCTTCCACTTCATATATCCTAGAAAAAAATTTGTTTGCTCCTTGTTGCAGCAGCTTTAATTTTAAAATAAATAAACAAATGCAATCAGGGAAAAATCCATGAATTATTAAAAAACAGATACCTGATTCATAATCTTTAAAGCTATGTTCCTATTAAATTGCCCCCCCAACACACACACATACACACACACACACAAAGATGTGCTGAATTTCTTTAGCAACATCTAATGCTTTTTATGTAGTGTTGCTATGGCATGAATCTTCAGATCCTTGATCTTGGCTGTTTTATGTCAAATTTCTTTAAAATTTCAACCTAATATTCCATTAAGGTCATATAGTGATCACATTCACTAATTATGCTAATTGTGTAATAATTTGAAAAAACTTAAAAGTGATTTAGGGAAACATTGAAACAATGTGTACAACCATCTAAGAAGATGTTTCATTTTAGTTCCCTATTATACAGAAAATTTTTTTTTTTTTTTTTGGTACCAGAGATTGAACTCAGGCTGAGACACTCGGCCACTTAGCCACATACCCAGCCCTATATTATATTTTATTTAGAGACAGTGTCTTACTGAGTTGCTTAGTGCTTTACTTTTTCTGAGGCTGGCTTTGAGCTTGCAGTCCTCCTGTCTCAGTCTCCCCATACAGAAATAATTTTAATATAACTAATTCTATTTACTTTGTTACTCTTATCCTTTTCTTAGCAAAATTCAAAATAAATATTTTCCAATATATTTTCCCTTGGTAAATATTTATTTTTAGTATGATCACTAAAAACACATTACATGCTTAGAACTATTGAGCAAAATTAAGATGCAAAGTCTTAAGAACAATTAGAGAGTTTTCATGGAATTTGGTTAGTTTACTTTTTACTTTGACAAATTGTAAATTTTATTTGTATTTTACAAACATGTGTTGGTTTTTCAATTTCTATCCTAACATTAGGAAAATCATCTCAATAATTAAATCCCATTTGCTAAAAGTTTACTTATGCAACTAAATTTGACATCTAAAAATCTAAACCAATAGATACATTGATTTGGTAATTGTCCTTTTTTTTTTTTTTTTTTTGGTAGTATTGAACTCAGGGGCACTCAACCATGGAACCACATCCTCAGCCCTATTTTGTATTTTATTTAGACAGGGTCTCACTAGGTTGCTTAGTGCCTCACGGTTGATGAGGCTGGCTTTGAACTTGCGATCTTCCTGCCTCAACCTCCAAAGCCGCTGGGATCACATACGTGTGCCACCTTGCCTGGCTAATTGTTCTCCTTTAACTTCAGACTTTCACCAGCTTCAGGCCATCAATCAAAAATATTTGTGTGTGTGTGATTTAAAAAAAAGATCCTAGAAAAGGAAAATTCAATTATTGAATTCTTTAATAGTTCTATTTACACATTTACTATCAATTCTAAACATAGATTTGCCTCAATAGTCTCCTTTTATTATTAAACATTATGCAATTGAAAATTTTGCATCCTAAATTTCACAACATAGAACAGGCTTGTCATATTTTGACAAGTTGTAATCAAGGTGCCAAGACTTATTCAACCTAAAAGATAATTATTTATAATAGATTAAAGGATCATCTATCATTAGTTTCTGCTGAATATGGAAATAACACGGCACTCCTTAAATACACACCAAGTCTTCAGAACGTGCTGCTCTTGGGTAGCAATACTAAGAGCATTAAGGAAGGAGTGATACAAGCAAACCAGGAGAATCATCCTCCAGAGGAGCATTGATTTTGGTAGCTACTCACAGATGAGAGTTCTTTCATGGGAATCCAGGAGTCCTGTGGAGATGTTCCAGCAATTGTTGGAGAAAAATGATTCGAGAATAGGTGCACTTGCAAAGGTAAGAAAAACAACTTCATTTGACCTACATAACCCCTTCCCTAAAGTAGCACAGCTCAGTGGCAAGAGAACTGTCTATAGTATAAAGTTTCCAATGGAAGAAAGCAAGAGCCTAGTAAGTGAGCACATGGAGAGCCTTGTCTTGTTCCTGAATTTAGTGGACGTGCTTTTGGTTTTGCTTTGGACTTGTCATAAATGGCCTTTATGATGTTGAGGTAAGTTCCTTCCATCCCTACCTTTTCCAGTGTTATATTTTATCAAAGGCCTTTTCTGCATCTAATGAGATGATTATGTGATCTGTGTTCTTAATCTGTTTGTAATGAATCACATTTATGGATTTGCATATGTTGAACCAACCATGTATCCCTAGAATGAAACCCACTTGATTATGGTTTACGATCTTCTTAATGTGTTTTTGAATGTGGTTTGCTAATATTTTATTTATGATATTTATATCTATTTTCATCAGGGATATTGGTCTATAGTTTTTTCTCTTGATGTGTCTGTCTGGTTTTGGTATCAGGGTTGTACTAGCTTCATAAAAACTATTTGGGAGAGTCCTCGCTCTTTCGATTTTGTGGAATAATTTGAGAAAGACTGGTGTTAGTTCTTCTGTAAATGTCTGGTAGAATTCAGCTGAGAATCCATTTGGTCTAGGACTTTTTTTGTTGTTTTTAGAATGATTTTAATTGCTGTTTCAATTTCATTACTTGATATTGGTCTGTTTAGGGTTTCTATATCTTCCTGGTTAAATTTGGGCTGATCATGTGTGTCTGGAAATTTGTTCATATCTTCTGATTTTCCAGTTTATTAGAGTATAAATTTTCAAAACAAAATCTGATAATCCTCTGGATTTCAGAGGGGGTCTGTGGTGATATCTCCTTTTTTCATTCCTGATCTTGTTGATTTGTTTCTTCTCAATATTTTTTTTGTTTACTTTGGCTAAGGGTTTTCAATTTTATTTATCTTTTCATAGAACCAACTCTTCATTATGTTGATCCTGTGTGTTTTCTTATTTTCCATTTTATTGATTTTTGGTTCTGATCTAAATTATTTCCTATCCTCTACTGGTTTGGGGGTTAGTTTGTACATCTTTTTCTAAGGCCCTGAGGTGGAGCATAAGCTTAATTATTTGGGATATAATTTTTTAATGTAGATACTAAGTGCTATGTATTTGACTCTTAGAACTGCTTTCATACTTTCCCAGAGAGTTTGATATGTCTTTGTTCTCATTAATTTCTCATTCATTTCATAGTCTCTCCAAAGAAGGCATCTTCCAGACTAGACTTGAGGCCCCAATAGATCTCAGCACTACCAGCCAGATCTTCCCTCAGAGAACACGCCAAAGGAACAGTACACTGGAAGTACATGAATCTTGTACAAAGGGTCAAAATGAAAACTATACATCTTAACCCATCCCACCTGGTGAGAAAGGAAACTAAGTCTTATATCAAACAAATAGCTTCACTCTTAGGTCACTCCCACTGGTAACTCAGCAACCCAGTAACATCCCCCACCTCTTGCTCTATCAGTACTTTACTCAAGAATAATTGGTAGGAAAGACTATTGAACATACACATTGACCACCCATTCTGGTCAAATATATTGTGAACTTCAGTGGACAAGTTCCCTTCAGTCTACAACAAGTTATTGAATTTAGTTTTTTTCATTTTTCATTTTTCTTTTGTTTTATTTTTTAAAAATGCAAATGCATTTAATTTTTTTCCACATTCCTCATGTGTGTGTGTGTGTGAGTGTGTGTGTGTGTGTGTGTGTGTGTGTGAAAGAGAGAGGGAGAGAAAGGTAGTGTGAACGTGTATGAGCATGTGAATTCTAGCTTTCCCTCACTAAGCACCTGCAGGGGTACTGTGTGTGGGTTTTGTTTTTTGTTTTTTTCTGATCTCCCAAGTCCTGGTGATGTCATAGCGGGCATACTCACACCAGGATGGCTCCTACCTCAGCTTTCTGTGGCCAGTTGAGATACAGCATATGCTTACTTAACACCCAAGTGTGCTTGCAAAGCACCCATATGGTTTGCCACCTCTTCCTTCAGGTAAGTTCAGGCAGTGTTATCTAATTTTGTTTTGTTTGGTACTGGAAATGAAACCCAGGGGCCCTTAACCACTGAGCCACATCCTCAGCCCTTTTTATATTTTATTTTGAGACAGTGATGTGCTGAGTTGCTTAGGGCCTCACTAAGTTGCTGATGCTGGCTTTGAACTGGTGATCCTCCTTAGGTAGTGTTTTTTATCTCAGGTTTCTCCCACCAAGACACACCATGGTGCTCCCTGAAATGCAGCTTCCTCTTCTCTCCCCCCCGCCCATTGCCTGTGGTGGGTCTGCTCTGGTAGCCACTATTAGTGGTGGGCTTCCTTTTTTATTTTATTGAATCCACCTTTCGAGTCCCCAAGCTGCTGTGAATCTCCAGTATTAAATCCCAGTGAAATCCCTTTTTCACCCACCTCCCTGAGAAGCTATATATTCTCTACCTTGGTCTCAGGACATGGAACAGCTCAGAAAGCAGCCTCCTCTACTCTGCCATTTTCCCAGAATCTTCCAAAGGGAAATTTAAAAAATATATCTTGAGACAAATGAAAATGGAAACATACAAAAATCCATGGGATACAGCCAGGCACAGTGGTGCATGTCTATAATCCCAGAGGCTCAGAAGGCTGAGACAGGAGGATCGTGAGTTCAAAGCCAACCTCAGCAATTTAGTGAGGTACTAAGCAACTCAGTGAGACCCTCTCTTTCAATAAAATACAAAATAGGGCTGGGGATGTGGCTCAGTGGTCGAGTGCCCCTAAGTTCAATGCCTAGTACCAAAAAATAATAATAATAATAATAAATAAATAAATAAAATAAAAATAAATAAATAAATCATGGGATACAACAAAACCAGATCTCAAAGGGAAATTTATATGTATAAATCTATATGTGAAAAAATATCTGAAATAAAGAACTTAACTTTAAATCTCAAGGATACAGGGGGAAAAAATAAACTGACTAATCCCAGTATTTGTAGAAAGAAATAAAGATTATATGAGCTGGGCAGGAGAATAGCTCAGTGGTAGAGGTCATGTGTGGTATGTGGGAGCCCTGACTTTAACCCCCCCCTGTATCTCCCAAAAATTCAGAGTAGAAATAAATAGAGACTAGAAAACCTGTAGAAAATATAAGTAAGAGCTGAGGCATAATTCAGTGGCAAAGCATTTGCCTAGTATGTGCAGTCCTGGATTCAATCCCCAGTCCTACCAAAAAAGATTAAAACAAAGTTAAAGAAAATGTCTACAAAAACATTGTTTTTTTAAAAAAAAAATGAGACAAACCTTTAGTTAAAGCAAGAATAAAGGGCTAATTTAGATAAATAAAGTCAAAAATGAAAGAAGAGACAATAAAACTGATACAATAGAAATATAAAGAAGCATTAAAAAACCTACCTTAAAAAAATTGTATTGTTTCCACCAAGAAAATGGAAAAAAACAGAAAAATTCATAAGGTCCCAGAAACATATAATATGCCAAAACTGAACCATAAAAACATAGGAAATCTGAACAGACCAATAATGAGTAAAGGGATTAAATCAGTAATCAAAAATGTTCCATCAAAGAAAAGCCCAGGACCTGATATCTTCATTAGTGAATACTACAAAATAGTTAAACAACAATTATTATTAGCCTGCCTCAAAATCTTCCCCCTCAGAAAAATGAAGAGGAAGAAACACTTCTAAACCCATTTTGTGAGCACAGCATTGTCCTGACATCAAAACAAAGATACCACCAGAAAGAAAATATTAATTTTGCACAAGGTATTCAGTATGTTATATGAACATATATCAAATAATTACACTGCATAGCTTGAATATATTTAGTCTCCATTTGAAAAATAAATAATTTAAAATAATAGTAATACAAATTATCTTTAAAAGAAAATTACTGATCGCTATCCCTAATGGACATAAGTATAAAAAATCCCAACAAAATACTAGCAAATAAATTCAATAGAACATTAAAAGTCTCATATATAATTATCAGGTGGGATTTAACCTTGTGATGCAATGAAGGATTAATCTATGCAATCAATAAACTTGATATACCACATTAACAGAATAAAGTACCAAAATCATAGGATCATCTCAATATATGCAGGAAAAGTATTTAACAAAATTAACATACTTTCATACTAAAAACTCTCAACAAATTAAATGTTCCTCAACAAAACAAATCTCATAAAAGAGAAAAATTGAAAGTGTTTCCTCCAAAATCAGGGAAAAGATAGGATGCCCATTTTATCCATTTCCATTTATCATAGTGATAGAAGTCCCAGTCAGGTAAAATTAGACAAAATAATAAAAGTTATTCAAATTGGAAAGAAATAATTAAAATTGCCTCTGTTTATAAAATATTGTCTTATTTATAGAAAAATTTACAAACCACTAAGAATGATTTCAGTAAAGTTTCAGGATTTGTATCAACAATCAAAAATCAGTTGCATTTCTATAAACTAACCATTTTATATGCTATCCAAAAAAAATTAAGAAAACAATCTCACTCAATAGCATTAAAAAGAATAAAATTTAAGAATAAATTTTACCAACAAGGTGAAACATAATTACTCTGAAACTATAAAACTTTGATGAAGGTAACTGAAGAAGATACAAATAAATAATATTTGATGTTTGTTGATCAGAAAAATCAATGTTGTCAAAATGTCTATATAACCTACACTGATATATAAATTCAGCACAACCCCTAGCAAAATTCCAGTGGTGTTCTAAATAGATAGAGAAAAAAATATCTTAAAATTTGTTTGGAACAATAAAGCATCCAGAATAGCTGAAGGAATCTTGAGTAATAACAAAGTTGGATACCTCAAACTTCCTGATTTTGAATTATATCACAAAGCTATAGTAACTAAAACAGAATGGTAGCAGCATAAACTAACACATAGACCAGGGGAACAGAATAGAAAGCCTGGAAAATATTCCCATGCATACACAGTCAATCTATACCAAGATGTCAAGATAACAAAATAAATGGATAATTTCTTCAATAAACTGTGCTAGGAAAATTGATTATATAAAAAAAATGAAATCAGAAACTTACTTCATAACATATATAAAAAAAAAAAATCAGCTCAAGATGGATGAAAGATTTAAACACAGGACCAGAAACTACAAAACTTGACTTTGGCAGTCATTTTTTAAATATGACACCAAAATTACAAGCAACAAAAACAGAAACAAATCAATGGGACTATGGTAAATTAAAAAGTTTCTGCATAGCAAATAAAAAAAATCACAACATACAGAATGGTAGAAAATATGTGTAAACCATTCATACTATAAAGGATTAATACCCAAATTATATAAGGAATTCAAACAGCTCGATTTAAAAATAAAAATAAAAATAAATTAAAAAAAAAAAAAAAAAACAAGTAACAAAATGTCCGTAGCAGAAAATAAATTACTGCTTTGGACTCCATAGCCTTGGACAGCTTGACTACCGCATCTGGGAATCTTTCCATGCACAGGTGTAGAAAGACACGCCGATTTGCACACGGCTTCTGTTAATGGGGCCAATTCCTTGCCTGGCTTGAAATTTATGAGTTCCATAGCTTTGAGTTCAGATGCCCCCTAGCCTTGGGTGCAAGAGACACCAGTGCACCTAAATGGCCTTGAGACGCCAGCTGCCTGGAAGAGGAAGAATTACTGAGCATGTGATAAGGCTCCCAACCAGGCCAATTTCCTATAGCTTCTTGCTTCCTGTTGTCTTAAAGAACCCTTTGTAATAATAAATTTCTTTGATGTGTTTCCCCTATAAAGTAAATGTTGGTGGGCTTTCTCTCTTTAAGATCAGACCCATTAGGTCTTTTCCACCTGTAAAGCCCCTGCTTAAATTATATTTATTGTATCCTTTGTCTTTATTTCTTAATATTTCTTCTTTAGCCTTTTATTTCCAGCCATCCCATACCTCCGTAGGGTTTACTGATTCCCTTGCTGCTCAGATCATGGAAAGAATGAAATTTTAATGGATGAAGGACTTGATTAGACATTTCTCAAAAGAAGGTATATAAATGGCTAATGGGTATATGAAAAGGTGCTCAACACTATTCACCATCAGGGAACTGCAACTCAAAATCACAGTGAGATCTCTTCTTAGGATAGCTAATCAAAATGTCAAAATATGGAAAGTATTGGTAAGGATATGGAGAAAGAGAACTTATTTATTGTTGGTGGTAATGTATATTGGTATTCCCATTATGGAAAACTAAATGGGGTTTCTTAAAGAACTTAAAACTGCTATATGAATAAGCATTCTTACTTCTGGGTATGAAGAAGATAATCTGCATTCCAATGTTTATTAAATCACTATTCACAATAGCCAGACATGAAAACAACCAAGTGTCCATTGATAGGTATATAGTTAAAGAAAACATGAGATACACACATTCACAAACACAAACAATAAAATATTATTCAATCTTTTAAAAGAAGGAAGTTCTGCCATTTTTAACAACATGAATGTCCATGGAAAGTGCTAAGACAAAAATACCACTTGATCTAATTTCCATTTGGAACCTAAGAAAATCAAACCCATAGAAACCAAGAACAGAAGCATGGTTACCAGGATCAAGGGGAGAGAAAAATGGGAAGATGTTGGTTAAAATTTATTTTCAGTAATAAAATGATTAAGTTCTGAAGATGTAATATATGTTAATAATGAGTATAATAATGCATCATATGCTTAACATTTTCTAAGAGACTAGATCTAAAATGTGCCCACCACAAAAATGAAAACTGCAAAATGCCATTTAGCTTCTTCATGGTAATCACTTCACAATGTATATGTGTATCAAATAATTATGCTTTATACCTTAAGTAAATACAATTTCATTTGTCAATTATAGTTAGCATGAAAATATAAAAGAGTACTGAGCATCTTCATAGAAATAGAAAAAGCAGTCATGAAATTTATTTGGAAAAATAGGAGGCCCAGAATAGCCAAAGCAATCCTTATGGAGAAAAGTGAAGCAGGAGGCATCACAATACCAGACCTTATGCTATAGAGATACATTAACAAAAACAGCATGGTATTGGCACCCAAACAGACAGGGATACCAGTGATACAGAAAGAGACAAACCCACATAAACACAGTTATCTCATAATAGACAAAGGCACCATAAATACATTGGATAAAAGACAGCCTCTCCAACAAATAGAGCTGGGGAAACCTGGAGATCCATATGTAGCAAAATGAAATTAAACCCTTCTCTCCCTGATCAACTCAAAGTGGATCAAGGACCTAGGCATTAGACCAGAGACCCTGCACCTCCTAGAAGAAAAAATAGGCCCAAATCTCCATCATGTTGGCTTAGGAACTGAATTCATCAACAAGACTCTGAAAGCACAAGAAGTAAAATCAAGAATCAATAAATGGGATTGTATCAAACTAAAAAGCTTCTTTACGGCAAAGGAAACAATCACTAATATGAAGAAAGAGCCCACAAATGGGGAAAATCTTTGCCACCTATACCTCAGGTAGAGCATTAATCTCCAGGATATACAAAGAACTCAGAAACCTTAACACCAAAAAAACACAAATAACCCAATCAGTAAATGGGCAAAGGAACTGAACAGACACTTCACAGAAGAAATACAAACAGTCAACAAATGCATGAAAAAATGTTCAACATATCTAGCTATTAGAAAAATGCAAATTAAAACTACACTGAGATTTCATCTCACTTCAGTCAGAATGGCAATCATCAAGAATACAAGTAACAGGGCAAGAGCTGTGGCTCAGCAATGGAATGCTCACCTAGCTGGTGTGAGGCACTGGGTTTGATCCTCAGCACTACATAAAAATAAATTAATTAAATAAAGGTATTGTGTCCAACTACAACTAAAAATATGTGTATATATAAAATAAAAATGATTTTTTTAAAAAAAGAATACAAGTAATAAAAAATGTTGGCAAGGATGTAGGGAAAAAGGCAGACTCATACATTGCTGATGAGACTGCAAATTGGTGCAACCACCCTGGAAAACAGTATGGAGATGCCTCAGAAAACTTGAAATGAAACCACTATTTGACCTAGCTATCTCATTCCTTGGCTTACACCCAAAGAACTTAAAATTAGCATACTACGGTGATATGTATGAATGTTTATAACAGCTCAATTCACAATAGCTAAGCTATGGAACCAACTTAGGTGGCCTTCAACAGAGGAATGGATAAAGAAAATGTGGCACATATACACAATGGAATATTACTCAGCCTTAAAGAAGAATAAAATTATGGCATTTGCCAGTAAATGCATGGAACCGGAGAATATCATGCTAATTGAAATAAGCCAATTCCAAATAACCAAAGGCCAAATATTCTCTTTGATATGCAGATGTTAACTCACAATAAGCAGGGGGAAGGGCTGAATGAAAGTTCATTGGTTTATACAAGGGGTATGAAGGGAAAGGAAGGGGAATGGGAATAGGAAAGACAATAGAATGAACTGAACATAACTTTTCCATGTTTATATATGAATACACAACATCATCATGTACAACCACAAAAATGGGAAGTCACATTCCATGTACATTTGAAATGTCAAAAATAGATTCTACTCTTATATATGACTAAAAAGAACAAATAATTTTTTTAAAAAAAAGAGTACTGAGCAGGGAAAAAGGAATGTATTGGAATTCACATTTAGATAGGCAGTAAAATGTATCATTTTTTTAAATGAATGTATGACCTGAATACAAAAATGATTATTTCAGTTTAGATAAAATTAGTTAAAATTCAAAAATAATTAGTATAGAAAACTGGATTTTTAAAACATAAATAATTTAGGTCATTACATTTTCCCTTTAATACATTACCATTGGATTTTGCTCTTCTTATTCAATTTGAAAGTTGATATTAGTGGTAAAGATCATTAGCTATGGAATAGTCTATCTGAATCAATCCAGCAATGGTGAACTAGAGAGTCATTTAAACTCTCTTTCATCTGCATGGGCTGCTATATAACAAAGTATGGTACATACCTTTTAAATAGCAGAAATGTGGTCTCAGGTTCTAGAGTCTGGAAAGTCCAAGACCAAGATAGATTTGAATGGACTATTTTCTGGCCCCTAGATAGTGCTTTCTCACTGTGTCCCCACACGGTAAAGGAGATAGACAGCTCTCTGGGTTGCCTTTTATAAGAGCATTAATTTCATTCCTGATAGGTCTGTACTCCTGACCTAACCACTTCCCAATGGACCCACTTCCTAATACCAATACATTGGTGATTAGGTTTCGATATGAATTTTGGGTGGACAAAAACATTCAGACCATAGTGTTCTCTATGCCTCAGCTTCCTTCTCCTTAATATTGAACAAGAGTACCTATTTCATTAATTTGTACTGAAAATGAATATGTTAGCTCATGTAAAATATTTATATTAGTACCTGACATGCAATAAGTTCTCAGTGAAAGTTAGTTAATACATAGACACCTAACCACCTACACTAACACACAATAAATAATAAGAATGGATGGAAATTCCCTTGGATTATTGAGTACTATTTCATTAAATGTATGTACAATTGGCACAGTGCCTGGCATAACTGTAAGTAGTCAATAAACATTGACTTATTATTTGTGTATATTTCCCAGAATCTGATAAAGTTCTGCTTTTAAATTTTAATTAATAGATTTTATTAAGTTAGTAGAATTTTTTTCTCCATTGAGGTTTGTAAAAGATGATGTATACATGGTTGACCAAATACTTGACTTTTCACTAGACATTATCTAAATTCCATAGGAAGATAATACACACTTATATTGGACTAATTGTACTTGCACAAGATAAATATCATGTCATATTCTACACAGGCAATTTCATAAATAATATGGTTGTAATTTCAAAATCTTCAAAGCACAAAAAGCAATAAATATTTCATGACAGATTCAGGCTATTAAATCACACTTACAGAGAATTCAGCAGTCCACAGACCAGACAGAGATAATGACACCTGGCATCAAAGTGTCAAAAGATTCACCTGGTAAGGAAAAAATAACCCCATTTTATTTAAGCAGGGGGTCAATGTTCAGCAGGCTTTTCTCCTTGGAAGGGTAATGATTTCAATGCAATTACTCTTCAGCTGTCAGAATTCAAAGGTCAGATTTGACCATTTGCTATTTTTACATGTACTTACTATGTCTATCAGCTAGCCCAAAATTTTCAGTAAGTACACAACTAATTTTGAGTGCTAGTGTGAAAGAAGTGAATCATATGAAACAGAGACCATATGTTGACATGTGAAATATATAGTCAATAATAATTGTATATACTAGGTGGATTTGAAATATTTAAGCTTAGAAACTGTTAATGGGGTGGTAATCAGCTTTTTCCCATGATATCAATCAGAAAACCAGAAAGATGCATTTCTCCATATTATTCTTAATTGTAACATAATTCAAAGAATTTTTTGTTGTTTTATTGTATCTTTCTGTAACATTATGCAGATTGCTTAATCACTACTCATTTCTCAATGTGCTCTATAATGAGACTCAATTTTTTACAAAGTTCTTGTGGCATTATCTATTTAATCCTATAAGATGCTTTGGCTATTAGCCTATATCCAATTTTGCCAACTAATGTTTTCAGAGGCTCTTTGCTTTCAAGTTAAAATGCCCAGATGTTCTTTAACCTATGATAAGGTTAAGTCCAAAAACTCCATTATATGCTGAAAATATGTTAAGTGAAAAATGCATTTAATACACATAACCTAACAAATACCAGAGCTTAGGCTACATACAGCATGCTGTAGCCTATCAATTGTTACTCTAGGGATCACATGGCTGACTGGGAGCTGGATCTCATTGCCACTGTCCAGCCTGGCAAAAAGAATATTACACCACAGGTCACTGCCCCAGGAAAAAAAAAATCAAAATTAAAAATTCCAAGCATGGTTTGTATTGAATGTGTGTGTTGCTTTCACACCTTTGTCAAATCAAAAAATCCTGTTAAACTATGATAAGCTAGGGATCATTTGTGAGTAGCCTTTCTGCAGAGATACAGATACCTAATCCAAATGGATCCAAGCTTTTTTTCCTATACCTGAAGTTTGGGCAGGATTTTTCTTACTACTTCTTCTTCCCCTATTTCTGGCTTTGTTTAAAGCTTTATCAAAGTATGATTTATACTGGATAAAAATTTATCCAGTTTAAGTACACAGGTTGATGTTATTGGAGTTGTAAAAATGTCATGGTTTAGATATGAGGTTCATATGTCATGGTTCCCCCAAATGCTCATGAGAGCTTTCAAAGATTTTGAGGGTTATAACCTGATCAGTGGATTAATCCATTGATATGGAATAACTGTTTTGTACCTGTAGGCAGTTAAGGTGTGGCTAGAAGAGGTAGGTCACTGGGGGCAAGGTTTGAGGTTTATTTTTTGTCCCTGGTTAGTGGAGCTGGCTTTCTCTGCTTTCTTGTTGCCATGTCCTGAGCTTCTTTCTTCTCCCACAACCTTCTGCCATGATGTTCTACCTCACGTTAGGCCCAGAGTCATGGAGTCAGCCCTGTATGGAATAAGGCCTCTGAAACCATGAGCCCTAAATAAATTTTTCCTCCTGTAATTGTTCTTGTCAGGTGTTTTGGTCACAGTCAAGACAATATAGACTAAACCAGAAAATAGAACCTGGAATAATTGGAGATGTTATATATTCAATGGTAAATAGTTAGCAATCAAACCTAACAGTGGTTAGAGGTCCTGGGGTATGATCTGTACTAACTGATTGCCTTGACTTCAATTCTCAATTACTCGATGTGTAGGCTCATGTCTAGCAGTCTCTAAGAGAATAATTATCAGAGATAACAGTCTGGATAAGTATGGGGTGGGGACACTGAGTTATATGGTTGTAGAACTGTGCCACGTGGCTCAATACTACATCCACTTTTTCATAGTACTGGCCAATGAAATCACTGTAGTCTTTAGGACTCTTTTCATTCACTTTTACTTGATTTGAACTTCCCAAACTGAGCTCAATGACTTTGGAGCTAATAATGAGAGTAAATGTAAAATAATTTTAACATTGAAATGGATAAAGTACATTTGCTTATTCTAACAATTAAGTTTCATGTCTTTGAAGATTATTTTCACACTTTTCCTGCCACTTTATTAAGAACTTCATTTATATTAGTTATTTAGATTTTCATACAACTGTCATAAAAGCATGACAAGATATTTTCATTAACTTTTTGCTACAGTTAGAGAACTAAGAAAAAAGAGGTTAAATATCTCCCCAAGGTCATCAGGCTAGGACAAAACAGGGCCAAGTAGTCTGACTATAGAGTGCATACTGATACTCCTTCTATTTATATACAAACTCATTACTAATGTTACATATCTAACCACTAACTTAGGCAAAGAAACAATTATCATTACTGTGTAAAACTCAGAAGCAGTCTTAATTAATCACAAAGCATACTTCAGGCATATCCCTGATCATCATAATTAGGCATACAAATGTGTCACATGCATTCTCTGGTTCATTGTCCTGATCAAATCTAGAGAGCTTCCTGACCTGAAGGCAATTGTATTTGTGACAACTCTTAGTTGTCTGCCCTTGATGGGAGCTATTTTATTATTAAACTGAAATTTGAAACAGGCTTATTAGAATATGCCATCAAAATTGAACCTCAAGGTAAATTTAAAAAAAGAAAGAAAGAAAACTTTACATTTGAAATGACACACTTGCCATATCTAATGGATTATTTTGCACATTCAAATTTACAATATAAAAATTAAAATGAGTTTGAATGGCAAGAAATGGTCATACCAAGAAATTTAAACCATAGCGTGCTTCAAAGTTTTTTAAAATTATTTTCACAAATCCCAAGATGAATTCAGTAATTTTTAATAAAGTTTCTTGTTCTCATAGTGAATTCTCAAGACAAATACAGAATAAAATATTTAAATGCATTTTGTTCAATTTTACCAAGCATGCATAGCAAATTATAAATAATAAGTCTAGATCTAGGACTACTGAATTCAAAAAATTACAATACAATTTACTCTGACTTATGAAGACAGCATTTTAAAGGAAGTAAGTAACAAAAAGTACCCTGATATTTATAGAGCAATGCAGATTCACAGAGGAAGGAAATCAGACCCCTGCATTCTTTCAATTGGTTTAATTCTCTCACTTTGCACATTCACCTAACCTTAGAAAACCATAAAACTATTTGTCTTAGAAATAGAATTTATATTACTAAACAGAGTATTTCCCTCCAGTATAAATCAGCTGGATACTTTATGAATTCCATTTTAATAAGTAAATTTGTTCAATATGCAGATCAAACTCCCATGTTAATTAACCTCTTTCTAGAAAACCCTGAATAATAAAATTCAAACAGAGTTTAAATTATAATTTATATGAAATTTGATTTCTATTTTGATAAATAATTTTCTCAGAGTGATTTGCATGTTAATTTGAAGGGTAGTGATCCTATGTAACCAAAATTTTTAGCTGTGGAATATTTCACTACAACATAGGAATAACTAAAACTTAAAAAAAAAAAAAAAACATAAATTAGAAATTCAAGGCTTAAGTTGAATTGCAAAGGAGAAGATGAATGGATGGGGGTAGAAGGACAGGGTGGGGTAAGAAATAAATAGAAACAGAGATGAAGGCAGGCTGCCCAGTTGTGGGACTAGGAAAAGAAAAAGAATCAAATTCTTCCTGACCAAGAGATACTCTCTGGGAAGAGCCAGGAGGTTTATCAAATGCTCTAAGGCTGTGGGCCCTCCTTGGTCTATCCTAGAACCTGGGCACAAGCAGCTAGCAATGAAGCACAAGGAAGGAAAACAGTAAGAGAAAGAAAGTTGGTCAACTCACTTCAAAACAGTATTGAAGAGTTGGAGATGACAGGTTTTCAGGTAGGGGCATCAGTGTTGGGATGAATAATACTTTGCTAAATGCATTTTTTTTCCTCAGAAAAAAACTAGGGGGATGGCTAGAAGCTAAGAGGAAGGAACGTGGCACTTTGGGAGAAAGAGATTTATTAACAGTTGATACTCAGCAACATTTCCTGAATTAATGCAATTTAGGGGGTTCCAGACATAGTCACTTTATTAGTTTACAGACCTTTTTTTTTTTTTTTTTTAAATTTTTTAATATTTATTTTTTAGTTCTCGGCGGACACAACATCTTTGTATGTGGTGCTGAGGATCGAACCCGGGCCGCACGCATGCCAAGCGAGCACGCTACCGCTTGAGCCACATCCCCAGCCCCAGTTTACAGACCTTTTTAATCCACTGACTCTTGACTGCCCAATAATCCCCAGCATGAGCAGCTATGTAGCCTGAAAGATGCACAGGTTGATAATGGAGGCTGAGGAAGCAGGATTTAGAGAAGCAGTTCCTAAACTTCAATATGCATATGAATCAACTGGAGATCTTATTAAAATGCAAGGTTTTATTCACTAGGTCTGGGAATAGGCGAACGTTCTGCATTTCTAATGAACTTCCAAGTGAGCTCACTGTTATCAGTCCATGAAACACAGTTTGAGTAACAAGGAATTAGAAAATAGAAACAATTTCTGAGAATAAAGAAAAATCAAACTTTCTTAGAATTAAATATGGAATAATACAAAAGAGAGGATAATTTATAATCTATATTGTATTAAAAGATAGCAAGACCACAGCCAAACAACAATTTGGTATATTACACTAAACCTGATTACCAAAACACTCTTAGCAAATTCTAGCAGTATGAGCAGCCCAGCACCCAATAAATACAACATTGAAACATTGGTCAAGTAAAAAAAAAAAAAAATGTGTACAATTCTCCACATGGTAAACTAGTATTGAATAACACACTGCCACAAAGAATTATTTTAATTAATACTAAACCTTTCTGAGATTTCATTAAATTTTACAATTTCCATAAATACTGTCTTTCAATTCTAATTGAAAAAAATTGTAGGCCAAAGGTATATCTGTAAATTGGCAGGAATGTAAATTAAAAACTAACAAAACAAGGCATTTCAAAATGAAGAGTGTTTTTTTTTTTCTATTAACCTTCAAAGTGACGTAGGTATGATATGAGATCAATATACAATAACTAAAGGAGAGTTTAGAAGAAAGAAGAGAGAATGAGGTAGAATTCCACAACACCCAGGCTTAACCAGCAAGGGCACTGTTTAAAAAACAAGAAACATGATAAACCAAAAGTAGAATAGTCAAGAGCATGTGGCCTCCATGTATAAATCAAATGACAGTCACACCTATACAGACAATAGGTTGCTTCAGAGAATATTGCATGAAATGTAACAGCACAAAGAACTAGGAAATAAAGGCCCATCTATAAGTGCTATTATTGCCACAGGACAATAAAGAGATTGCATAGACTTTTAAAAGCCTGCTCACAAGTTGACCTTTGGCAGGCATCAGGGAACTTGGATTTTAGGAAGAAATTTCTTGCTATTCCTAAAACTGGTAAGAGTCATTCACTGTGTTAAAACTCAATTAAAAACAATGTAGTCTATGCTGAACACTGTGAGTTAGAAAATACAGTACCAGCTGGACAGAGCACACTTACATGACCAGACCCCAGAAAAAAACACTGGGCACTAATTCTCTTAGACTGGCTCTGGTAGATGATATTTCACATGTGCCATCACAACTCCCTACTGGGTAATTAAATGCAACTCCCTACTGGGTAATTAAATGCATTCCATGGGACAAGGACTCCTTGGAAGCTCAAGCCTGGTTTCCTTGGGACTTCTCCCCATGTACCTTTCCCATTGCTAATTTTGCTTTGAATCCTTTTATTGTTAAAAAAAAAAAAAAAAAAATCACAGCCACAATAAGACTACCTGCTGAATTGTGTGAATCCTTCTAGAAAATCACCAACCCAGGGGTGTTAAATTTCTATTACTATGAGAAATACCTAAGATAATCAACTTATAAAGAAAAAAGTGTTATTTTGGCTCTCAGTCTTAGAGACTTCACTCCATGATTGGTTGGCCCCATTGCTTCGGGCTTCCGGTGACATAACTCAGTGGGAACATGTGGCAAAAGGGCTCACCTCATTGATTGAAAGGAAAAAGGGAAAAAAGAAAAAGGGAAGAGAAAGGGGCTGAGGTCACACTATTCCCTTTAAGGGGCCACCCCCAACAACCTGAAGACCTCTCACTAGGCCGCATCTATTAAGGTTGCACCACCTTCAGATAGTGCCACAGGTTAGGGACCAACACTTTAATACACGGGCTTTTGGGGGACTTCCAGATCCAAACTATAGCACCAAGAAATAGCCTTAGGGACCTTCACATTCCATCCACAATTACAAGGCATAAAATAACGATGGAGAAAAGCCAGACACTGTGTGTAGTTTATGTGAATAGCCTTTAACTTCCCAGCTTAATAGCAGTAGCAGCACCCATCTACATTTAACACGTTTTGAACTTCTTGACAATCCTCGCTTTTTTCATTACAAATCTTGGCCTATTTCTAGAGCAGAAAAACCATTCCTTCCCTGTGTTTTAGCTTCTGTCCTCCACCAGTAAGATGATTCATCTACCACCACTTTAACATAGCAAACCCTCCGCAACAACCACTTTCCTTCCCTCCTACCATTTCACATTGTAAATCTCATTTCTAATTCACTGAAATCTCATTTCCCAAATCTTACTTGATCTTTTTTACTGTCTGCTACTTCTATCCTCATTGATTACTAAAACACTTAGATTTTTTTTCATCCTTTAGGTAAACCCTTATTAGACATAAATTGCATGCTAATGGGATAAAGGGTAAATTTTTAATATACCTTATAAAGGTCCTTAATTGCTTGATCCTTACCTGCTGTTCCAGCTTCAGCTTCCACCTCCTCCTCTGAGCTCCAACCATGTTCTCTGGAGGAACTAAAAGCAGATAATATCTGTTTTTCTTGGCATTTATCATCACAGCACCTTCAAGAGCACCTGCATCATACATAACACTAAATATTTTTGAATGAACAAATGAATGAATGTAGTTAACCCTCTTAGATAATGTGTGAGATTAAAAAGTAAATAAAATTCAGTCTTTCCATAAGGGAATTCTACTAAGAGGTAAAATAAGTAAGTAAATGTAACTGAAACATAAACCAGACAGTTATGTAAGAAAGAAAATATCACCTTTTGTAAAGGGTGGAGAGTGGGGAGGAAGAAGGCAGAATGTAAATAGTTCCCTGCCCCAGCTCTTCCCACAACCATGGTAACCATTGCTACCAGCATCTCTAGTCTAGATTCAAGCATCTTTACTAAACTTCTGACCCATTCTTGCCTCTTACACCTTTGAGATTTTCTCCCTAAAGTTCAGTAAGGGAGATCTTAATAAAACATGACTCTAATATGTTATCTCACTGATCAAAACAATTAAGAGTTTTGAGTAACTGGAAATAAGTAAAGAAGGTGACACAGTGCCACACTTCTGCATTGTTACATGCTCATCTCCACAAATGCTGAAATTCTGTCAACAGGGAGGAGAGCAATAACAGTATAATTCATGACTTCCTTCAAGCTTTGTTACACTATTAAGAGCTCCTGTTCTCCAACAAACTTTACCTCTTAAACTATATAAAATGTTTCAGAGGTAAAGGTCAACTCTATCTCCATGGAAATGACAATTAGAACACAAACTGCATTTTTATAAGAATATAATGTAATGTGGTCTAAAGAAAAATGCAGAAAGTGAAGCTGAGCTACCAAGTATCAAGAAATGATTTGGATGAACAGTGGGTTAATGTCTTGGTGGATTTTGACCATAGTATGGGGCCACAGGATCCCAAAACGACATAACATTTTTGTGCTTGATAAATCAAGCTCCCTACCTCTCAGTGGTATCTCTGTCTTTTCTGCAATCTGCCATTTACAGGAATAATTGTTTAAAGAGTGGAGAGAAGAGTTTTTTAAGTACAGTTGGGTGAATTTGGGGGTGACCTTCAGGCTTCTCTTTGCTTTTAAGATAAAACATAAAGGATGGCTATAGCCCACAGGGCCTGCATCATCGGCCCTTATAGTGATTTACCAGTTCCATCACTCACTGCTCCCTCATCACTAAACTAGGCTCACTGGTTGCTCTCAGTGCATCCAAAACTAATATCAAATAAAGTTAAGGAAGCACACATAGAGGTATTCTAGCAACTATGGGATACACAGGGCACAGAAGGAGAAAAAGCCATGAGGCCATGTAGCAATATGTTGTGGAAACAAGTTGAAGATGTGCTATCTGATTTCATAATACAGATTCAATAACCAGTAAAGAACTTATGCAAGCAAATGATAAGACTACAATTACGTATCAGCACTGACAGGCTGGTTAGAAAGATATTGCAGTCACAGAGGCTAGAGGTGTAAAGGTCTTAGGATGAAGCAATGATCACAGAAATTATTAAACACACATAAGCAGCACTGGGAAAGAAAAACGAAAAGATTTATTAGGGGATAGGAGGTTTGAAGATGAAGAAATAGTCAAAGAGTGGAATGTTTCCAGACCAAAGGAAGTGAGAAATTTTCGCTTTTCACTATGATGAAATAACTGGTACCAGAATAGCCTTCCTTCCTATAAACTACTATAAAATTAGAAGAAGAATAAAAAATATACATACATATATATATATATATATATATATATATATATATATATACACACACACATATACATACATATATATATATACATATACATACATGTATATATATATACATATACATACATGTATATATATATATATATATATATATATATTTAGAAAACAACTCTTTTCAGGCATTAGACAAGAATCAACACAATTCTATGATACTTGAGGAATGGAAAGCGCGTGAAATGAGCCCTACAATTGCCCTCTCTCTCTGAGTACAGCTTCCCAAACTGTACAAAACGAGGAACTGGAGTCCAAGCCAAGCACAACAATCCTATTGAGCTAAGGATCCAAAGTTCAGAATGTATGACAATTAAAGTGTCTGGATTTTGAGAAGCAGGATACCAAACAGCAGGAGGTGTATATAGAATTGGGCACAAAATCTCGAAGGCCCATGGCTGAGGGATCAGCTGCACATGCAAAGGGCAAGACTGCCTGAATTATCACACTGCAGCTGTTAAAGAGAGATGGGAGGATCATGCAGTAAAAGGGAACTTTGGAGTTCTCGCCATTGGACACCAGAAAGCTTGTTCCCTCAGAGTAAAAATCATGCCAGAGAGTAAAATCAACATTCAGCATGCCCTAACAAATCTTAAGACCAAGTCCTGAAAGGTCTGTATAGATTTTTAGAGACTGGTTCTGCTACCATACAGATATTTGAGAAATACCTTCAGCATTTCATAAATCTGAACAATGTATGAAAGATAGACTATACAAGTTTAAAGTGCTCAGTCATAATTCACCTGCTTAATTAGAAAAAAAAACACTTTAATGTATTGTTCACAGTGTCAAGTATACAATAACATCCTTATACATGTAGAAAAATAGGAAAATATGAGAGTAAAGGAGGAAAAATACAGTGAATAGAAATGAAACCTGTCAGGGGGTGAGGGTGTAGCTCAGTGGTAGAATGCTCACCTCGCACATATAAGGTCTTGGATTCAATCCCAGCACCACAAAAAAAAAAAAAAAAGGAAGATAGAAAAGATTTTTTAAAAATAATAAGTTAAGCCTGTGATTGCCCCGGTATTAAATTTAGCACTCAAAGATTTTAAACATGTATTCAAATTATGCTTAAAGAAGTGAAAGGAAACATGATCTTAATGAATAGATAAGAAACCTCTCAGCAGAGAAATGAAAATTATTTTAAAATAGTGAATCGTAACGAAATAACTGAAAATTAAATGATTTGAATTTTTAAAAGCTTAAAAAACAGAGAAAAGAAGAGTCATTAAACTTTGAAGCTAACTCAACAGGATATTTCCAATCTGAAGAAAAGAGCAAAAACAGAATGAAAGGTAAAAATAGCCGAATGAAAATTGAAATGTAAAAATTGTAAACACTGGAAGAAAAAAATATATATGAAAAGGAGAAAAATTTTAAGAGACTGTTGGGGGAGGATAGAAAACAGAGGTAAGAAAGGAATATTTAAATGCCCCTTATGCTAAGGTGATTCTTTAAGCCACAGGACTAGGTGAGCTCAGAGAGAGAAGAGAAAGTGTGAGAATGGGATCTTCTGGGAATTTGTTTCTTAAAACATCTAAAGAGACAGATGAATGAATCAAAGTAATAGGAGAAAAATCAGATAAAATTATAACATCAAGTTAGCTGAAGAAGAAGAGAATGTCAAGAAAAAGGAAGTTTGTCAAGAAATGCCAGAAAAGAAAGAGTATGATTCATAATAAAAATTAATATTGGATTTAAAAATAAGAAATTCACTGATGAAATCTAGTAGGTAAAGAGGAAAAAGAAGGTCACAGAAAAGATGGGAAATTTGGATTTGTTGTTTACAAGAGCACTGAACCTACTTCTTGGCTGAGAAAAAAAGAGTTTATGATAGTAACCAAAAATTCAAGAGAAATGATTACTAATAATATTTAGTATCAGATTAGAAGTGACTGGATGATTGAAACACAGAGGCAGGCTTTTTGGTATAGAAATAAAGGATTAATGAAGAAAGAAAATTCCAAATGTAAAGGAAGTAAATTGAAAACTTTTGCATCAAGTGGCCTGAATATTATTTTTTAAAGAAATCTAGGGTAAAGATGTCCATCTCATTCCACCATCTTTCCTGCCCCCATCCCCGGTCCACTCCTCTCCCTCCCCTTTGCCCAATCAAAGTTCCTTCGTTTTTCCCATCCCCCTTCCCAATTATGGATCAGCATCCATTTATCAGAAAGAACATTCGGCCTTTGATTTTTTGGGATTGGCTTACTTCATTTAGCATGATATTTTCCAACTTCATCCATTTATCTGCAAATGCCATGATTTTATTTTTTTAATGTTGAGTAATATTCCATTATGTATATGAAATATACACAGTCATCTATTGAAGGGCATCTAGGTTGGTTTCACAGATTAGCTATTGTGAATTGAGCTCCCATAGACATTGATGTGGCTGTGTTAGTATAATATACTGATTTTAAGTCCTTTGGGTATAGACCAAGGAGTGGGATAGCTGGGTTAAATGGTGGTTTAATTCCAAGTGTTCTAAGTAATCACCATACTACTTTTTAGATTGGTTGCACCAATTTGCAGTCCCACCAGCTATATATGAGTGCCTTTTCCCCCACATCCTCGCCAACATTTATTATTGTTTGTATTCTTGATAACTGCCATTCTGACTGGAGTGAGATGAAATCTTAGAGTAGTTTTGTTTGCATTTCTCTAATTACTAGAGATGTTGAGCATTTTTTCATATATTTGTTGATTAATTGTATATCTTCTTCTGAGAAGTGTCTGTTCAGCTTCTTAGCCCATTTATTGATTGGGTTGTTTGGTTTTTTGGTGTTAAGTTTTTTGAGTTCTTTATATATCCTGGAGATTAGTGCTGTATCTGACGTGCGTGTGGCAAAAATTTGCTCCCAAAATGTAGGCTTTCTCTTCACCTCATTGATTGTTTCTTTTGTTAAAAAGAAGCTTTTTGTTTGAATCCATCCCATTTATCGATTCTTGATTTTATTTCTTGTACTTAGGAGTATTATATAAAAACAAATATTTTAAATCAGCCTAAGTGTCCTAGGATGTATAGTTTCTGGTTAACAATAATGCTTCAATGAATCTTTAAGGAATGAAATATTACAGAACATTATGTACTGGAAATGGCAGCTAAAGTCACAATGTTATGCGGAGGAAAGGGACTATGTAAGTCTAAGGAAAGAACCCCACAGCTAGAATGAAAAGACCGTTACTATCAATTCAATATAATAAGTTTTCTTTGCAGTGGCCACCAGCTTGTTCATTTTCTGGATTCCAGGACGCTATACTTTAATTTTTCCCTCCCTCATTCTCAAGACTGTTTTCCCAAATTATTTTATCTTATTGTTTCCATCTCCTTCATCTTAAAAATAGGTATCCCCAAGGTTTAATCCTTGAGCCTATTCTCAACTCATCCTATAAATTCTCTCTGGCTATATTCTTTCAAGTACCATATGTCCTCAGTAATTTCTGTGTGATTGACAGTCAAATCTGCTTTCCTATCTGACTCTGAATTCCAGACTAATACCTTCAAATGTCTCTGGAGAGACAGCTAAATAACCACTCAAGTTTCAATTAAAACTGAAATTAAAGTTATCTTGTCAATAAAATATGTTGTTCCCCTTGTATTCCTTATACTGATTAACATATCAGTTGATCCATTGTCACCATGACCTGTACACAAATGAAAAGATGTGATCATTTTGACTACATTAATTTACCCATTGCAACTTTTCCAAGGATAAATAAGACCATCATTTTCCGAGTTATGTAATCATATATTAATTTAATCAACTCTTCTGCTTTTAACCATATGGATGTCTTATAAAAATGTAATCATATCATCTGATCTATTTCTATTGCAGTACTTCTCAAGCTTTAGTGTACTCAAGCATTTCCATACTAGCAATGACTAATGTGTATGGGGACCCTATTAGATGCTAGACACTATTATAAGTACTTTATATGTATTATTTCATTTTGAATCACCAAAACATTATTATTCACATATAATTGTGTGGAAAATGGAGATTTTTAAAAAATAGTAAGTCTGGTTTGAAGCCTAATAGTTTGTATTTCTAACAAATATTCAAGTGTTCCTGATGTACTTAGGCATTAGATTCACTGTTATCATTAGATAACTTTTTCACATGCTACTAACTTTCGATTCCTGGCATCATTATCTTAATTCATGACCCAGAAATACTGTTCACATATTCCTTCATTTTTAATAACTCTAGACTTTTATCTTAAAATACAGCTTGCCAGTGACATTGATTATGATACATTGTCAATTCTGAGAACACTTCTAATCATTCTGAAGAAAGTGGAACCCAATTTCAATCAAACATGAATTTACTAAGTTAAATAAAACTAAAATAAACAACCCCAAAATATCAATCACTTAACGTATTAACAGTTTATTTCTCCTTGTGCCACAACCAATAGACATAATATAATCGTGTCACATGTCATAGTCAATAGCAGGCATGCTGCAGGAGATGTGTGAGAATGATATGGTTCAAAAAATCCATGTAAGGATGAAGAAAGCTTCCATCTAGTGATCGAACCACTTTCTAGGAGTCTCTTTTTATAAATGCAGTGTATGTATTATAGTTTTTTCATGAGGTCAATTGCTATGAGAGATTGGGAGCTAGAGCTCGATAAGTTCCCAGTGATGAAAATCTTCTAAACAAAATAAAACCATAGACATAAAGAAAAAAAGCACATGGTACAAAAACACCTGGAATACAAACCAGACCCTGGAGTCAGCTCATAACATCACCAGGTATCTCCCAAGTAAGACATTTCTCAGTCTTATACCATTTTCTCTCTTCTCTCCATCATTTTTTGAAGCTAGCCAATGAGAGAAGGAATTAAATAAGAAGATAGCTATTCTTGGTCTGTTTGGGCTGCCGTAACAAAACACCATGAACATGAACTTATAAGAAACAGAAACTTATTTCTCACAGTTCTGCAGGCTGGGAAGTCCAAGATCAAAGCACCAACAGATTCAATATTTGGCTAGAGCCTACTTCTTGGTTCAGAGAATAATACTTTCCTGCTGTGTCCTCACAAGGTAGGAATAAATGTCTCTCTGGAGGCTCTTTATTAAGGACCCTAATCCCATCTATAAGATATTCACCTTCATGGCCTAATCACCCACCAAAGACCCCCAACTTTCTAACATCATCACTTTGGGGGTTCATTTAAACATATGGACTTGGTGGGGGTAGGGTGGACACAGTCACATAATAGGGCTATGGGGAGGATAACAAAGGAAAGTTAAGCATGCTACTTTTTTTCTTTATGAAAGTTCCCTCTGCTATAAGTTGTTGGTAAGGAAGAGATAAACTGCCAGCAACTGACCTCCTGTGGAGGAATAAAGTGTCATAATCTTCAATAAAGATTTAAATACTGGATATCATATGGACTAAGACTTTAACTTAATGCATTAAATTACCTGTGACTTAAAAAGGACCAGAGAAACAAGAAATGTCTTGGACCTGCTAGAATTTCATCAAGGGTCAAGGAAACAACACTGCCCATCTGAACAAGTTCTCAGTGCTATGGAGAACAAACCATTGTTCTTTGATTAAATGAGTCATTTTTGTTAAAAAAAAAAAAATTCCAGAGAATATTGCCCTTACCCTCCACTTGACTAGTGAGCCAAGCTACTTATAAATCACAGATCTTATTCATTTATAATAGGCAAGACAAAGCAATTAACTAAGTCTTTAAAGCCACAGTATTCTTTGATTATAGATATTCTATCTTGCTAGTGGAGATAACATAAAAAAGCAAAAGAAGACAGCTCCTGCCCAAAACATAGAACATTTGACTTAAGTTTTTCAAACTCAACCATTCCCAGAGCAGGTAGAAAATATCCACAATGCCTACATTCCCAGGAAACATCCATTAGACAATCTTACTGAAACAAACACCTGGAAAAGAATGTGTCAAAGGAGTAAGTCATAGAACCACAAAAGAGCCATCAAATGAATGAGATTTTTAATCTCCTCAACCAGCATTGTTCAAAAAGCTTCACTCTTAATAATACTAATCAATATTCTTGACCCTGAGTCATAACAGTTCTTCTTTCAATAGGGCAGGATGAATGGTCATAAAATAAATTTAAAACATAGATGTCTTCTAAACCATAGTTTAGAAGAAGAGATAAATGCTCAAATACTGATATGGTAGCATTCTTCATTTTGCTAAATTAAATAAATAGCAATAAATTAGGTTTCATTTATTAAAGCCACATTCAATGAACAAGTTCAAAAGAGATCAAAAACTGAAACTAAAAGTGGAATACTGATTTCTATCACATAAAACATTCCTCCAAGTTCTTCTAGCCTCACTATATACATAAATGTGAAGTATTACTTTAAGAATACAAAGACCTGCAGGTGCAGCGGTGCATGTCTATAATCCCAGCAGATTGGGAGGCTGAGGCAGGAGAATCTTGAGTTCAAAGCCAGCCTCAGCAAAAGCAAGGTGCTAAACAACACAGCCTCTGTCTCTAAATAAAAGGCTAGGGATGTGGCTCAGTGGTTGAGTGCCCTTGAGTTCAATCCTTAGTAACCCCCGCCACCAAAAAAAAAAAAAAGAATATAAGACCCACTAATTTTAGTTACTTATTTTTTTTAATACTTGGTTCCATATCCAAAGAGCAATAAGCTTAGAAAACAATAATTTCGAACCCAATGTCACCATGGCAATGGTCAACATCCCAAGCATTCTTACAGTTATGAGAAGATCCCTCCTAAGCACTCTGAACAGAGAGGCAGCCAAGTCCAAGCAAGCAGTGATTCACAAAGTAAGACATGTAAGACAGATATGTAAGAAGAATAGGTACCTCTCCTGAAATTATGGTGAGTGAACATGTTCACTGTGACATAATGTCAAATAAGTTTGGAATCCTTCCCACCCTCCCTAAAATCAGGAAATTAGTCTCACATCATTGGACATTATGCTAGTGAATATAGGAAAAATAATACTTTCAACGTGTCATATGTGATCACAGACAATCCAATGCCTGAGAGTAAAGAAAATAAGGTTCATAACCACTGAGAAATTTCATAGCAATAGAAAATAGCATTGTTAGGTTTGTTACTGTCACCCTTCAGGCTGATGAGACAATGCCACTTCATTGATTCTAGACTCATAAATAACCTATAAAGATTTCTGGCCAACAATTATCTTTACCCAATTCTTAATTCTTTAGAATCGTGCCCTTAAGAAACCATGATTTTGTCTCAAGATAGTGGTATTTAGGGGGCTGGGATTGTAGTTCAGTGGTAGAGTGCTTACCACTGGGTTCAATTCTCAGCACCACACTAAATAAATAAAATAAAGGTATTGTGTTCATCTACAATTAAAAACAAAAGTAAATAAATAAAATGATAGTGGTACTTAGCCTAGAAAAGATAATAGTACTTAGCCCTGGCAGTAAATTAAAATCATCTGAGGAACATTTAAACTTAAATATTCTGCAAGCACCATCCTCAATTTAATTGATTTAATGGGTTTGGGGTAGAGTCAAACAAGTTTTTTTTTTTTAATTATTGTTTTTAATTTAAAGGTTACTGAAGATGTGGCTCAGGGGTAGTGCACTTGCTTACCATATGTGAGACTCTACCTTCAATTCCCAACACAACAAAAATAAATAAAAAAGAAAGACTTGAGATGGGGCTGATAGTGCCCCATATGTTAGACTAGATATAAAATGATATTTACAGGCATATTTTGGGTGTAAAGAGAAGCACAGCAAGACAAGGCCAAAATTGAAACTGCTCATAGCAATGTTTTGCCTAAAACCAATTCTGATTAATCAACATGGTTTAATGAAGCGTAGGTGGGCTTGGAAAAGTTAGGCACAAGGTGAATTTTAGAAAATTTGTCCTGAAAGTGTATTTATCATGGTTGACTTCTTTCTGAAAAATAGCACAAAGTGTTTGACAAGCATTGTCTTTACTATAGCTCTTAGCTCAGCAGGCATTTTCTCTACTTCAGTTGGAGGAAATTTTCACAGAGACAATAAGTAACCCCAGAAAGGTCACCCAGCATTCTCTGTCACTCCAACTGGGAAAATAATAACAAGTTAAATTTAAGTAGGGCTTTCTTTTCAAAGAGAACTAACACACATTTCCATGTGCAGAAAGGTGACAAGAATCACTACTGTCTCCATGTCTATATTGTCATTTAGATCCACAGATTCAACAACATGCAAAAGAGTTTATTGCAGATGCCATTTCTACATCTAATTTTCCCAAAGCTGTGGCACTAGTAAAAAAGATTTAAAAATCTTTTCAGAGTGCTATAAGTGTATGTGGAATAACAATTTATTTTTTAAATGTAGCAAAACTAACTGCTCCCACAACAAAGGGGAAATAATGCTGGCTTTCTAAAATATTGCCACCGGTTTTGTTCAAAACACAGGACCATTTGAAGAGATAAGTTTCAAAATAAAAGTTTCTTTTAAAATCTAAGGCAAAACTTTACTCCTCTGGAACTTATTTTATGGAGAAAGTCAGTCAAATATACATTCTTCATAATTTGCAAAGCATGAATTCTTCACTTACCAGAGCATATTAGTATTGTCAAACATTTAAAACAAAGCAATCAAGTATGTCTTATGGCATTATACTAATGCCAGGAGATTATGATGGTAGCATTTTATAAATTAAACGGTTCTGACATAAATAATTCATTTAATTAATATTTGTTAAGAGAAATTAGATTTTGGAGTTAAATTATTTAGTAACCAAATGGAAAATAAGCAAAAATATAAGATCACATTACCTTTAGATAATGTTGTTAGCAGCCAAGACTAATGGCTGGGACATACAAATTACTGCCCCAAGGTGAGTTGTGAGTCCATCTGCTCCTCCCTATTTGATTTCTTGAAGCGATTCTAACTGCTAATTAACCGTGAAAAGTTGTGCTGTGAACCTTTCACCTAACATCCTTCTGAAAGAGTAAAAGTTCTTAAGGCACACTCAGAGCAATGTATATATAATCAATTGCCATTTCAAGGTTGACCTGCTGTCCTGCAGAACAGAGCATAAAACTGTGTGGTGAGCCGTTCTAATTAGACCGTGGCCGCCATTAGAAGATGGCGCCGGCTTCCACTGTGGCCTGTGACAAACAACTCCTAATATGGAGAATTGGCACGCAATCCCTTCCCATCCTATGAGAAAGGTCCACGTGGCAGCTTAAGATTGGTATGCGGGAGGCTTTATTAGGCTGTGCTTGGGCGCTCGGCGGGGGGTCGCTAGAAGATGATACTTGAATCAAGGCCTGAATAAACTGCTGAAAGAAGAATCCTGTGTCCTGTTTTCCCTTGCTGGCGAGGGGTCGCGACAATTGGTGGCCCGGACGGGGAATTATATTCCTCGAACCCAGGATCCAGAACTTTCAGCAGTCAGGGTGGTGCACCGGTAAGTTCCCAGGTAAAGTGGGAATCCGCAAACTAATAGTGGGACGCTCCTCGGAAAAGAAAGAGAGAGCGAGAAAAGGGACGCTCCCCTGTAAAAGGAAGAGAGCGGGAAATTCATAGAACGGAACGCTCCCCTGTAAAAGGAAGAGAGCGGGGATTTTTGTACTTTCACTTTCTT
>NW_025999900.1:14822410-14891231 GCF_001458135.2 Marmota marmota marmota
TTGGCATGTCCTCTTCCTTATTCTCTTCCAGTGCTGAATAGCCCTTGCACTCTGCAGGTCTTGTTACCATTGCACGCAGATGGGTTTCAGGACTGGTCTTTCTTCTCGGCTATAGACCTTTTACCTTCCTCTGGGGTTTAGGGATTGTGTTGCCAACTTAAATTTTGTCATTATTACCAGGCTACCTGTGTTATCCTACTTCTCGCCGTCGTCACGATGCAGGATTCAAGGCAAGGCACTGCACTTGAGTGATCCCTCAACGGACCTCAAGGAAAGCATGTCCTATTGCATGCGGGTTTGACGTCCATGCCCCGCCCTACGAAAAAAGGCGTCGGCTGATATGGGACCAGGTCTAGGGAAGGGCCCTCCTTAGGACTGAACCATACATTGCAGCCACTTCTGCACAGTGGGATAGGACCTCTACTTTCGCCTGCATTGTTTTATAAAATAGAAGGGGGAACTGTGGTGAGCCGTTCTAATTAGACCGTGGCCGCCATTAGAAGATGGCGCCGGCTTCCACTGTGGCCTGTGACAAACAACTCCTAATATGGAGAATTGGCACGCAATCCCTTCCCATCCTATGAGAAAGGTCCACGTGGCAGCTTAAGATTGGTATGCGGGAGGCTTTATTAGGCTGTGCTTGGGCGCTCGGCGGGGGGTCGCTAGAAGATGATACTTGAATCAAGGCCTGAATAAACTGCTGAAAGAAGAATCCTGTGTCCTGTTTTCCCTTGCTGGCGAGGGGTCGCGACAAAACTGTGATTGTTCAACTCTTGAGGAGGAAGCTTTTTTTTTTTTTTTTTTACTTTTTCCTAGTTGATATGTACAAATACCCCATTTGTCTGTTTTGAGTGATTGAGTTTGCTTCTCTAATAGGCCTTAGTTCATGAGATGATCTGACCCAGGAGAAGAAAAGAACAGACTCATACCTTATATGCAGACAGTGCCAGAGGTTGTCTGTCTAATGCTGCGGATCCCAGGCTCCAGAGCCAACATTTCTTGCTGCTTCTTTTGGCTTCACAAATTAGAAAACTAACTCTCAAACTTGGCTGCACATGGAATCACCTGGGAGCTTTAAAACATGCTGATGTCTGGGTCCACCCCCAGAGATTATGATTTAATTGGTCTGGGGAGAAGTTTGGGCATTGGAGAGTTTTAAAAGTTCCCCCAGCTGATTCTAATGTGCAGTCAAGAGTGAGAATTGCTGACTTAGAAGGAGGTCCTAATTAGTTCTGATTGGTGCCTCCTACAATAATTAGATCAGTTTGCCTTCTGTGCCACAAGAAGCCTATAACTCTAGGACCCTCTGAACGGTGGTCCCTATGACACAGTTCTATGTAACTCCTCATCGACACATTTTCCCCTTTCTCTGTCATCTCCACAAACTCTTCCTCTTTTCCCTGGGAAACTCCCTGTCTCTCGTCAGCAAAACCACCTCTTGCTTCTCCACCTCTTGCTCTAAAATCCAACTCTCACCAAAAGACCAGCTTTTTATTGTAGCTTGCTCAAGTAGGGCTATTTTCTCTCATATCCCAAGTACCACTGACATTAATGTGGATTAGGGTAAATCCTTGCTCTTCATTGCTATTTGAAAAAATATTTTTTGTGATCCCCTTCCTAAAGCCCTCTGGATCCTTCTAAGATTTCTCTGGCTTCCAGAAATTTATAGTCTCCAGGTCGCCACTTCTCTTTCCTGAAGACTTAACCCCTGTCTGACTCATTTTTACTCTCCTTACCACTACTCCTGACGTAGTTCCTTAAGATTTCAGTACCCTGGAAGTTTCTTGATTTCTTTACCTACAATTATTTTGTATGAGATCTCACTCATGCCACATATTCAATGATTATACATTAGAATAGCAGTTCTCAAACGTTAGTTAGCACCATACCACCCAGAGTTGCTGGGAGCCATTAGCCAAGTAGGTATGACAATTTCCTTGCCAGCGTACCCCATGTTGCTGACATGTTGCAGTGACATTGAATGTAGGTGACCTTGCTCAAGGACCAAGGCGGATTAGAGTGTTCCCGGTTTAAGATAATCGTGTTTAGGGCGTTCCCAGTTTAGGTTTAAGGTTTAAGATTATTCCTGCTGGGAATAGGGTGTATCCTGCTGCCTGAGTTCCCCTTGAGTTCTCACGGGATTTAGACAGTATTTTTTGGGAAATAGAAGCCCAGTGGAGGTGGATTTGGGCAGAGAACGTGGATTTCCCCAGAACGTGATTGTAGACGGCTGGTGTGAGTTCGGGAATAAAGAGTTGCTGTTTGAATCTACAAGCTGTGTGGTGGCTCGTGATTGTGTGCCCAGCCAGACTGAGGCATTTGTGCCCAGCCAGACTGTGGCACAGAGTCTTGTTAAAAATAAAGGTTTCTGGACCCACCCCCAAATTTAAGGACTCAGTAGGTCTGAGAGTATACATTCCCGAGCAAGTTCCCACATGATGGTTCAGCAACTACCCTTTGCAAGTCATGGTGTTAGACTTGTAAGTACGATGTGTTGTTGCTAAAAACAACATTCACACCATACTCTCAGTTTCTGATATCCCACTCTCCAACTAGGATATTGTCAGATTTTCCCCAATTCCAACAGTTTTTTCCTTCTTTGGGATATCTAATCTATTGATATCTTTTATTTTTCCCCCATCCTCCCCCTCATAATATCTTTTTTCATCCTTGCCCTATTTAGATTTTATGGTCCAGCATTATCCTCACCTTCTTCATCTTGCAAAATACGCCAAGTCAATGGTTTTGATAACATTCAAAATCACATTCCCCTCCTCTCAGTCCTATCTCTAGTTTAATTTCTTTATTTTTTATTTTACAGGGAAAAAAGAAGCCACCAAAAATAACTTCATCCTTCCACTATCTTGTGAAGGTTAGCAATGAAATCCACATGGCCAAACACAAATTTTAATCCTTGTTTTTCATAGGACTCTACCTCTTAACTACTTCCTCTTCCCTAAGATACTTTCTTCATTTGTCCTTGGGGTTAGAGGTACCACTCTCCATTAGGGGCACCTACTTCCTCACTGACTGAAACTTCTCAGTATCTTGCTAGATTCTCTTCATCTTCTCCAGATTCCTCTTGTGTATTTACACACACTCCCTGAATAATTTTATCCAGTCCCATGGCTTTAAGTATGTTTTTTCCTCTGGAACCCAGCATCTATTTTCAACTGCTAGCTTGATAACTCCACTTGAATAACACATTTCCATACTTGCCATACCATGAACAAAAGTACTGATCTAATTCTACTCGAAACATGTTAATTCCCCAGTCTTCTTTTTTAAATATTTTTTAGTTGTCAATGGACCTTTATTTTTATTTATTTATATGCAGTGCTGGGGATCAAACCCAGTGCCTCACACATGCTAGGCAAGTGCTCTACCACTGAGCCACAACCCGAACCCCCCAGTCTTCTTTTAAAAATTAAAATTTCATTCTTCCAGATACCCAGATCAAAAAATATTGGATTCCTCTTTGATTTCAACCTTGCTATAGATATTCAAAAATAAAGATGACATCCAGCCTCTTTTCATCCTTCAATATTATCAATCTGGTCTTTTGACTATACTGTTGAGATTCGCCTTAACAGGCTCTCTATTTCAACCTTACTTGAAGTCAACTAGAATGTTTTTAAATATATACTAGAACATGTCAGTGTTCTGCTCAAACTCTTCCAGTGGGTTTCGTCACATTCAGAATCTAAGCAAAAGCTTCACCAAAGCCTAAAGAAGTCTGATGTGACTCACTCACTCCTTCTAGTGCCTTCCTAATACTCAGCTCCCTCTTGGACTTGTTTCCTGTACTCTCACCCTCAGGCACGGCTTTCTTCCTGCCTCAGCATACTACTACTTCACAACCTTAGCCTTTGTTTTACTCCCTCTATCTAGATCACTCTTCTCAAAATACCATCCTGGCTCCCTGTTTCTATTCAAGTTGAACAGTTACATAATGTTAGAGGTCTTCAACAATTTTACTCTCTAAACTAGAATCCCCAGGCCCTCCTCCCCGCTTACTCTTCTTTATATTGTCTTGATAGTTCTAACATCATATTTATTTGTTCTTTCCCCAATATAAGCTCCATGATAGCTGAGCTATTATTTTGTTCATTATTTTATCCTCAAAGCCAAAGCAGTGCATGTACCATAGTGTGTCCCCAATAATACTTAATGACAGATGAATAAAAACATCTTTCAGTTGTCTCATTTGTAAAATGGGAAAATACATGATTATTATCAAGATTAAATACATTTATGCATGTGAAATACTCAATACTAACACCTGGTGTATAGTAAGTCCTTGATAAAAAGTAAAAATAAGAATATGGCCACAAATGTACAGTTAATATTATAATTTATGATACATTAAAAATGCCAAGCATTTTTTAATTATTCACTTTGAAGTAACAAATTATCCTATGAAGTTTGATAGAACTTCAGTTTGAAATTGAATTCCTGTCATATGCTTCAGCTGCATGTCTCTGGGTTAATAATCCACCCTCAAAAATATCACAGAAATTACATACAAAGTTAAAGTCATAGAGTAGCTTTGTCTTATAATTTAAAAAAAAATTAGGTTACCTCTATATAATAGTTTTTAAAAAAATTTTACCCTTGATTATTTACATTTTTAAAGGAAATGTACAAATGAGACTAACAGGAAAGGTTAAATTATGAGTCAAAATCTCTCATTCAAAATCAGAATAGCATACAGTTAGTTATTCCTCAAAATCCTAAGGCATGAGAGGTAGTATATGTTACATGTTACTTAAATATCATTTCTAAAAATCAAAGAATCAAAAATCCAAATTTAAAGGATTTAGCAAAAGAAACCTTCTCTTTTACATTAGCACTATGCAAGATTAAATATTTTATAAATAAATTTCACATTATATACATGTAAGCTGAAATGTTAAAGATTCTCATTATTCTCACATCTGTAGTAAAGGTCTTATTCCTTATGATTTTACACAGTAACCAATTTAATTCAAAACTGAAAACAATTTGGTTAAAAGTATATTATATTCTTGACATTTAAAAAAACTCAATAATAAATGTTTCACTTTCCAAATATTTTCTTTTTCAGTTTTTTTACCACTATCAGGCAGGCCTACATTTTCTGATTTCCAATTTGTTTAGTCATTCCATTAAGTTGTCTACAATTAAATTATTAATCCAGACAATATGATATATTAGCTGTTAAATCAAACAAATTTTAACATATGTTTATATAACCAAGGGCTTTAATAGAAAGGTTTATATGAAAATTATATACTCTCTTTAGAAATAAACATACAAGTAAAATTTTGCATAGAATCTAGGAAGTCCTCTAAATGGAAATCTTCCATAAGTGAAGACACAAAAGAGTGTTCATTATCCCCTAGAGGTCCATGGAACCCACTTACAAACAGACACACAAACATTTGTATAAAATTCTATTTATTCAGTCTATAAAAAATACTGTGTACTGTCCTAGACATTTTATACACCTTATTTAATCTTTACAATTATCCCTGTAAATACATAGCAATATCATTTTACAGACAAAAATTAAATAAAATTGTGAAAATACATGACACAGACAATGTCACACAACCTAAAAAGAAAATTTGATGTTTTGTCCATCACACTATTTTCTAGGAGCATATAAAATAGTAATCATAAAGCATAATCTGAACTCATATTCCCTAGCTTTTTTTTCTTGCTGTTCTAATTAGTTATACATGACAGTAGAAAGCATTTTGACACATCATACATTACTTCTCATTCTTCTGGCTGTACATGATGTTGAATCATGCCGTTCATAATACAGGGTAATGATGTCCACTTCATTCTACAATCCCCTAGCTTTTTTAAAGTTATCAATTACATAACAGCACCAAAGTACACAATACACCTTTTCTCATAGAGCAATCATATGCCACATAATGGTATTTCGGTACTTTGATAGTTGTTTCATAAATTTGTATTACTTAGTGACACCAAAACTGTCTTAGTTTGTAACTACACTCTATGATTTACCAATAGTAATGAAATCACAAGACACATTTCTCAGAATGTATCTTTTTTAAGTGATGAGTGACTATAGAACGAATTGGAACTCAAAATGTGTCCACTTTTCCATTTCCACTCCCAAAAGAATATTTACAGCATGTTAAATAGGTTATTATAGTTGACTATTTTTTTTAGATGTCCTCCGCTATCCTCCAAGTCCCCAAAACAAATGCAAATCATGAAGAGATTAAAAATACATTTGAAGACATTTTAAGTTCACTGCAGAAATTCAGTAACAGCTCAACAATAAGGTTTGTTTTGTTTTCTCTTTTAAATAGTCCTACAGCTATCCAATTTCACTCTCAGGTCATTGTATCTTTTTAAAAATTTGTTCAGCAGAGCACATAGAGTTCACATTTTTAAGCTCTTTTTCTGTTAACAACCTCTTGCATGTTTCATAAACATTATACTCAGAGCCAACCAATCCTCAGGGAATAGATAACTAGGCCTCGAAGAAAAATAAAATTGCCTAGCCAGCCAGGTTCTAGCATTCACCCATTAAAATGAACCAAAACTGTATCTTGAAACTTTTAGATAAAGCAAGCAACAACCTGAATTTCAAACTTTTTCCTTCCACCAGTTGAAAACCGATGATTACATGCTGAATAATAACAATGTAAAAACAGAATTTTCTTCATCCCTCGTACATGTGGTTAAATTGGCAGCCTTTGTCATAATTTTAATGTATTAATCATATATGTATTAATCATTTTCAGATAAAAATCATGAACTTAATAAAACAGACCTACATTTTCATTAATATCAGCCATAACAGAAAATTTGTCACCATTGCATTGCAATCAGAATGGGTGCAGCAAACTCCTGAACTTTCTCCAAAGATTCATTATTCAGGTTAAGACTACAAATGCTCATCTTTTGATGGAGTTACATCCTAATAAACCATTATATGTTAAATTGTAACTTAGTTTATCTTAGCCTCAGCTGCTTTGAACTTGTTCAGAACACTTACATTAGCCTAAGGTTAGGCAAAATCATCTAACACAAATTCTAACTTATAATGAAGTATTGAATAGCTCATATAATTTATCAAAAACTTGTATCCAAAAAGTGCTGGCAACACAGTGCACTGTAGAGTATGAGCTGTTTACCTGGTATTCACACGGCCGACTTGGAGTTGTGGCTCCCTGCAGCTGCTCAGCATGGAGAGAAAGAGGGAGAAAAAGAGAATCACATATCCTCATCAGAAAAGATATCAGAATCCAAAATTTGAAGTCAGGTGTCTACACAATTTATATGGCTTTCACATCATGGGAAAGTTGCAAAATCATAAGTTGAACTACTATAAGTTAAGCACATAACACATAATAATACAACACTACTATGACATGCAAGGATTATTATTTTTTTATATGCAGAAAGTTCATAAAAATCTGTAAGAAAAATACCAAAACTTTAATTTAAAAATAAGATCCAAGACTTTTAAGTAGTCTATATTTTTCCCTCAGGTATGAAAGAATAAATAGTGTTAAGAATTTGAAAAATACACATTCGTACAGAGAAAGTTTTAAACATTGTAATTTAACACCCCCCCCCAAAAGCATCATGATGTATTTCCTAAAATTCATTTTTACTTGTCTGCTTAATTTAATTACAGAATGGAAATGCTACCGTATTTGCAATTTTGTTTCTATTTTCTATTCCTATATTATCATTTTTCTCATGTCACTAAATATTTCTTGAAAACATGCTGAAGATAATAAAATAAACAAATCCTTTGGACAGTATTTATGAAGTATTATAAAGCAATATTCAAATGACTTTCTACCACACACAGATTTTAGAACATAAGGGATACCTTATAGGGAGTAGGGACAAAGACTGTGTCCTCCAAAACTCTTCTCCAGTCTTTATATAATCTTGCCAAGATGCTGGGAGCCATTAGCCAAGTAAGTAGGTATGACAATTTCCTTGCCAGCGTACCCCATGTTGCAGTGACATTGAATGTAGGTGACCTTGCTCAAGGACCAAGGCGGATTAGGGCGTTCCCGGTTTAGGTTCCAGGTTTAAGGTTTAAGATTATTCCTGCTGGGAATAGGGCGTATCCTGCTGCCTGAGTTCCCCTTGAGTTCTCACGGGATTCAGACAGTATATTTTGGAGATAGAAGCCCAGTGGAGGTGGATTTGGGCAGAGAACGTGGATTTCCCCAGAACGGGATTGTAGACGGCTGGTGTGAGTTCGGGAATAAAGAGTTGCTGTTTGAACCTACAAGCTGTGTGGTGGCTCGTGATTGTGTGCCCAGCCAGACTGCGGCATTTGTGCCCAGCCAGACTGTGGCATTTGGTGGCCCGTACGGGGCCAAGTATTCTTCTCAACTTTTGTCCTAGATTTAATTTTTTTCAGAGTAAATGTCATACTATTTACTAGAGTTCTGATATTTAATATTATTATCTTCAAAGAGTTTCTTCTTTAGGACAGGACTTCCCCCAAAAAAGTATTTTATAAATTAAATATATTCAATTGCCAGGGTTTTCTTAAGTTAACCAATGGGGAAGATCTTATATTAAATATGTAAATACTGGCTGGAACCCCCATTTCGTTTTTACTCATAGGGCTATAGCCAGTGTTCATGCTGTTGTTTAAATATATACATCCAAATAGCAAAAAAACACTTCCCATTCAAAATATAGAGACTATGTCAAGCTTAAATTTTACAGTTATATGGTCAATACTTTGTGTTCTCTGATAATACTGTAAAACTGCACATTTTTATCCAAATTGTGAATAGTTATCTTTTAATCCAAAAGTTCTAATTTTAGCATATGTTCTTTTAAAAAGAAAAGTATTTTTAGACTTGACTGTACCCTACCTCAGAAGTATTTAAAGATACTAGAAAACCAAAAAATCACATTAAATAGTATGCAAACTTGGAATTTCTTGTCCTGCTCTAAATATTTATTTGGATCATGGTAAATACACATGTGGATATATTTAAAGTCATTTGCACATATGCTGTGGGACAAAAAATTCTCAGGACCATAAGTGTCCTACACTCAGAAACCAAGCACTTCCCATTGCACAACAGATCAAGTCCACACATCTTTCTGGACATGGATATGATGGCAGGTCAGACCCATAAGACCCCTGAAAGTCTGCTGGGCTCCACTGGGCCTTTCTCTTCAGCCTAGATGACCTCTTCAGTTTCTTACAAAACCACACTTATTCCTGAACTCACAGTTTTGCTTATGGATTTTATGAACTATTTGCTTTACTCCTTTTTTTTTTTTTGAGTTACAGAGAAGAACCAGGCATGCAAGATCTGTTCTCATGTTCACCTCTTCTGTTAAGTCCTTTGTGCCTCAACAAAGTGTCTTTATTGTCTTTGTCATACAGTTTGGTACTTTGTTTTACTCAGGTGATCATTCTTCCTGGCCTATTTCTAATTGTCTCATGTACTCCTTTCCTAACACAATTGTGAGCTACCAAAAGGTTAATTATAAAAGACTTTCTAGTGCCATCTTCACATGGGGATGCAGCATAGTAAGAACTCAATAAATATCTCCTCATTTTAACTCTTCTTCCTACACCATCAGTTAAGTCTACTGCTGCAAATGTTACCACAGCTGTGAAATCTCACACTATGGTATGATCAGAAGTAGAAATGAAAAGATTTTTAAATAGTTTATTGACTAAATGTAAATGCAGTCAAATACTTATAATAAAACTTCATCATTTCAAAGAAGCTACTTAAATAATATAACTAATAAACAAATCAATAGTAAGTGCTTCACACTATGAATAACCATCCTCATAGTATAACAACACATATACATTAAAATACAAAATACTTAACTAAATTATTTAGGATTTAATATTAACAAGATAAAAAAAAAAACAGTTTTTAAACAATAGGTTTGGGGTAATTATGTAAAAGTGTGCCGAGTTCTTAGTAAATCTCCAAACCTGTGATTTATATATTATGCAGTCTCCTTTCTGAATCATGTTTCCAACCACTCATGATTACCTGGGCATATCCTACATCACGGTTTGTCTATTCCAATTTTGGCATCATTTTCTCCCTTAGTTAATAGACAATATTCATGAAATGAGCAAACTTGTTTTATTTTAAAAGACAGAAGGACAAAAAATGAATCTGAGAGCTATCTAGACAAACTTACTACCTGAGCAATTCTCTTCAGGTACTAGTATGAGAGAGAATCTGACTCAAATTCTTTCATTAAAAATACTGAGTATACAGTGGTAAAGTACTCCTGGGTTCAGTCCCCAGTACCAAAAAAGAAAAGAAAAAAAATTTAGACTGAGCACTGAGGCAGGTGTGGTGGTGCATGCCTGCAATCCCAGTTACACAGGAGACTGTGGCAAGAGGATCAAAAGTTTGAGGCCAGGCTCAGCAGTTAAGCTAGACCCTCAACAACTTAGTGAGACCCTATCTCAAAATAGAAAGGGCTGGAGATGTGGCTCATTGATAGAGTACCCCTGTGTTCAGTTCCTACTCTGAGGGGAAAAAAAAACAATGAGTATTTTCTGCATCACTGAAACTGTTGAAACTATGAATCTTGAATCTATAAATGGAAACTATAAATGTCTAGAACCTACTGTATTCACTATTTTGTTATGCAGAGAGGGCTACAACCATTAGAGAAATTCCAAGTATTTTAAATATAAATCCCTTGCCTAAGAGCAAGCAAAAATTCTATCTAAATCTTTGTTCTCCAAGGCACAACAAGGCAAACGAAAATTGGCAGGGGCTCTTTGAGAACTGTCTTCAATTTTGATATTCAGGTGGTCCATTCTGTGCTTTAAAAGCAATGGTTGATGGCAAAATATTAATTGAAATAAATTAAACATCTCTATTTAAATTTGCCCATGGTAGATTTATAAAGTAGAATATCTAGTAGACATCATTTAAGAATCTCAAATATTTGCTAAATTAGTGAATAAAGATTTATTATAATTAACATGGGATACTTTAATAATGTTTATGTTTTAGTCAACTTTTTTTTTTCCTTCTGTGACTTCAAGACCTGACAAGAACAATTGTAGAAGAGGAAAAGTTTCTTTAGGTGCTCATGGTTTTAGTCCATAGAGAGCTGGCTCTATTCCCTGGGGCTCCAGGTGAGGCAGAACAACATGGAAGAAGAGAGTAGTGGAGGGAAGCTGTTCTATGATAATCAGACAACAGAGAAAGCAAGTTCCACTCATAAGATACAAAACATACACGAAAAGGCATGCCCCCAGTGAATACCTCCTCTAGCCTCACCCTACCTGCCATCAGCCCCCACTCAGTTAATCCCATCAAGGATTGATTTGTTGATTGGATTAGGTCTCCTAGAGCATGATCATTTCTCCTCTAAACCTTCTTGCATTGTCCCTCACAGGAGCTTTTGGAGGATACCTCACTTCCAAACTATAATAGTTTATTTAATTAAACTGTATTGGGTAAAAATCTTAATTCCTTTCCTGACCTCAATGAATCCACTATAACAGGAGATACGAATAATTGTAATATCTTAAAATTCATAAAAAATACTTTCTACTCCATTTAAACTTTCCCCTCATTCATTTTTTTAGTGCAAGAGTAGCTAATTTACAGTAAAAAGTTCAAAAGTTCAACATAAAGACTCCATCAGTGAAATATGCCATCTGGAAAAGAATTGTGTATTTCTATTATCTTAGGTCTGTCAGTTAATCACCAACAGATGAAATTTTTTTAAAAAATGAATTCTACTGAAGCTATTTAGGAAAAACTTTGTCTTACACTGCACCAACTACCAGGTGATATCAAAGAAATGTATCTTTCCACTTGGAGAATTCACAGAAGATGTATGTCTATAAAGGTTAGAAAACAAAACACAATAGCACAAAATCCAGCTTGAAATTGTGAGTGTATGACTATAAAACTGACATCAAGTATAAGTAATATTTAGATTAGTAGTAACTTGTTTCCTAATGTGAAGTGTGAGATTCATGATTTTAAAACCTCAAATGCATTAGGTAATCATTAAAATACATAATTATAATTATAATTAAAGTTTATAAAGAGGTACAAAAAAATTGAGCCTGAGTAGAACTTTCCTGAATTTGTTAATTGTTCTGTAACTATAATTTTATAGTAACTGTACTGTAAAATTCAAAATTTTTATAGATCTAAAGGAAGTATGTTGAAATTAAATGTCATCAATGAAAGAAAGATTTAATTCCTATTTGAGTCCCTTTTCCATAGAACTATAGTTTAGTCAGCACAGGACTTGTCATTATTATTTATATAAATAAATACATTCAAGCAATCAAAAATTTTCAATGTCTCATGTGTGTGGCAAACTCATAATAACTGGGGCTAGAATAGTTAGACAGGAACAGAAACTCCTTCCTTTATAACTCCTTTCCTATAAATTATTTCCTATAACCTATACTCTAGTAAGGGAAGTCAAAGATAAACAATAATGTGTTAATCAGCTTACCTTCACTATAACAAGTATCTGAGATAATCAACTTATGAAGACAAAGGTTTATCTTGGCTTGCTTATAGTTCTAGAAGTTTCAGTTCATGATTGGTTGGCCACATTGCTTTGGCCTTATGGCAGCACATCATGGCAGGAATGTGGTAGAACAAAACCACTCACCTCATGGCTGGGAAGCACAAAAAAGAGGGGAAGGACAGGTTCCCATAATCCCCTTCAAAGGTATGCATCTGATAACCTGAAATCTCCCACTGGGCCTCTTAAAAGTTCTACCACCTCCCAATAGTGCCACACTGAAGACCAGCCTTTAATAAATAAACCTTTGAGGGACATTCAAAACCAAACTACAGCAAACAATCACAAAAGGAATTTAAGTGCTACATGGATAAAGAGTGACTAGGAAGGGACATGAGAGTGAGCAATTTTCACACTTGAGGGTGCAAAAGAGAAACCAGCCACAATATAATATTTCTCAAAGGGAAAACAATATGATATTTTAGTTCTTGTTATAAGCCATTGACTTTGTTTAAATTAGTTTTGATAAGCATTCTTGAAGACATCAGCAAGACCATTTTCTCTCTAAGGCCAGGATAATTCCTTCAAAATCCTTTGAAATCTCTGCCTTCCCTAGTACAGTGACTTGCAGACAATGGGAGCTTTAAAGTGCTTGTTGAATCAAAGCAATATTACACAATAACAAGAAATTCTTCACCACTGCTTGGCACCATGGGAAACTTCAGACCTAACAATCTACTGATGCTGGTTAATGCCAATTTTGGTTCTCCGTGAAGCCAGTTCTCAATGAGTTCACAGTGAATTTGAAACTATGCTTCAAGAAACCTTGAAAGCACCTTTAAGTTTTTCAAAATCTTACACTAGACGTTTTTCACTTTATGCATTTTTAGATGTGTTTCCCTATAGAAATTTGAAACACCACGTAACTGGTAGGTGTATCAAAGTCCCTGCCTTTTGTTCGCATTAACTAGAAAATTTCATAGACCTTCTTGTCTGTTGGATAGATATATCTCCTCCCCCTGAAAATTTCCTGCTCCCTACTGAAATTCTCAGTAGGATTTGTAACAGTAACCCCTTTCCCTTAAGCTCTCATCCTTCCTGGTAATTTCTTGTTTCTTTCAGGATAAAATGTAATGGCAATAGCTTTGATGTCTTTATCTTGCTGTATCCTTTCTTCTTTAAGAAGCAGTTCTTGTTCATTCTTGGCTCTCAGGACATGCTTTATGTATCATCAGCATGAAAAGAATTAGAATAGAAATGTATATCCCCTTTTAGAACTGTGTCTATTTACCTAATATAAAAGATACAGCAGTTGTTTTTTTTCAAAAGCACAGCGGAACAATGCTGTACTCTCTCCAATTTCACAGTAACATCTGAGCCGTGACCAAACTATTTGACAAGAATGAATATTAAATCAGGATACAGAGAAGAAAGATAATATAGACTTTTCTTCCTGAGTTAACAAACTAATGACAGATGCATTTTAAAACAAAAACTGATAAACACATGACTGACTAAAACATGGTTTGAAATTATAAGAAAATACATCGCCATTACAAGAAATTACAAGAAAACAATTTGAAATTGTTTGATTTCCCCAGTCTTTAAGTGAATTTCATCATTTTCTCAATGGTAATGACACATATTTTCTAGTCATCCCATTTTTTTTTTTTCTCTTTGTTCTCTTTCCACCCCAACCTCTCAGGAACTATGAATAATCAACCAATGTTTGCAGAGGATCTACTATGGGTCCAGTACTACAGTAGGCAAAATTATCCTTAATACAGAACTGGCCCTCAAAACATTTCTTATTGAGACAGGAGTAACATAACAGAAGTAGTAGGAAACAAAATATATATGTTAAAGGCTAAATATCCTGATGAAAAGTTAATAGGAATTCCAAGAAAGGAAACTAGAATAGTCTTGGGTAAAATTATGAAGAAAAAAAAAGGTTTTTGAGCTAAGTTTTTAAATACAATGACAGATAAGTTCACAAGATAACTCCTTACCAAGGCATGTGTAATCTGGCTCCCTTCTACCTTCAAGTTCTCATTACTTCTCATTTTCCTCCCTACAGCTACAGCAGCTTTACTGGTGGACTCATACACATGACTCAGGCTGGTACTCTGAAAATTTCAAGAAGTCAGTCTGAAACCCTACTTAAGAACATTGCCCTAAAAATCCTTTCATTGCTATTAAAAAAAAAAAAATCTTGGATAGCCTCGGGAATAAATTACACAAGAAAACTCTAAGCCAACTTTATAATTAAACCCAAAATAAAGGTTAAAGTGTTTTCACAGACACTGAATGAGATAGCACAGAAAGTACAGTACCTGAAATCACTGACTTTTAGCATATTGGCCTATTTTAAAACATGCCTGCCTTGTATCAAAATATTCTGATTCAGAAAATCTGCAGCAACAAAAGCACAGCAAACAAGACTCAAATACTTATGGAGGTTTTCAGCATGGTGTCCCCCAATATGCTACTGCCTGCATGTACCTTATCAGTATATCCACTGGCCTACCTGAGTTTTTTATGTGTATTCACTACTCAATAAATATCTTAAATAAATTGATCCATAAGTAAAGAAAGAAATAAGCCGCATTATCTGGTTTTTAACTAGGCCAAGCCATAGATAACAACCTGGGAAAATGACCCAGACTTGCAGATTCAGACTAAACAGGCATAACAAGTATGACTAGTCCTCATTAAAAGACGCTCACAAATTGAGCCTTGTATCACAAATGTCACGTTTGACTTAGTTTTAGAAAATGTATCATTGATATCCACTTCTGATTTTTCATTGGATGAAATCTCATTCTTGAAAATCCAGCTCAAAAATAAAATTTTTCATCAATCTTATCTAGCTCTAGATATTCCACTTTTTAAATTTTATTCAGGGAGATTATTGACAAGTGTTTAGAGATGCAAAAGGATGTTCACCTGTGAGGATGGCCTTCCATTTTAAAAACTCCACTTTGAAACCTGCAGTCTCACCAGGCACACCCACAGAGCCCTCCAGTATGGCCTCAGACAAGTTACTTCCCCTCACCCTGACAAACAGAGTGAAGCCCCTGGCAGGCTGTCCTGGCCTGATAAGAGGGAAAGGTGAGAAGATCAGGGTAGAGACCACCAGACCAGATGTTTCTGACCCCAGGTAAATGATGTCATGGAGAAATCTATTGGAAGCTGATAAGGATTGTGGGGGTGGAGGTCAAAAGCCCCAAAATTTAGTATAAATAATAGAGCAAATGAACAGGGATTCAGCCAGCCAAAACAAGGATGCACTCCAGCTGGAGAGCCTGATGAGGACCTGACATCCCATCACTTGTCATTGTTTCCTGATCCTCTGCGTGATCCTCACCGCTCTCAAACACTACTGCCTCATCTGAACCTTGGTGAGAGCCGCAGCTTCTCCCTAAGACCCTCTCCTCAACCGGTTGTCCACTCCACTTCAGAAAAAGCCTGCCTTGGTTCCGGACCTGATCACCGAGGTCTGAGTAAGTGTGTATCTGCTGGACTTAAAACCTAAGGCTTAAGACCTTTGAACTTAGCCTGCAGAAGAAATGTCTGTCATTAGCCTGTCATGATTAAGTGTGTTTTGCAGGGCTTAGAATTAATCTAGAATTGTTTTCAGTAAATTAATTAATCTAGAATTGTTTTCTGTGAGTGGATTATATCTATTACAGTGCCTGGCATTAAGGATTGTCGTTTTCTTGATTAAGAATCTATAGAGTAAAATTTCATTAAGTAATTTGAGTCAATAAAGCATTGAACAGGGGCAGAAGCACATGGACATTCTTTATTTCTCCCCTCTACTGTATACTTTGCAATTTTGCCCCCTCACGACATCACCATAGCATTGTATATAATAGAAAAGTTTTTACCTGAGTCAAATGGAATTATAATGTTAAAAATATTTGTGACTATAGTCAGTAAAATAATATCTATTAGAAAAATAATCACAAAATATTAGTAAGTAAAAAGAATGTGAGCAATATGATTCAATTTGTAATATATGTATATGAATGAAAGTTTGGAGACTAATATTGTACAAGGCACACTGTGCATTTCACATTGAAATGCTAAATGATTAGTTCTGGACAGTAGGAACATATATGATTTACTAAAGAGTTGCAATTCATTTTCTTATTTTTCTATAATAATCAGTTTTGTATTATTTGAGTTATTTCAGAAAGGGACAAAGAAAAAGAAACTTATGAATCTTTATTTTATCACGTTTCCCCACCTTGGTTTTCTTTTTTAAGAAGCACAGAATCAAATTTAAATCTTATTTCTAGAAATATATCATATCCTATGAGAAAACAGGGAAGAAACCATGCAAAACACAAACATGAGTTTCTAAGAACAAGGGCAGGTCAGCTCTGCAACCTTAAAGGTCCTTTTCCATACTGGAAAGCAAGAGAGAGAACACACCCAGAAACCCTCTATTTATTAGGGAAAAGACATTGGATAGAATATTCCACCCAAATAAGGCAAGGAATAGAGTTTCAAAAGGTGGAATCCTGCTTGGTGATGTCTTGTGGTCTACAGATTGATTGACATCTTAGTAAGTCACACCAATCTCACATGCTGCGTGGGATCACAGGCAGAGCAAGAGGAAAGGCACTCTTACATCACACAGCCCAATCAGCACACAACAACAGACCAGTCCCCTCATATCGCTCAAATGTGCATAGTTCACACACAGAGCCCATAGATGGCTTGCGACACCATGGTATATATTTTGTGTACTAATCTTACATGTGACTTTATATTATCTTAACATTTAACTTAGCCTGCATCCTGATGACTTCATTCATTTTTATCTTTTTATCTCTGTCATGCTTTTATAAGTGCTATTGTTTAAAAACTTCATGGTACTTTATGAACAGTGTGGTTTGGGGAAAAAATACCACAAATTGAGTAGTTTATGACAACAAAAACATTTCTTATAATTCTGGAGGACAGGAAGCCCAAGATCAAGGTACCGATAGATTTGCTATCTGATGAGGGTCCACTTTCTCATAGATGACCTTCTCACTATGTTTCCACATGGTAGATAGAGGGCTAGCTAGCATGACCCACTCAAGTTCCAAAAGTCAATCTCTAAATGCCATCACATTGGGAGAATAAGTTTCAGTGTATGGATTTTGGGGATACACAAATATTTGGTCTATAGAACTGATTTTTATCATTTCACTAAAAATGAATTCACCTTTCACAATGATTCCAGGGACCAATGTTAAGCTGAATGGTAGCAAGAAATAAATTTGTCATTTATACTGAATGTCCATGTTGACGAGATCAGCTGATTTTCCTCCTATGAAAAAATGGCAGAGAATCCACAGATTATCAGACAGTTGCTTGATAGTTTATGGATTTAGATGAGGGTCACCTTATAAAAGTAAGGAATGGTTCTCAGTTAAGGTAACTTCAGGCATTTTTATACACTGTTAGAAAGTGGTGGCCATTTAAAGGATATCCCGATTTTAAATAGTGAAGATACTGAAGTGGTTGAGAGCTTGGCCTTTCAGGAAGGGCAAAGTGACTTCAGAGTTCAATTTTACCATGTTGTCTCCATGCAAACTTTAACTCAGTTCAAGTTTCTGTAAGTATTTAGACAAAACCTGAGGTGGCTTAACTTTAAACACTTTAAAGCTGAAGATTTTCTAAACCATTTGCAATTGTTTTAGTGAGAAATGCTAGCTCACTAGGCTCTTAAAAATGTGTTTATTTTTAAAGTATAACCAAAGTGATAGATTTCCTAGTAACAGCTCAAGTCCATAACTTTTGATCACTTTTAGCTATTAATACAGTCTCATTTTCAAATTAAGATTTCATCCTGTTCATTGAAAAGTTTCAAATTTAGAGTTATTTGAGAGCTTTCTGTATACCTGGAATAATTTACTAATAAATGTAGAACAGATACCCAAAGCATAGCTTGTATAATGGTGACAATTACTACATAGCAATAGCCTAAAGACCTTGAGCCAGAGTGAAAACCAACTCCATTCTTGAGCACAAAGTATAGTTAAAATGAAAGAAAAAAAATAAGCAAATCCAAAATTCTGGCTGGGATTTCAATACTCACTCTCTCCATAATTAAGAGCAAAAGTAGTGGTGGTGCCTGCTATAGGACTACAGATCCTAGGAGCTTGGGAGCCTAAGGGGCAGGAGGATCACAAGTTCAAAGCCAGCCTCAGCAAAAGTAAGGTACTAATCAGCTCAGTGAGACCCTGTCTCTAAATAAAATACAAAATAGGGCTGGGGATGTGGCTCAGTGGTTGAGGACCCCTGAGTTTAATCTCTGGTACCACACACACACACCCAAAAAGTAGGTCGAAAATCCATAAAAATGAAAAAGACTTGAAAATCATTATAATATAAATCGACACACCACTCAATGAAAGCAAATTACAAATTCTTCCAAGTGTTTGTAGAAAATATTTTGAAGTGAATGAAAAGAATATGCAATACATTGAAATGTAGAGTATGCAACTAAGACTGTATTTAGAAAAAAAATAACTATAAATATGTTGGTGAAAAATAAATCTCTAAAACCTATGTTATAATCTCCTACTTTAAAAATATTTCAAATTTAATTAAACCCAGAATAAATAGGAGGGAAATAATAGAAGAAGAAATTAATTAAGTAGGAAATCAAAAATAGAGAAAAAACAACAATGTATCTCAAACCTTTGTGAAAAATCAATAAGGATCATAAAACTGGAGATAATGAGAATAAAAAGAGGATAAAAATTATCAGTGTAAAGAATGAAAAAGAATAACATCACTACAGAACTTACAGAGTGACAAGATAGTAAGGAGATATTATAAATATCTTTTTGTCAATAAATTCAATAACAGATAAAATATTCATTGCTAAAGATTGCTGACAAAATTGACAGAATAATACAATAAATTTATGAAAAATTTCATGGCAGTGCATTTGAAAGCTTAAATGAAATGGCAAAATATCACAAAAGGCAAAAATTACCATCACTAACACAGGAGAAAAAAAAGGTCTGAATGGCTATTTTGTATTAAGAAAATCGATTTCAACTTTTAAAATTTTCCCTGAAAGATTTACCTGCAGAATTCTAGCAAACATTTATCTAAGAAATATACAGTTCTATTACAACTCTTTCAGTATAAAAAGGGAAAATTTTTCCAAATCATTTTTTGAAACCAACATTATATTGAAACAAAATAAGACAAAGGCATTACAGGAAAAGTATAGAGCAACATCTCTCAATATAGAAGCAAAAATCACCAACAAAATATTAAGTCTAATCCAACAATATATAAAAGGATAATACATCATTACAACTCGGGTTTATCACAAGAATGCAAAACTGGCTCAGCATTTGGAAATCAATCGGTAGAGCTAACTCTATCAACTGACAAGAGATGAGCCAAATATTCATCTAATAAATACAGAAGTGTCCTGGGACAAATTACAATAACCATCCATGATGAAAATACTAGGAAATACTAATAAATGAAACCTCCTTCAACACAATAAGCATCTTTATAAAAAAAATCCACAACTAACAACTGCTAATATGAAATATCAAATTATTTTTTCCTAAAATTGGGAAAAAAGCATGAATGTGTCCATTTTCATCATTCCTATTCATGCTTTGGTCAAAGTATTAATCAGTGCAGTTAGTTAAAATAAAGAAAGGAATGCAATGTCATTGGAAAGTAAGAAGTAAAGTTTATATTATTTGAAGACAAAAATAGCAGACATATAGAAAGTCCCAAGGAACCAAAAGTTAGTAAAATTAATATGAGAATTTGGCAAGATCATAGAAAATAAGGAAACCTCAAGAAATGAAATGAAAGAGAAATGAAACATAGGAAAGGAGATCTTTCTTTTTTTCTTTTTTGGTAATGGGATTGAATCCAGTGTACTCTACCATTAAGCTATATCTGCAGTTCATTTTATTTTTTGTTTTGAGACAGGGTCTTTCTAAGTTGTTAGGGTCTTACTAAGTTGCTAAGGCTGGCCTAAAACTTGCAATCCTCACCTTCTAGAGTCCCTGAGACTCCAGGTGTGCCACCACACCTGGCTGGAAATAAGGAGACCTTGAGAAATGAAACATGTCCACACAAAGACTTGTACGTAAATGTTCTGAGCAGTTTTATTTATAATAACTGAAGACTGGACACAACCCAGATTTCTATCAATAGTTGAATGGATAAACAAAATGTAGTATATCCACAATTGAACATACAACTCCCCCAAAATAAAATAATCTATAGATATACTCAACAATATTGTGCAGAGAAAAAAATCCAGATACAAAAGTATACATACAGTATAATTCAACTTTTATTAAGCGCTATAAAACACAAATCTAATCTATCATAACAGAAATCTGATTAGTGCTTGCTTAAGGCTACAGGGGGGAAGATACATATATAAAGAGGACACATGCGTTGTTTGATCAACAGACCTTGCCAAGCACAGGTTCTAGATCATGCAAGCACAGGTGCTAGATATGTGAATGAAGAATCCTCCAAAAGGATTCCAGTTACCAACCATTTCACTATGCCAGATTACACCACAGACATCTGAGAGAAGGAGTATGCCAATGTGACTGTATTGTATTCAAATTTCTGATATATGGAATTTCAAAGGGTAATAAAATAGTTGTTGATTTATACCACCAAATTTGGGGTAGTTTTTTCCATAGTAATAGTAAAGCAGAACAGAGACCCCTAATACATCATAATAAAACTACTGAAAATATAAGGTAAACAGAAAAATCTTAAAAACAACTGAAGAAAAGGACATGTCTTATTCAAAACAATAGCAAACAGAAGACTTACTAATGACATCAATAAAAAATTGGAGTATAACAGAATGCCTTTAAATTGGTGACAGTCACTGACAATGTAGAATTCTATGTATTCTATATATTCTAGGATAAAAATGAAGTAAAAATATTTATGGACAAATAGAGAGAATTTGTTATCAGCAGGTCTACACTAAAAGAAATATAAGAGCAGGAAATTTTGTAGAAATGGAAAGTAAATTAGTAGTTGCCTAGAACTGGAAGTGAGAGCCCATTCAATTGTATACTTTATTTACTTTTATCTTTTTTTTTTTTTTTTGGTATTTGTAGATGGATAGCATGCCTTTATTTTATTTTTACGTGGTGCTAAGGATCAAACTCAGTGCCTCACATGTGCCAAATAAGAGTTCTGCCACTGACTACAGCCCCAGCCCTGAATTGTACATTTCAAATGGATGACTTTTACAGTGTGCAAGTTACATATAAAAAAAATGTTTAAAAAGCAAGGGAAATGTGGGCTGGGGTTGTGGCTCAGTGGTAAAACGCTCACCTAGAACATGCAAGGCCCTGGGTTCGATCCTCAGTACCACATAAAAATAAAAAATAAATTAATAAAATAAAGGTATTATGTCCAACCACAATTAAAAAAAAAAGTAAGGCAAATGCTAAAAGGGTATTCTTCAGGCACAAAAAGTGATCTCAGATGGAATTTCAGATATGCAAAGGAATAAAAAGCAAAAGAAAGAGAAAACATAGGTAAAACATGGGTATTTATAACATATTAATAATAATGTCTTATGAGATATTAGCTCAAAATATAATTAAAATATATGAGAATAGCAGGTTATGAGTTGGGAGAGAAGTAAATGGGAAAAATGTCCTACGTTCTTGTATTGTTTGGGAAGTAGGAAAAACTAAAAATTAACATAAGACTTAAATTAGTAAAGAATGCACACTTATAAAACATATATCTGATAAAGTATTTATATCCAGAGTAGATAAAGAACTCTTACAACTCAAAAATAGGAAAAAGAACTCAATTAAAAAATATGAAAGATTGAATAGTCAATTCACTAAAAAAAAATACACAACTGGCTGATGATTGTACTAAAAGATGTTCAATATTGTTAATCATCAAGGAAATGTACATTAAAATCACAATTAGATACCACTCCATTACCACTAGAATTGCTATTATCAAAAATACAATACCAAGTTGTAACAAAGATGAAGAGAAACTGAAGACCTTGAGAAAGAAAAGTGACAATATAAAGTACTAACAGCCACTTTGGAAAACAGTATGCCAACATCTTATAGAATGAAAAATACATTTATCATATGGCCCACTTCACTCCTGGAATACACAAAAGAAATTAAAGTATAAGTCTATAAAAAGATATGCATATAGACAATCATAGCAGTATTATTTATAATAGCTAAAAACCGGAAAGAATACAAATGTCTATGAATTAAACAAAATATAGTATATCCACACAATGAAGTGTTATTCAGCAAAGAAAAGGAATAAATTACTAATACTGGCTACAACACAGCTGAATCTTGCTAAGAAAAAGAACTCAGGCATAAGGAATTACATATTGATTTCATTTAAATGAAACATCCATAAGAAGAAAATTTATAGAGACAGAAAAAAGAATAACCAGAAATCATCTGCATAAGGATACCTTTGGAGGTGATCAAAATACTCAAACTGGACTATGATGGTAGCTGAAAAATTCTATAAATTTACTAAAACTCATGGAGTTTTATGCTTGTAAATGGATGAATTTTATGCTACAAAAATTATACCCTCAATAACAGTGTTAAGGAAATTAAGAGAACAACATTCTTGGAAGTAAAAATCTTAGGGTAAAAAAAAAGAAAGAAAGAAAAAAACCTATACCAGGAAAACATTATACAAAAGGAATGGGTTACATTATTAGTATCCATCCAAATAAACACAGAGTATATAAGTTGATGACAATTTTTCTAACTTTTCCAAAATAGCATTAAAACTTTAATTACTTTATTCAAACTCTAGTTTAGAGTATATTCCATCTTTTGTGTGATCTTTAGTCACCAATGTTACTGATGAAATATTGGTACTAGTTTTAAAAAAAAAACATTTCTCCTATTTTTTTTTATTTTCTTCTAGTACAGTTTGTTTCCTCATTAGTTTGTACAAAGTCTAGTGATGGAGAAAGAGTTCTAGCATTTCTATTTGAGAAAAGGAAAACTAAAGCCCACAGAAGTGGAACAAATTTTCCAACATGACTCTGGCAGATTTCTTAATTAAGATTATTGAACCCAATATCCCCTAGGCACATTGCTTTCCAGCTACTAAATTAGAAATGTTTTCATTTCATATACAACACATTAAAATGCAACTATTTATTTTTCATCATTTCCTGATCAGTGAAAAAATGGAATATATCCACACATCCTTGTTAATATGAAAAGGAAATAAATCACATTCTATTTTGATAGCTATGCTATGATTAGGCTTTCTGGTGTGTGTATATGTGTTGATTTATTTTAAACTTGCAGCCATCCACTTTTTGATGGCATAGTAAAGAGATTAGAGACATACCCATATGTACTCTAGTCTAAGGTCATAAACAGAAGATGTCGCCATGGGGATCCAACCTGCCTAAGACAACAATTCAGTAGGGCAGCATTATCATCAGGTCATAATTATAAGGACGTTTATGTCCAGCTTGAGACCTAATCATTCTCAAAGTTATTCATGGAATCTCAGCAAAGCAGCAAAGGAAACAATATAAACCCTTGAAGACCACTGCTTTTTTCTAGAATACTCCCACTCCTCTGTTCAATTGAAATATGAATAGAAAGTGAGATGAACCACTGAAAGTAATAGCCAGATACATGTTGTATAGGTTAAGTCATTCTGCAATGCAGCTAGTCCATGTATTCCATATATTAAAAAACAATAATGTAATAACAAGCACACTTTTATGAAAGCCTGGAGGAAATATATTGGAGAGAGAAAGGGAGGGAGCCGGAAAGAGAAAAAGAGAATGGGAGAGAGTACAGAGAAAGGACAGAGAAATAGACTATGATTGGACATATTAGGGTAATACTGAAGAAAAAGGCAAGTTTTGATTTAATCATCCATTACAATAGTACAAACGTATATTCATATATATTGATTCTGATCATAATAATGTAACACCAGCTCAGACATCTTGGTTGAGTAAACATCAAGTGAAAGGCTATATGCAATTCATATTTCATGAAATCACTTACAAATTGTGGAGGGGAAAATGCATTGGGTGAAGAGTATTCTTAGTAAATGATTCTTAGAAATGTTGGACAACTCATGAGAAAACTTTCTCCTTTAAGGAAACAGTCAAAATTGTGTCAGGGAGCTAAGAGGAATTAAACAGTGATCAGATCAGGAAAAAAAAAATCTTGGTTGTCCATTATGATTTACAGGTATAGACTAGTAGTGCAAACAAAAGAGAAAAGAAAAAATACCAATGCTGCATTTTCTCAGCGTCATGGGCCTTTCTTAAGCTATTAGGGCAAATTCAAAGAGGAATAGACTTTAAAGAAATGATTACTGTTTGAGAAGATAAGTATGTTTAACCTGATGGAAGCCTTACTAATGTATACATTTATTAAACCTTACATGGTATCCCAATGATGTGCACAATTTCATGTTTTTATACATCTGTTAAAAACTAAAATAAAAAAAAACAGGATTATAATTCAACACAAAAAACTTAGTTTAAAAGAAATAACAAATCATCCCATGATGTACTGTTACCTTAGTGAAGCAAAATTTCACCAGTTAAATTATTATTTTTATTAAGATAAAATTGATGAATAAAAGTGTTATCTGTGGAGTTATTTATATTTATATATGTCTACATTATATGTTAGTGATTTAATCAAACTGGTAGATTATTATTAATTATTATTAAATTCAATCACACTGTATAACGTATCTCCAAAATTTATTTATTCTGACTAACTGAAATTTTGCCTACTTTGACCAACATTGTCCTATCCCACACACCATATAAGCGGTATTATTGATATTATGTCCAGTGTGAGAGAATTTTAGAACTTGTATGTCATACCAGCAAAAACCCTCTCATCTTGATTTTTCAGATAGTATTGCATTAGTTTTGACACATATATTCTAAACAAGGAAAATAATGCCCAACCAGGCTTTTCTAAAACCACACAGCTTCCTTCAGCAAGGCTTTTATTATATTCACTGCCTATTCTACCTCAAACTCTGCCTCAACCCAGCCAAAGCTATAAGTGCCTAATGCAATTCCAGTATTACTGATCAAGGACAAGTGCCTAATAGTTTTCATTCCAGGACACCTTTTTATCAACAGTTTTATATACACAGAAATCACCAACCGAAATTTACACACCCAAGGTTCCAATATAAACATAAGTAACAATTATTTAAATAGAACTCATCAACTCTCTCCACAATCAGGGTCCTTCCTAATCTTCAAATTACCATTAACAGCAGATTCTTCTCCTCTCAGCTTGATTGCCCTTCATAGTTAATCAAACACATGCCTATTTTTCCTCTGAAACAAACCATGGTCGATGAATGACCTGCATCAGAATTATTTTGAGTGCTTGTTAAAATACATCTTGCTGCTCCCCGCACCAGACCTACTGAATCTGAATATCTATAGGAGGATCCCTAGAATCTGCATTTTTGGTTCATTCTACCAGTGAGTCTTCGGTACCCAGAATTTCAGAATCATCCACCCTGGCTTTTCAAATACTCCTGAATTCTTATGGCTACATATCAAGCAGCTGATGATAGTCTATCTCTTTCCCTCTAGTGCCTTCTCCTGTATACCTGCAGCAAAAATCTCAACACCTTTTTCTATAAAAAATCCTTTCTGCTCAACATTCTTAATTGAAACCAAATTAAATCGTATTTTAGTAAAAATCTCAACACCTTTTTCTATAAAAAATCCTTTCTGCTCAACATTCTTAATTGAAACCAAATTAAATCATATTTCAGGACAAATCTAAACTTAGCAACTGAACATTAAAGGACTTCTATGAAAGGACCTCAGGGTGTCTGGCCCACTAGTATTATTCATGCCTCCCCTCTGGGGACCCTTTGATCAGTTCCGATCAGATCAGACTTCAACTTTATTTCTTACATGTCCTCTTCTTTCCCATCTCTATTCTATTCATCTTGCTGTTCATCTGCCCTATGTTTCTCCCTAGTGTTTTGAAATCTGATACTTCTTCCAAAAAGAAAACCCAGAATCACCTTCTTTAAAGGATGTAGAATATACTGGAATGTCATGAGTTAGTAGACAGATACAAAAAATATCCTCGTAGCAGTATTCACTAGTAAGCAATTTGGAGCATATTCATCTAGTAAGTTTGAGATAACAAAGTTAGAGTTCATTATAGTAACTCAATAAAGACTAATTTCATTCCTTTACTCTATCATTTATTGTGTAATTGTATGGTAGTTACAATTTTTGTTGGCATATTATCTTTTCACATAACCTGTGTGTGATAGAAGCAGGCTCCAATTTTCATGGGAAACTCATTCCATGTATCCTGTTGGGGCCAACCACTGCCTGTCATTGACACCACTGCATAGCACAGGCTCAGTACTCCATCCAACTCTAATCCTTCCCCAAATGTACACACATACACACCAAGCTGAAGGAATTGGTTTAAGGATGGGTACTTCCCCCAAGTCAATCAGATAGATCCATCTCTAGAGATTTTCCTGGGACCTGAGGAAATAGATAGTAATCACTAATATTGCTGGTTTCTAACCTTTGAGATAAATTTAGGGATGCCAGTTAGCTACTTTGCTCTCATATTAGGAAATTTGCTCCAACATTCAAAAATAGGACTCAGTGAGGAAAGGTGATACCCTCTAAGCATCATTTTTTTACCCCTGAATCTATTCTTTATAGTGTCTCAGAGATAAATGTAAGCTGATTATTTTGATTAATTTCCATTTGTTTTCTGTCTGATACAGAATTACCTGGAAGGGGGCACTATAAGTAACAGAACTTATGTGAAGGGATTGAATCAGTATCAGAGGGGAACTGGGAGATAAAAGAAACACCCAGGTGAAACATTGAATTGCCACCCTTTACTTGGGGGATGAGTGCATTATTGGTTTTCAAATATTTTCCACTAATATTTCCATTGTCAAGAAGTGATATTTTAAATTAATGCACATGAGAAGAAAGTCTGTGTTATGCAATTAAGTAACAAATGATCATGGACTATGATGACCATAGTTTTTCCCTGTTCTTTTTATCCTCTTATCATACAGCTTATCTTTTTCATAGATAGATCCATTTTGTGACCCTTTACATTTCATCCCTTGTTTATATAGGGATTAGTACATGACCCAAGATAAGATGGACCAATCAGAGAGCTCTAATATCTGGTCACAAGGATATTCAGAGAGGGCGCATGACCTAGACCAAACCAATTACCCTCTTCCTTAAGACTCTAGCTTCCAATAACTTAAAAGAGGCATTTTATTTTTTAATTGAAACTGCTAAGCTATGAAGATAATATGAGTATATAATTTCTTTCCAATAGCCAGCTCTACCACCATCCAGGAACATATTGCTGAGATGAAATGCAACACAGAAGAAAGAAGATCACAGGTAAGGAGAAAATAAGTGACATATGGCTTTCATTTAGTCAAAAGGCATCTCTAGCTCCTACATTCCTCAGTTATGAGAACCAACAAATCAATTTTCTTTAAACTAATCAGGTTGAGTTTCTGCCATTTGCAAGAAGTCCTGAGTGACACATTTGGTCAGTGCTTGCATGTCAACTCACAAATGTTCTCTAGTTTTCTAATGCACATATTCCTTCTAACTAAACAGTCATCCCTTTGTGTCTGATTTCTCATTTATCCTTACAGTTCCAAAAGAACGTTAGAACTTCTTAAATGGAATATTAGGGGGAAAGCAAACAAATTAACTCAAAAGCACAATATAATTCACGCCATCTATTTGTTTTTCAATTTTATAACCATATTTAATTACTTCTCTCCGAGAGTACTTACAGATACATCATCCCAGGCAAAATGTCACACAAAGAACCAAACAGATTCAGCTTCCTGGCACTCTTTTAGAAGCTTTCCAGAGGTTTTCAGCCTTTATGTTAAAGGACCATTTCAAATATTATAATTCTTTTAGACGCATGTGACAGTTTCAAACCCACAAAATAACTCAACTACACAGCCATAATGATAGCACAATCACGAGCATCACATGACAACCATTTCAATGTCTTTAAAAGCATGTATTTCCACAGCAATAATTACAGTTCTCCCCTCATTTTTGTGTCAGGATTTGAGAAGTATTTATTGTCATGACTCTGCTCCCTTATATAGTCTTGGTTTAATAATTATTATTAATATCAAAATGTCTCATATTAAATACTAGTAAACTCAGCGGGGGCAACAACTTTCCAATTTTGAGTCCCAACCTATTTACTGCTAAGCACACCACATTAAAGAAGAATGGCTTAAGAAGATCTAACATTTGTCCAACTTTTTTTTCCTTTTCTACATACTTCACTGAATCAAAATATACTTCTAAGATGCAGGATTCTAGAAGTGAGGGTATAATTAAAACACAGAAAGATTTGTGCTTTTCTTCATGTAGAAACTAAAAAATAAAAGACCTTTAAGGTTTGATATTGCACCAGTGAGAGTTCCCACCAGAAAACAGTCTTAGTTCAAGGTGGTTCAAATAAAGAAACTTTGATGAAGGGACCCCTTAAAAAGGCAGATGGTGTTAAGTAGGGACAAAGAAATAAACAAGGGGTGGGGAAGCACCCAGAGGTCGGCAATAGTGAAAAGCCATCACATTCACCATTCTTCTGGTCTAAGGGGACCAGGAAAAGAAGCATTACCTGAGCCCTTGAGAGCTGTAGAGAAGGCACCTCCTGAGAAAGATGTAGTGGTGAAGAAACATAGCATGTGCCAGAGAGGGTCCAGGAAGGAATATGAAAAAAACATCCCAGTCTCTCTTGTATTCAGTCTCCTGTCATTGCCTCTCTTTGGTGGAATCCAACAAAAAGTAAACAACAAGAAAACCCAAGAAGGGAAACAGTGAGCCATGGTCATTCTTTAGTGGCACAGAAGTAGGAAAAGTAAGTATATGTCATGAGGGATAGAAAAAAGTCAACAAAGAATAACCAGGTAGATATGAAGGACCATAGTGTTGACCTATTGGAATATCCTAGGAAAAAGAATTGAGGACCAGACTATGTTTGAATTCACTGTATCCTTTTCCATCATAGGAAAATGGCTAGATGTGTTCAAAGGGGATTGGAGTCCATGGATTAGAGTCTCATGGACTCCATGGATTGGAGTCTGTGAGAGAACTACAAACTCTGGAGCTTCTCATAAGTTTTGGGGAAAATGCTGAATATTCAGGCTGAAATATAGATGTTGCTCAATTACTATTCATTGGATGCAATAGATTTCCAATAAAATCTCTTTATATTCTTCTTCTCAGTTTTTTTCTCACCAAAGAATCTTAGCAGTCAGGAGTGGAGGCTGAGCCATAGCAATGAAGGCTGTCGTATTTGTGGGGTAAATTTTGCAGTGTTTTAACAGTCATCTGTTATTCTTTGGCTGCTAATTGTCTCTTCAGCCTTCCTTCCTGCTCAACTACTGCAAACCGATTGTGCATTCATTCTCTGCACCATATCACAAGGGTTATCTCACTGGTCTCATACCACTTTATTGTGAGAGATGTTGCTGCAATGGAATTTGATCCAAAATTTAATTTTACCCATTGATCGAGATTTGGTAATGTCAATGTCTCTTGTCTTGTAGTAGTGAAGAGAGATTGGAAAATGTGAGTCTTTTGTGTGCTCAGGCAGCTGTTTTAATCTGTTTTGACTGTTATAACAAAATATTATAGAGTAGGTAGCTTATAAATCACAGGAATTTACTTCTCACAATTCTGAACACTGGGAAGTTCAAGATCAAGGCATCATCAAACTTGGTGTCTGGAGGGAACATGTTTTATGGCTAATGCATGGCAACTTCTCACTGCACAGTAGAAGGAACAAGGGAGCTCTTTCAATACTATTTTATAAGGGTATTAATTCTATTCCTGGAAGCTGTGATGGTTACTTTTATGTCAACTTCATTGGATTAGGGGATACCCAGACAACTGGTAAAAAGCATTGTCTCTGGATATGTGTGAGGATGTTTCTAAGAAATAAGCTAATAATTTTTCTTAGCTTATTTCTAAGAATCAGTAGACTCAGATGAGAAGTGCAGTCCTCACCAATGTGGGTTGGCATCATCCAATTGGTTGCAGGGCCAAATAGAACAAAATGGTAGAGGAAAGGTAAACGCACTCTCTCTTTTAGAGGTCTCATTTGTCTTCTCCTGCTTTCAGATTCTGGAGCTCCTCTGATTCTCAGACCTTTGGACTCTAGAACTTAACACTAATGGGCCCCCTAGTCCACTAGTCCCCTGAGGTCTTTGGATGTGGCCTGAATCACCACCAGCCTTCCCAATTCTCCAACTTGTAAGTGATATATTATAGGACTTATAGGACTTATTAGCTTCCATAATTGTGTAAGCCAGTTCCCATAATAAATCCCTTTAAACACACACACACACACACACACACACACACAACACAATTTCCTATTACTTCTGTTTTCTGGGAACTCTAATATAAGGGCTCTGCCTTCATGACTTAATGCCCTCCCAAGGTCACACTTCCTATTACCATCCCCCTAGGAGTTAGGATTTCAACAGAAGTTTGGAAGGACACAAACACATAGACTATAGCAGTAATAAACTTCCTTTCCATTTTCACTTATATTTTAAAAGTTGATTTTACTTCCTGTTAACATTTTTATCTCTCAAAATCTGCTATTTTGCTTTATATCTTAGAATACTTAGTAAGGTAAAAGATTTGCTTTTTATTTGGTGATCAGTGCATGTGTTATTTACCTTCCCTCTTCCCCAGTAAAGTAAAAGTCCTCCACTCTGAGGTCAAGAATTTGGACAGAACCTCATATGAGGGAGCTTACTGATAACACCAAGGCTAAACACCCTGTGCCCAGGAATCTTTTGGGATTTTTTTCACTCAGTTTAATTCATTAAACATTTATTCAACATTATGTGACAGACACAGAATGTTGCCCATAAATCACATGTGCTTCTGAAAAAGAAAAGAAAAATTAAAAAAAAGGGCAGGTAATCCTTAGTAGAACCATAGTATGTGGTAGTGTTTGTTTGAAGTGTTTACTTGAAGACAATAGCCAGGAAGTTGCCAGAAAAATGACTGGAGGAAAAGGAGGAAGATGGAAATGTCTAGCCAATGAAATCTCATTTCTCTGGAATTGTCTTTAAATTCAAGTATTATCCTTGCTTGCTGGATTACATTGCCTTGGCATTTTGATATTCTCCCCAGATCATATCCCTGGGCATACTACAGCAAACAAAATAATTCTTCTGACATAACAAGGCAGATAAAAAATGTGATGAAATAGGAAGGACAGACACTATGATGTGAAATAGCAATGCCAGTGGCCCAAAGGTTTACAAATTGCTTCCCAGAGTTTGCATCACAGCAATTTTCACTCACTTTGAAGGTTTCTCAAGGGCAAAGAATGTTTTCCTCTCCTCGAAAACAATTCTACTTGCAGCAGGAATAAGGTGTACTGTGTGTATCCAGACACCAAAGCTAATAAAGCAAACCTGATAAGAGCAGGTTTGGAATTGAATCTCTTCCAAATTATCTTGTTCTCTCCACTGGGAAAGAAGCACTTAGTGTATTAGTCACACATTAACAGACTAAGCATGCAGAACTCATCAGCAAAGAAAAGATGGCTTTAAATGAAAATCAGAAATCTGAGAATAAAAGGGAAACAGTAACAGAAATCCTAGATTTTTTCCTCATCCACTTCAAGATTATTATGAAAAATGCTTGGCCCCTGCCTACTCATTTAAATTTTAGGAGACTATTTCCATAAAGAAGGATAATAAAGATACCTACCAATTACTACTACAGAAGGTCTGTGAAGGATTTATTGAAAGAAACGTCTAAAGTGAATGTTACTGTTATTTGGGCAATAATATCTTTAATATCATCCTCACAGACTGTCTCATAGAGATGACACATTAAAACAGAATGGTCCCCTATTCAGCAAACACTGAAAATGAAAGTTGATCTAAGTTTAACTTGTGCTAGAAAATTCAGTTATGACAAAGTGAAAATTATCAGATCACTAGAAATATCACATGCTACACACATTTCTGTCCTAGAATTACTACTGGCAAAATAGAATACAACAGAATATCCAGAATTAGACCAAATTTTCACAAGGTTAAAAAGAATAGATTTGAATTCTTTTTTATTTTAGATTAGGCCACTACCCAATAAAATATTTTAATTTTTTTTCTTCTGAAGAACTATATGTAAAACAATACACTTACAGAAACTTACTTAATACTTGCTTGCTACTTTTTGCTAAAGAGGGCTTGATACTGGCATTTTTATAAAAAATGAATATTATGATAGTCTATTGTTTAATATTGCCTGCTTACAAATGCACAACAATCATGACACTATTTTCAGAACCAACCTTAATCAATAAAATGCAAATTAAGCCATACATTACATGCTAATTTTCACATAGAAGATTGGGAAGTATTTAAATGATCAATAATACCCAGAGTTGGTGAGGGCGTGGGGACAAATGTTCTGCTGTCTCATATCTGTCTTCATTGAGATGGGAGGGAAGCAGGAAGGAGGATACATGTAAAAACCTTTAAAAAACAAACAAACAAAAAACACTCTTCCCAAACAATGCCAGTTCTATGCTTTTATCTAAAGGAGATGATCTTTCACAGGGTAAATGTCTAATGTTACAGCATCATTTATAATAACAACAAAAAACATAAAAACAACATAAATGCCCAATATGAAAACATGAGGTTACTTTTTTCTTAATTTATTTTTTGCAAAGATTTATTATTTTCCTACCCAGTAAAATATTAATTTCTTTGAGAAAACATGGGAGAAATACAGAAATTTCAAGAAAAGGGAGCAAGAAGAAAGGAAGGCAGGTAAAAAATATCCTTCACAAGTTCCTTACATCTTAGATTTCCTCCAAGGCATAATATTTGTAACTGTGCCTTCAAACATGTACAGTCCTTCTTCATTTAAAAGCATATGATATTAGATCATGTGTGATATAGCCCATATCACAACAGAGAGAATCTTAGAAACTTATGTCCAGTTACAAGGTTTAGAACTTGAGACTCTTGATTTTTACAACCACCTCATATCACACAGACCCTCCTTCTATCTATACCTACATGCCTAGTTTTCTATCTACTATTATCTGCCTGGCTTTTTATCTGTGTACCAACTTACCTTTGTACCTTTTCCATCCATCTTCATTCCCTCTTATATCCTACCTTCTCCACCACACATAAGATTTTGATAAAATTGAACTTTACTTTTCAAAAGCAATTGTAAGCACAATGTGGAGTCATTACAGATATCTGGCAGGCTATTGTCATGGCAAATCACTAATGAGCAGTATGTGGGTTCAAATGAGGACAAGAGAAGTGTGGGGAGACACCAAAGCAATCTGTCATGCAGCTCCTGCAATTAATTAAGCATAAGTCTTCATCTGTTCGAGCTGCTATAACAAAATATCATAAGCTAAGTATCCTATAAACAACAGAAATTCGTTTCTCAGTTCTGGAGGTGAGGAGTGCAAGACCAAGCCACTAAAGATTCTGACATCTAGTGAGGGCTTGCTTTGTGTCTCCTAGAAAGCACCTTGCTGCTACTGTGTCCTCACACAGCAGAAGAAGCGTGACAACTCTGGATGGCCTCTTATATAAGGGTATAACTGCATTCATACTTTATTTACTATATATTGGAAACAGAACTGCACACAGCATTCTAACATGCCACATTTTCTATTTTATATGAGGGTGAATCCAAGAGAAAGTGTATGGGAAATTCCGACAGCTATTCTAAGTAAATTTTTGAGACAATGTAATTCAGCATTCCAAGGGATCAATTTGCTGTTTGGTTCCAGTAAAGACAAAATAAACTCTAAAATATTAAGTTATCTTTCTTGCCATAATTTGCATTGCTGCAAAGATGCCTAATTTCCTTGCAGTTAGCATTCAAATTATGATTTAGTTTTTCTTTTGGTCCCATAAGATATAGTTATGACAGACTTGAATTCTGAACTGAGGTAAACTGCAGTAAGGAAAGCAGAGCATATTCATTGGCTGGTGTGGACTATAACAGGAGGTGAGTGACAATGTTCTCCAGCCAGCAGGGGTTGCAGCCACTTCCCATTTCAACAGAAAACCACCTGACTGAGGCAGAAGCCACAGTAACTGTAGCCCACTTCTGTGGCATGACTTCGAGAGCCTATTTCTTCAGCCCCCTCAATGATTCTATAATCAATTTGGTATTCAGTAAGAAATCCCCTTACATTTAAACTAGACATAGTGGATTCCAGTTTTTGTAACTGAAATTTTGTATGTACATTTAATTATTAGAGTAGGACACAAAGAACATTTCTAAAATATTATTTAAAGATAGTTAAATTTCTATGTTGCTATTCTTTTCAACACTCAAAATGGAAACAGCTGACAGAATCTTGCACATTTAGAAGTGCTTTTTTTTTCTTCCCAGAAGATATTCAGTTCATACTGACAACTCTTTCTTATAATCAGAAAGAACTTGAATTTTTTTCAAGTGCATGTTGAGATGGAATAGGACAGATGCCATTCAGTTTTCACCTCAGAGGTGAGGAAGCAGAATGTAGAATCTTATATCCCCTCTCAAGGTAGTTTCTAGCACTGTGAGTATACAATTAGGAAAATGTCAAAATCGCTATAGACTATTGCCACTGAAGTTCCCCTTTTCCGGGGACTATGTCCTCAATGTAGTCAGTGGAGACTCAAATCCATTTTGGTTTATGGAGTCTTTAGAGAATAATGCCTCGTGGTGCATTTTGGGAGTAGACTATGCAACAATTGAGTTAAACTCCATAAGTAAACTTTCCCCCAAGTGTACAACAGCTGTAAACACAGCTTCCACTTAACCACCCAATGCGATTATTTCCTGAGTTTAGATACCATAATTAACAGTTGCAACATTAAGAACAAATTCTTCATCCTTAGTTTGGAGATGCTTTCCATCAGTAATTAAGTAATGTTTCCCCTCTGAGCTTTGGCATCTTGTAATATAAACACCCTCTCAATAATTTAAGGGGTGGATTTAGGCAGAATTATAAAGTTAACAACAGGACAGATATTATTTTCAAAATTGCATATATCCTTTTTACCAAATTAAAGAATATCTAGCTGTTTAACTGAATCTTAATTTTAAAATGTGACTTCCAGAGGGCTGGGCATGTAGCTCAGTTGATAGCGTGCTTGGCTCACATACACAAGGCCCTGAGTTCAAACCCTAGCACCACCAAAAAAAAAGGTGATTTCCAAAAAGGAATGCCATTTATCCCTTGATAATTTTAAAGAATATAAAAGCTCCATTCATGAAGACAAAGGATGATAAATATAAATTTAGTCAAGGTTTTTAAAAGTAATTTTAATTTTAAAAGTAATTTTAAACCTCTCTCTTTAACTGTTATTCACTATAATTTCCTGTTCAAGGTTTAGTAATTCCTTCTATCTTTCTTGGGCTATGGAAGATGCTGTGGTCTAAATTCATATCTCTCCCCAAATTCATATGCTGAAACCTAATTCTCAGTGCAATAGACATGGAAAATGGGTCCTTTGTGAGCTGCTTAGATCCTGAGGGTAGAGCCTTCACAAACGGGAATAGTACCCTTATAAAAGAGGTTCAATAAAGCTTGCCCTTCTGGTACGTAAGAACACCATCTATGAAGCCCAGAGTAAGCTCTGAGCAGATGTTGAATCTGCTGGCACCTTAATCTTGGGCTTCCCAACCTCTAGAACTGTGAATAGTAAGTTTCTGTTGTTATATATCACTCAGAAACTTATTGGTACCTTGATAGCAGTCCAAATAGACTAAGACAAAAGCATTAATGACTGCTTAGAGACCTATTTTTGGTGAAAGTCACTCACAGTTACAGTATCACCCCCAGTATCAAGAAGGAAAAGAAAAGAGAGAGTCAGAGAAAGAAACAGAGACAGAGGAGACTGCTTCCTTGAAGAGTTCAACATGCAACAATCCTGTATCATCTGGAGCATATCAAACCCTTAATGAGTAAAATATAATCATTTAAATATTCATAAGCACAAGCCTTATGACGGACAGTACTGACTGCTCCTCGCTGCTTGCAGAACCACACTGCCATGTGGCCGGAACCTCTCAAATACCAAGACGCAAAAGCTCCATCTGTTAAAGCCTGAATCCCAGCTGATCTCTGACCCTCATGAATAAACCAAACAGAACACACAGATGTGGAAGTGCGTTCCTGAGCAATTACAAATGACCTCAAAGTAGAGTTATAAAACAAGAAAGTGGTTCACTACCAAAAAGTATGGTAAATCCTGAGCACTCCTTTGTTTTCTTTCCTTCCATTTAGTAGAATCTGTAAATAGCAAGAGGAAGACTTGGACTCTGCTCTGTGTATTATTTGCATCACTGATCAGAAAACAGGATTTGTGCTTAACCTAGTTACAAGATTTAAAATAATTCTAGGTACCTATCCAGGCACATACTTTAAAATGCTCTGAAATTCTGCCATCTTGTGGGAATTTGGAATACAACAAATGACTAGGTTGAAAGATTCATGTTTTTCATAATTCAAAATGTTTTTGCAGTTGTAAGAATGAATAAACAGAGTGTCAAAAATGACATCTACCATGCCAAAGAAATTCCCTTTTTCTTCTCATTCCATATGTGAAATAAAAACAAATTGAAATTAATCTCATTGATCTGGACCAAGCAGATCCTTAATTCAAGGTAATTAATTTGAGTTGGTAGAAACTTGAGACAAGTTTTAATATTTTCCCCCCATTTTTGTTGAACATAGAATAATGGAGGTCTATTTTAGATATGATAACTTCCATTCACTAATTAAAAATTTTAGTTTTCATGTAGTATAATAACTGAAAAGTTATAGTACATTTTTAAATTACTGTTTGAACATTTTATTCTTCTTTACCCTCTTCCTTCCTTCCTCTCTCTAAATTAATCATCATCTTATTTTATTCCTATTATTTTTATCTTCAAATGTACTTATCTTATGAAAATCTATTTTTCTGAGTATTATTAAAGATTCACATCAAACATTTGAGGTCTAAAATGTTAAAAGTTATGTACCTATTTATTTTAGACATACCAAAACCACTCAAGAATTTTTTCCAAACACTGTGCTGAAGATACATTGAGTATAACAGTCTGAAGATTGCCTGTTGATGTCACTGTGGACAAATAAAACCTGGGTGGTAAATCCTGCCACATTAGAATTTACCCTCCAGTACAGCAAGATGCTTCAAGGGAATGAGAAAGAAAGAACTTCTCATCAACTCAAATTAAAATATGGCTATCTGTAGTCCCCTATACAAGTACTTTTCAGTGCAATAGTCCCCCAAAACTGGTCTTGGATACATCATCATTTTGTAAGGTTAGCAGCTCCAGTGGAAGCAAAAATTGTCCATTTAGTGCATGAAGGTAGGTGAGGAAAGAAGTGTGAGTCTTGAAAGGGACATCTTTATAAAGGGCAAAGTAACAGAACTTTAAAAGGGGAGGATATGAATGGATAAATGTACCCTGAATGCTCACCCTCCAGGGTGGCATTACTGAGAAGCAATGGAGCCTTTAGGCTTGCAGAAGGTCCTTACTTCAATGGGGACATGTCCTCAAAGGGGACTGTGGGACCTCAGCCTTTTCTTTTGTCCCCTTTTTGTTTCCTGGCCATAGGTGAGCCGCTTGCATAGCCATGTACTCTCAGCATAATGTGCAGCCTTCTGGAGACCTAAATCTATGCCTTCTACCCCCTTGATCTTGGACTGGAACCTCTAGCACCATAAGCCAAAGCAAACCTTTTCTGGTTTATAAGTTAATTAGTCTAGGCATTTCCTTTTAATAATAGGAAGCTATTATAGGTAACTAGAGATGAGAACTGCTATATGCCCTTCCAAATTCTAGTATGGTGTTTTGTTCTTATTAGCTACCAAAAGTAAAATTAAATTTTAAAATTAAAAAAAAAAAAAAAACTTCTACTGAGTATAGGATCTTTTCTCCCCTCATTTTAAGTCTACAGTAAATTGTTCTCCCTCTTAAAGAAAACCTCAGACAATCTTCAAGTCAACTTACATTTGTCTGTGAAAAACATTTGGATTATTTAATGAGATATACTTATAAAATGTACATTAATTAACCTGAAAACCACACTAGCTTACTTGATCTGAACCTAAAATAAACCCCAGATGTGGAAGAAAAATTTGAGCAAGATTTTAAAAATACCCATCAAAGACCCCGGAAAATAATTGACTGATGTGATAAACTGATATATTGTTTTTAAAACAAAATCAATACACCTAAACCAGGAGTACTGTCAGCTCACCAGGAGTAAGTTCACATGTCTGGATCACTCCATCGGAAAAGATAAAGTGGGTCATTTAGATTTTACTCAAAGAAATATCAAAATGCATAAAGGTTTTTTTTTTTTTTTCCCTTGTCTCTCCTAGCGACTTCTACAAACCTATGTGTACAAAGGTTAGGATAGAGCCTAGGACAAAGAATATGCCCATGACATGTTGTTTATTATTAATGCTATGCACATGAATCAAAAAATTCCGAATCTGCAAATGCACAGGAATGGAGAAGGGGAGGAAGAAAGAGAAGGATGGGCAAACCCTTCAAAATATAATTATTAGAATATTGACACTTTATATTAGTTTCTCTCCTAAAGATCAAAGAGAATTTATAAAGTACCTTGATACATAAAAACTCAAGATTAGGTAGTTTTTTGTTTTCCTCTCCAAATATAAAATATCTTAATAAATGAAAAAGAATAAATGTTATCAGAGACAACTGGCAAATTTATATATTTTTGTCTTTAATGAGAAAATTTCTTCTTTGTACTAAACCATTATTTAAAAGAGATAAACTTGAATTACACCACAGGCAAACTTCAGGAGCTGAAAAATATTTGCACAATGCATGTGCTAAGAAAGAGTCATCAAATTATTATCTGCCACGTTCATGGTTGCTGGGTTAGTTCCTTTTCTCCCTAAAGTGGCTATAAAATCTATGTTCATTATCCATCTACCTCATGGGGATAAAGCAAGGAGTAAAATAGCAAGGAAGCAGCTGGGAACCCCAGAGTGTGGCATATTAACAGAGACAGGAGATTGTCCCACTTGATCTGACAAGACTGAACCAAAGCCCTGCATCCTCAAGAGACTACCAACAGCAGTAGCCAGTGCACTTCAAAGCATCAAGTCTAGAACGAGAGCCCTCTGGGAGCAGACAAAGTACATATCAGTCAAAAGTAATATCTAGCCCACCAGAAAGTAGCACTTGCTCAGGAATGTCCAACAGAAGGCTAAGAATTCACAAGCCTCTTGTGAAAAATCTATTCAGCCATAGTTTTCTTTCTTGTTGTTGTTTGGTTTTGGACAGTGCTGGGAATTGAATCCAGAGTCTCAGCATATGCTAGGCAAATGCTCTAGCAACTAAGCCATATCCCCAGCCCTTAGCCATTTTTTTAAAATTTCTTTCAATCATGCTATTCTTTTGACTTTTTCCTTGATGTTGGCTTATAGAATATTTATCATATTGTCATTTTGTATTCATTGTCTGATTTAATTCTGATATCAATTCTGTGAGCTAGTTATTTTTATTTTCCTTTGTTTATAGATGAAGTAACTGAGCCAAAGTAACTGGCACAAGGGCTTGCAGCATGGAAAGTAAACTGCAGAGCTATAATTACAAGCTCTTACCTCTAGAATTTACCTTCATAACCATAATGGGTCCTAGACTTTCTGTGACCTTTTAATTTCCAAACATTTCATTATTGTCATCTTGTCTTTCCTTCTTAGCTACTAGCTGCTCTCTCACTGCTCCAAGGGTCATACAACACACACACACACAAAAAAAAAAAAAAAAAAACATGCAACTCTTAACCAGTCCCAACTTTGAGCTGTATTAATGCCAGCCATACACCCCATGGGGTAGTAATTTCCTGTGTCTGAACTCACAAAGATGCGAGCCAGGGTTCTTTCTATTTAATATCCACAACCTAAAGGAAAATTTCAAGAGATTCCCACTGGAAAAGGAGAATCTGAGTTTTCTCTGAAGTACTTGGCAAAAATCCAAATACTTGAATTTATTTTGTGTTTCTGTTCTGAGACTAGGAAATGCTTTTAAGTATCTGCTAAATTTTGCTCTAATAGGGAACAGTAGGGAGGTGCATCGCTTATTTCAAGTCACTTGAAAAGCTCAACAAAGTGGGCTTAAGAAGCAAACCTAAAAAGTGGCACAAGTAGAGCCCATCCCCCCTCAAAGACACAAGGGCCATGGAGTGTGTTGAGGAGATGAACAGCAGCTCCTGCAACCTCACAGTAGCTTCTCAAAGTTTACATTTACTCTATGACCAGGGAGAAAGAGGAAAGAAAAAAAATTTCAATAGTCTCTCCCTGGCTTCTCACATTTCCTTTTAGTATAAATGCTCATAAGCTTTTATCAAAGCAAACAATATGTGAAGAGCTTTATCTTAAAGGATAAAAGAAAAGTAATGTTTAGGGGGAAAAAACTTTCTAACAAATATATCTCCTCTTCATGCTTTTAATTCTGAAAAAATGCTGGAGTTCATATAGGATCTTTAGAGAATCATGAAGTAGGAATGTATATTCATGTGAGTAAGGATTTGAGCTTATTACTCATTTTTTAAATTTTCTTAAAAGGAGGGACTCCTACTTCTGTCAGCTGTTACATTAATTATAATTTGGGCAAAAATAAAAATCCTTCTATTAAATGAAGTCTTTCTTTTGCTGCAAATAAAAGCCCCCTACTTCTCTTTCAATTTTCAATGGAGACAGAGGACAATTGAGCACAATCCTTTTCATAATTCCCTTTCAAATGCTTGAAAACTATAATGAATGTTCTCCATCTTAATTTTAAAAAACTCAATCTATTGATTTTTTTAGACACCCTTTAAAATATACGTTTCTATTCTTGATTTTCTCTCACTTTGCTAGAAATTTCCTAAAACTCAAAGAACAGTATTAGAGCATTTCCCTAGTAAAAGTTTGATTAACAATAGATATCATGGAGTAGCTAATATTTACTAATATCAACTACTTATGATTTCTTTTAAAAATAAACACTGTTGATTGCTCAGTCATGTTAAATATGATTCTGGTTAAGAGACTTATTCATTTGGCCCACTTTGGGGGAAAGTTTTCAGGGGGGGACATTTTATATCAAGATAAATAAAAAATATATTGGATAAACTAAATCACACCATTCACTAAAAAGTTAATCTCAATTTGATGAAACATTTCTTCAATTAATCATGTGACACATGGAATTTTACACCTTTCTTCCAAGGCATTAGAAACTGAATCAAAATAATGCCATCTTCAATTTAATGGAAACAAAATCAATTCTATCATCAGTAGAATTATAAAAGCTGGAACATGAAACAGCCCTTTAGAGGCAACCAGGTCCAGACTTCCCACTCTGGTAATGAAAATGAGAGGATTAAAGAAGAAAGGTTTGGCCCAGCTCTTGGTATTCTAGGCTGATTCCCAAGTTCAGGTCTTCCCTGTGGTGTGTCCCTTCCGCTCTGCCGTACAGCCAATCTTGTTCAGGACACCATGAAAAATATTCTGTTATAGTCTGTCGTACATTCATTCCCATGTTTTTTCAGAAGGACCTTTCCCCTTTTCCTGCCTCTGGTTTTTTTTCACCAAGGTAACCTCTGATATTAAATTAATTAAACAATATTCAGTGAGTTACTCAGTGAATGTCAGTACACTTCCAAGTCAAAGAGTGATACAGTAAATCAATACCAGTATAATAAAAATATATGCTAAAGAGTTCTCAGATGCTTCTATCCTTTTCACGGAAGGCCAAGTGCCCAGCCCTGACAATGGAGATGTCTAAAATGCTGACAGGTAGAGCTAGACAAGAATGGAGATACTGAGGAAGATGGGCTTGCCCTGGGGATGAATGGATATAAGCAGCATGGATGAGAACAAGTCAAAGGAGAGGGAAAAAGTGCAGAGTTCGGTTTTGCAGTATCCAAGAGAAGTCTAGCCTATTTAATATTTCCTGATGAGTTTTGGTTTAAAACATAAAATTTCAGTCTCATTATTCATGTCATGCCATAAACTAACTAATACAAAGAATGCATGCAGATAATTAATTTATACTTCAATGAAATAGATGTATATCATACCTCAGGAATTATCCTTAAGATGTATAAGCTTTGATACACCAGGAAATTATTCCTTTAATAAATACATATTTAGTACTTAACATCTTGTACTCATTTTTGTTTCCTCCTAATACCAAAAATTATCATCATGAAGATTCAGTCAAAATGAAATTTTTTATTATATTCATCAGTCACATGTTAATATTCCTTGACACTGGAGTCCTTGATATATCTGTGATTTACTATGTTCCATGAATGCCCTTACTAAAAACAGTAGTTGATTAAGAAAAATATTGATTTATTTTATAATATCTACATATTCATTTAGAACTACATTCAAGTATCTAAGTAGCAGTCATGGGGTCACAAAAAAAACTCAATAAGGTCTTTTTTTTGGTCTAATACTATGTGAGTTTTATTTCTAATTCCTGTCACCACTTGGACTGTGTAGTTCTTATTTTTTATATGTTACCATGTAGTTGTCAATCATTACCCAACAAATGATATCAAAAAACAATTACATATATTGGAATATTTTCTTGGTTGCAAGCAGTGTGTGTGTAGGGGGAGCAGTCCATGAAAAAAGACTTCCATTTTTAAATTTCTCTGTTCAAGTAACTTGTCTGTGTTCTTCACTCTTTACATGATGTGAAATATTAAATGGAATAATAAGAGAGAGAATACTAAGTAGTCTTTGCACTGTACTTCACTATGACTACTACTTTATTCAGTGTAGATTCTCCTACAAATTAAACCCAAGAATTAGAGTTGCAACCAATCCCAAATCATTGTGTAATTACCAGAGCCACCACCAAGGTACCAGAGTGGGGAAAGAGTAGTTCTACTCATCAAAGCATGGTTAAGGATCATAATGTCACTGGCTACCATTCACTATACAGCAGCTACCTTCTGTATCACAGAGGCTATAAAAAACACTTTGAAGATATGTATTATCTCAGTTAATCCTTTTACAGATCTAGAAAAGCAAGTAAAATGTAAAGCTGCCAAAGATTAGTTCTATGCCTCTATACTATTCTCTGTACCAACTAGAGACCTAAGATACTCTGGAAAAAAAAAAATCTATGTGGTTCCCAGTCTCAGCTCTCTTCTTAGGCAATCCTGAGTGACTTAACAGAAGTTCTTCAAGAATTCATTCTTCAATAATTTTCATTGTCCATGTGCTTATCACTATATCAAATATAATACATATAGTATATACTCAGTCCTTACCTTAGCGCCATTAAGACATAAATTATTACCCACATTTGACAGATAAGAAACAAAGTCAAGTAGTAAAATGACTTTAACAAGGTTGAGTAGCAGAGTCAAGATTCAAGACCCAGTTAGCCATATTTTTTCCACAATACCACACTGTTACAAATAAAAGGTATAATACTGTGAAATAGTATCTGCTTTTAAACCTATAAGATAAAAAAAGTAAAGAAATGTTTAATCTTTTACAAAGTTGGAAAATAGCAATATGGTTTGGAGTGATATGTGTACCCTAAACATTTTTTTTTTACTTTTTGAGAGCATGCCACTCAAATAAAAACTATTCCACTCAGCTGACTTACATGGTAATAAAAAATATGAATAATGAAATGATGAAAAGATAATAGTAGTGTTTTTAACTTATAAAGCTATGACTACTACCAGCTATTTAGTTATTAACAAAAGAACTATTGGAAAATAGAAATCTATGAAGTTTACTCTTTTACTAGTCAAATTAACATTATTAATAGAAAGAACTTAATATGCTTTCCCTATACTCCTGATGGAATCATAGATATTAACATATCTTTACCTACTGTGAAATAGAGTGAAAGGTGAAGAAGACATAAAACTCTGACCTAAATGGAAGGACTATGCTAAGATTAGTGTTGGGTCACACTGTTTAAAACCACTAGGGACACCAGGATAAGAGAATGTGAATACAATGGAGAACATTCCACTGAAATAATCAGAAATTTTATGAATCAATATATATTAAGAAGATAACAATTCCTATGAAACCAAAGGAAAGAAAGCAAGCAAAACAAGAAGCTTCTCAACTAATTAATGCATATTTCACCTAAATATTGAGAGCAACCATAATTAGGCAAGCTCCAAAATGCATACAAAGAGCATGTCTTGTGTCTCCAAAGCATTTATAATCTAATCTCCAGGCTCCCTATACAAAAGTATCAAGACATATGATCACAAAATATTTCATTTGACCCAGCTAAATCCTTATTATATCTGTGATTACTATCTGTGATTTACTTGGGTATCATATTAGTCTGCACAGGCTGCCTTAATAGACAGACTAGGTGACTTAAGAGAAATTTGATTTCCTTACAGTTCTGGAGATTAGAAGTTCCAGATCAAAGGGTTCTCAGGGTTGATTTCTGGTGAGGTATCTCCTCTGGCTTGCAGATAGTTATGTTCTCACTCATCCTCACAATGGCCTCTTTGTGCTATGGAGAAAAATAAGATCCCTGACATCTTTTTCTCTTCTTATAAATAGGACCTCAGTCTTATCCAGTTAGGGCTCACTTATAGCCTCATTTAACCTTAATTACATCCTTAAAGATGCTATCTCCAAACAGAATCACATTGGGTTTAAGGCTTCAACATGAATTTTATGAAAACAATTTAGCCCATAACAGGTAACCCAATTACACCAGGAACAAGGAATTTCAGTTGCAGAAAACAATACCATAACGTTTAGTCAAAACAGGGCTGAAGGGTTATGGAAAATGACATTCCTACAAGGCAGCCCCCAGGAGAAACAGGAAAGATAGTGTGGAGGGAAATTAGCCAAGCATTAGACTTTTCCAAGTAAATCCTTTTCCAGGGACTGTGAGCCCTGAAGTGAGGAGGCAGATACTGAACTTTTACCCTTTCCCATTGCTGATGAGACCTGGAAAGAGAAAAGCAAAGAGTGAAGCTCTGGGAAACAATGACTCCCAGAGGAAGAAGAAAGGCAATGGGCAGGATTTGAGTTTTTATCCCTTGGGATCTGAGCTCCTCTCTCCCCCAGTAATAATGAGTTTCAAACTTTTTACAACTGCCTTCCTGAGTTAAAATTTAAACCTGCACAACTAGTTCCCTGACTGTCCAACCACTATTTCCTACGATTAATTCACCCTCACTGTAAACTATAAAACTCAGACTCCTATAACTCTCTGGCCATTTTTGTATCCAGAACATGTGACCTTCTGGTACCTGATTGATTGACTCTGCGATGGAATAAAGGAAAGCTTGCTGATCTGTTTGAGGTCTGCTTCTGTTCCAGTTATCTGTGTTTTCATACTGATGCCGAAATTGTGTTGGTTAGTTTGGCTTACCAGAGTAAACAATAAACCAGAGATAATTTTTTGGAGTTTTCTAAGGCACTAGCTATAGCACAATGGCCTTTGGGGTAATGAGCTACTGGTTGAATAGAAACAATGTCCATAACAATTGCCTTAACACATGGTACACTTTAATAAAATAATTGTTCCTAAGAGCATTTTTTAGATATACTGCTATCTTAGGGCCAGAACTGTCATTGGAAAATCCAAAAATTACTTTTGGTTAAATCTACCAGCCATGATAATTTACAGAAAGCAAATGTTGATATCTCTAACCTCTACGCTGGCTAAAATTGTAGCTCATCCAATATTGTATGTACCAGCATTCTATGATGGTTCAGAAACAATGTGCATATAACAAACTGGGTTGTCACCTGGGTGGCTTTAAAATTGTTGTAGGCACTCATGTGTAAAGACTACAAAAATAGGCTTTGACTTTTGTGTCTTTGCTTATTTAAAATATAGTTTTATCATAATAAAATCACTCCCAGAAAAACAACAACATTTTTATAATAAAAACTTTATTTCTCATATGTTAAAAATAACCACATCAATACATAGAACAATAGTCCTTCAGTAAGGGGAGGCGGCCAGTGCCTCCTTAGGAGGGTTCTTCTTCCTGCCAAAGAGGGAGTAAGCCACCTGAGAAATTAAAGTCTAAAATAACTACTGAAAAAAGGATAGTTTTTTTTAATATTTATTTTTTAGTTTTAGGTGGACACAATGTCTTTATTTTATTTTTATGAGAATCGAACCCAGTGCCTCACACATGCTAGGCAAGCGCGCTACCACTTGAGCCACATCCCCAGCCCACCAGAAAGTATAGTTTTAAAGATGGATCCCTGATAGGTCCAGTCGACACAGGAGCTGGAGCTAGACAATTAGAAAATGACTCCCATGGTTTATTTAAGGTGGTACATCAAAGACAGGGGTAAAGTTTCAAGGGTGGAGTCTTGCTTCCTGATGTCTTGCAGTCAGCATGTTGATTGGTGTCTTGGCAGATCACCCTATCTCAGGTGCTGTGTGGACACAGCAGAGTGGAATAGAAATTCACAATGTCTCTGGGCAGTCAACCAGAGGAAATGTCTACTGGAAGTTCCCAGACACCACATTATCCTATTCACCAGGCTATGATAGGCAACATAGTCCACACACAGCCGGTGGATGGCTCTCCACACATCAGAACTCTCATAAATGTTAACACCTATGGACAACAACCCCAAACGTTTAACTTCAGGTTGCTGTTCTGAAAAGCAGTGGAGAAAATTATTGGTGCTCCAAGTCACTTGAGTTTCAAAAATGCATTACACATATCTTTGCATTTCACTTGAATATTTAGAATTTTCCAAACACTGTTGTGATTAGTTTTCAAAATGAAACCATGAGTTAATTAGAAATTTAATCATTGTTATTTCAATATAGAATAGATTTTTTTATTTTTTTACCTTTTGGGTATTGCTTATAATTAACATTTTCCTACTTCCCTTTCATGAAATATTTTATAAGTTATCAGGCCCTTTAAAGAAACTGACTTCTTTTCTAATTTTACTATGCTAAACTAATTAAAAAATGAATTTTTTATTTCCTAATTCCTTACATTTTTATTCATACCCCTCTGGGTACTGAATTATAATTAATTCTGCTTTTCTTTCTCTAATAGATTTATGTGTATTATCATATATATTAAATTTTCACTTCTGTAACTTTTTTCATTTTATTGCTTTACACACTGACAATGCGCACTTCATTAAAAATATGTAATCCCCTAACTGCAATCATGGCATAATTGCAAATCTTTATAATATAATAACATACATGTTCTTCATATTTTATTACAAGAGCCCCCACTCCCACTTGAAAATTCTGGAGTTTCTATCCTCTTAAATTACAATATGAAAATAGGATTTAAGAATTCCAGTTCTTATGACAAAACCAATAATAAGCACATCTGTCTGTTTTTTTTTTTGCCACCTGTTACTCTAATTTTAAAATGTAGTTAATCATCTATTTTCATCAATATATTTAGATAATAAACACAATATGTAGAACTAGATTTTATCTGAAAGTGATGAACTTTGTGATAAGATGAAGCAATAACAATGCTGTTATCCTAAGTTCTTTGACCTAATCCTGCTTTCAAAAGAAGACGATTTAGTACAAACAAGTCAAAGCAGAAGTCCAGAAATAAAAAACATGAAATGTACTAACAGGACAAGGAAGACTGAAAAGATGAATTCTCCTCCCAGATAAGTCTTCCCAGATGCTATTATTCTCTCCTTGGTCTCCTGTGAATTTTGATAATATTTCATTTTGTCCAGAATTCACACAGTCCCTTTGGGAACTCCCAGAATAGCAGTACCATTTAACTTGCCAGGGTTTGTCTGTTTGTTTACCACACATGAAAAGAAGGCAAGAATGAAGGATAAGAAGGAACAATAGGGGTCAACTAAAATCGTTTAGCAGAAGCTTCCTGGAAATTGCAATGCTAAGTAATCATTGCATAGTCAGGTGGTGCTTAAACTGCTTAGTACCATAATCCACAAAATAAGACCAGACCAATGAATCAGGTTTGTAAATTAGTCTCTTCTGCCATATAGGTGAAAGCTGAGTTCAGTAATTTTTTTTTTCTGTTTAGAAACCTTTCTACCCTGTACACAGTAACTTCTTTACCCAAATCTATGTTATCTGAAAAGAAAAACTAAAGAGTAAACACACTCAAAATGACCAACAAACTAAGCACTTCCCCTGAGACTTTTAAAAAATATCCCCTAAAAGGTAAGCTTCCTAAAGTTCAGAACACCTCCACTCTCTAGGTGCTCTAACAAACTACAGGAAGCTCTCAAGGGGGATCTTCCTACCATCTCCCATTCTTGACTGCCCATATTCATGACTGCCGTGGTTCTTTTCCACTCCTCTGTCCTTACTTGTTCCTTTACTCCATAAGCTTCTGTTAAATCTGTGAAATTAGGACACTCAACTGCTTCAGTCCTGAAAAATCCAGTTATTTTGAGCTTCATGAAAGCAGAAGTCTTGTCTGTTTCTTTTACTACCATTATCTCCAGAATGCAGTGGTAAAATAAAAATGCAATGGTCCTATAATCTCTCCTATTCCTTAGCTTACACACACACACACACACACACACACACACACGCACACACACACACGTGTATTCCTTTTTGGCAAAATACTCATAATAGCTTAGATGTCATTATTTCCAAAACATCTTGCCAAAAATTTAAGCGTGTAGTATGTGTAGTGTGTATCTCAAATCTCATATGTCACTCTGTGCTCATCCCTATGATATTGTTTAATTATCTTTTTACTCCACTGAAAGATCCTTAATAAGACCTCTTCCACTTTTATTTCATTAAATTACAGTGGCTCTTATAGTGTGGTGTCAACGTCCCCAGCAAAAGAGAATAGGAACTATGTAGCAAAAATGAGATTTTATCAGAAATTGGATCTGTATACCTGCTTTCACAGAGAATCCAAGATTAGAGCCTATGATAGCAGAATGATACTCCCTGATAGTTATTCACTCCTTATTCCCTGGAATTTTCCAATGTGTTGCTTTACATAGAAAAGAAAACTTTTAGAAGTAATTCAGGTTAAGGACCTTGAGAAGGAGAAATTATCCTCAATTATACAGAGGAGGTAAAATCTAATTTCATAGTCCTTAAGAAAGGAGAACCTCTCATGTCACAAAGAAAAAAGGTCAACAAAAGAAACAGGATCAAAAAGATGCTACAATGATGGGTTTGTACATAGTTTCAAGCCAAGGAATTTAGTCAGCTTCTACAAGCTGGAAAAGTCAGGGAAATAGATCCTCACCTAGAATCTCAAGGAAAGAAGTGCAGTTCTGCAAAAACCTTGATTTTAGACAGATATTCTGCTATAGGACTTTTACAGAACAGTTATATAATAAATTTGTGTTGTTTTAAGCCACTGAATTTGAGATAATTTGTTGCAGTAGGACACTATTACAGATCCTGAGGCTGCTTCCCCAGAAAATACATCCCCAGACACATCTGGTGTTGCTCATTATAAAACTATTTCAAAAGTTTTTTTTTAAATGAAGCAACATAAATAATCACATCTATATAGGTACTGATTTTTTTTTAATTTGGTAAGTATCTCAGCATGTTAAAAAAACAAATTCACATATTGACAGAAGACTTTTTCTTTCAAAATAAGATATATTTACCTATGTCTTCTCAACCAAGTTATTTTAGAGGTAGATTTATTTAGTTAAAAAAATTGTTTAAACTTGACTCAGAGACTTAGTAGAATACAAATCATATTGATCTATATCATACTTCTATCAAGTACATATATCCATTGCTTATGGTCCTATAACCTCTCCTATTCCTTAGCTTACACACACACACACACACACACACACACACACACATATATATATTATATTACATAATATATATTATATATTCATATATATAGTGTGTGATATATATTATATATTACATAAATAAAGAAATATTACTTCTCTATTGCCCGTTTTCAAATTAGTTTCCCAGTTTATCTTTACATCCCCTGCTTAATGTGTGCTGACTTAGATAAAGTCAATATGTTGTAGAATCTCATCCCTACTCTTATGAAAACTCCATGATTATGTCAACTTTATGATTAACCTATAAAAGTGACTGTTCTATTGTCCAAGTAATACAAAGTTCCAAGACAACATTATAATATTTTGTTTCATGAGAATAATATGTGATAAAAGTCTTACCTAGTAATTACCTTCATAAAATAAATTTTCCAATTTTCCAAACCTAAGTTCTATAGGAAAGTGTCATTATGTTATACACTAGTCTACTCAAATCAAAGAACATTTCTCCTGAAGGAGTTACAGAGGACAACACCAAGGTACTTGAATACTAGATATCATCATCATAGTAAAGTATTTCTTTAAAGTACCCACACAATGTGTACAGAGGCTAATATTAATAAGCATGAGACTAATACATGACAAAGTTTATAATTTAGCCATTTTTTTTCATTTTTGTGTATAATCTTACCCAAACTTGTTACCTCATGGAAAATAATTTACAATTCCTTAAATCCATAAAAAATGATTATTCAAAGAAATTAGGGGAAATTTTTCATATGCCATTCCTCTTGAAGTGTCCTGGAAACACAGGGTACCACAAAAGGGAGGATGGAGCCCAGGTGCAAAACTGTGAAAGCTTTAGACTCTGCCTTTCCCTACACAGTACCGCAACTATGCCACAGTCAGCAATACCCAACTCTACCTTGGAGATGTTGGAAATTGAACTAAGAGGATCAAAATCAGGGATTCAGGAGCATTTAGGTTGGGAGATTGAAACTCAAAATCAGGAATCTAAGGATGAAGAGAAAATTTGCACACTGAATAGTGGGACCTTCAGACTCTCATCCCTTGTACTACTTCCATGAAGGTTGATATGTGAACACACTCTTTAAGCAGGGGCCACAGTGACTTAAGAGTGTAACATTCTCTGCAGAGGTTGATGCCAATATGCCAAATGCAATCACATGGTGGTCAAATCCACTAGTCAAAGGATCTACTTCCCCTCACAGGTCTCACAACTAATATTTTGATGAACACAGAGAAAGTCATCAGATATTTGTAAAAAAAAAAAAAATTCAAAATAAAAAGAAAGCAAAAACAAGCAATTTTAATAGAGGCTATCTGTAAAGAATAAAGTGTGGTGTGATAGAGGGAGGTAAGGGAGGCTTACTTTATCCTTCAATATGCAGTTCTATATTTTGGGGATATGATTTCAGTAACCATGTGTTTATTCAGTTTAAAAAAATAAAATGCACTTAATTACCTAAAAGAAATGTGCTTTTGCTTTCTTGCCTGGGTGACTACTAGAGGGGCTGGGCAAACTGGAGGTGAAATTTTTTTCTCTATACATCTATGACCAGGCACTGTGCAATCTTTAGCATCTATCGGAATCTAAGGTCTTGCAGAATTCCACTGACTCAAAAACCACCACCATGTAGTCCCTTGGCTATTTCATAACTTACCAATTAGTATACCATATTTTTCTTTGTGCAGCAGATGGTATCAGAGACAGTTTGCAAGACTTCTGCCTTCCAGAAAGATTTGATTCAGCTTGATTGGCTACATGAATTGGTTATCAAGGGACAAAATGAAGACAAAAATGATATTATGACTAGACTTTCCAGTTGGTGAACATAGAGTAATCAAATTATTCCAACCAATCATATAGTATTTTCCTACATGCTCATGAAATGTTCCACAATAGAATAGCCAGATTAACCATCCCTGTGGGAACAGACAACCCAGGCTATTTATTATGACTCTTGAGTTAATTTTTACTAACAACATTGGCTTTATAAAGCAAATCATGAAATATTGGAATATCATACAGATTTAATTCATAAGTCTTTAAAAATACTTTTAACTGGAAAGTGAATTTCCATTTATATAGTTAAAAATAAGCATCTACATTTTCTAATTTTATATATTCTAAATACTAACAATTTACTTTCAGTATCCTGTATTAGAGTATATTAATTGCTATAATAAACAAATCCAAAAATGTATAATAGCTCAAGTTCAAAAAAAGTCTTTTATTTATCATTTTATTGGTGCATTATAATTATATATAATAGTAAGATTTACTAAGAATTTTTTTTTTCTTTAAAACATCTGAAGTGGGTGGGCAGCTAGTTCTCCCTTGAGTGGTGATTTTAGGGACCAAGATCTTCCCTTCCAGAGGCTGTACAATCTGCATAGTTTCTAGGGTCACAGAGCTTGTGTGTAGTGCCTAGCCTAAGTATGCTATCTATACAGTTTATTAAACTGGAATAGTTCCAGGGTGGAAGGGCCACTAGCCAGACTTGAAAACAAGTAGATTATTGCACTGATTATGTTAGGCTGTCGTAACCCAATCATTTCACCTCTGAAATTTCTTGCATTGTCTCACACATGATCTTTTGGGGAATACCTCATGTCTAAACTGTAACAGATGGCTTCCTAACTGTGGAGGGAGAGGGACACAGCTTACAAAAACAATTATTCAGCTATTTTTTCAGTTTCCAGCTTATGTGATCCTCCTTTAGAAATCCTAAAGAACTGAAGGACTTCTCACTCCCTTGTACATAGCCCAAGGAGTGTTCTGATTGGCCTCACCTGAGTCACATGCCCATCCTTGTACTAATCATCATGCCTGAGTGATCAGTGGGAGTGGGTGAGAAATATTTTCCCAGAGGAAGGAAAGTGCTGCTAACAAAATAAGGGGAAAGTACTTCTGGACAGATAAAAACAACAGGTGCCCACTCCTGCCGTTATTACAAACTGTGATAAAAGGAAAGCATCAAGTATTGAGTGTTCTGTACTCGGTGACACAAATATCAGAATTAGGTGGACTTGGTGTGAACCCTGGCTCCACAGGTGACTAGCTGTGTGACTTTGGGCCCATCAGTAAACTTCTTTCAGCTGTGTCTTTTTAGCTACTAAGTCCTCTTAACAACAGTACCTATTCTGTGGTTGTATAAATAAAGGAGCATTCAGTAAGTGTTCAATAGTTACTATTATTTAACTATTATTCAATAGTTATTATTATTTATTTTCCAATGGATCTTCACAACAGTCCTGTGAAATTGGTATTAATAGCTAATTATAGATGATGAAATTGAAATACAGAGTTCAATGACTTTGTCCAAAGTCACAAGCTGGTAAATGCCAGATCTGGTATTGGGTTCCAATCCCATGCCTACAGGACTCCAAGGCCCATCTTCTTCCCACCATACTAAATTGCCTTAATCATCATAGAACTCCTATAACAGTCTTTAGATAGACTATTGAAATATATGCAGTTATTTTCCTCTATATTGTGACATCTTTCCTGTCCTACTTTGAACTGTCATCCCTCCTTCTCTCATGACTTTATCCTAGTAATCTGTCCACATCTGCTACTGTCTGTGATCCTGTTACCACAGAAAGAATAAAATGTTTAAACAAGGAAAACAAGTTTACTGCAGGCAATAAAAACCACCAGAAATTCTATAATTGGGGATTTATTTTATTCACTTAAGCTTTTTTATCCCTGCAAATGTGTAGTATCCTCAAAAAACAGCTATTGCTAAGGAAAGGCAGAGATTAGAGACTTGAACTCAAACCTTTGCTTTAGTATTCAAGTCTCAGTTCTATCATTTATCAAAAACAAGATGCTCCCAAGTTACAGTGGTGATTAAATGATACATGGTATGTGAAAGTGTTTCTCAAATTATAAATTGCAAGATAAACACTAGACACATTATTGATAATAACTTTATCATTAATAAAACATTATCATCAATTCCTTCAAGCTTAGTATGAATAAATTTCAGCTTCTGTCCTACAAGTCACTTTCAAAGAGAAAGTGAAAACTTATGGCTGAGAAAAGCAAAGTAAGTTCTGCTATAATGAAAACTCAAGGAAAAGGAAGCCCGTATACACCAGAAGACAAGTATTCCCTAAAAATTCTGCATATGGCCCTGATAGTGGTTACTTGCCCATATATAAAACCTCAGCACTCTGTCATGCAGGTTTAAGAGGGGAAAGGTCCTTGCCAGCACTCTCACACAAATTTAACTAAACTAAAGCTAATTTAAAAAAAAAACGTGCAAGTTCAGAAGCAATTTATAGTATATATTAAAACATCCATTTCAACAGGTGAACTTTGTGCATTTGCAAATGAAGACATTAACACCAATAAATTGGTTTGGATACAGTATTGTCACTGTGTGTTATATTAATTTACTGCACTAATTAACTTACTGTCTCACACCAAATCAACATGCCCTCTCTGGAATGAACTCATATTAACAAGGACTATATCTGACCCATTTTAACTTGCCAGTAAGTGTTCCTCAATATTCAGACAGATATTTCCAAACATTTGTCCTTGATGCAAAAATTTTCATTATATGAATCATTAGTTCAGTATATTTGATGCTGTTTTGTTTTATTTTTAGCATTTCTAATTTAAGTACCATCAGTCCTGTTTGGAACCTTCCCTTTTTACTTTTATGGACATGAGATACAAATATATACAGAACCTGGTAACACAGGTCTGGGGTGGTATTGCAGAAAAACAGATCTCACAGAATTGAAGAATAAGATATACTATTGCTAGTCCTCATGAAAACAAAAAGGGACTAGATATGGGATGCTTTTTCTCTCTTAGAAATCACAGGGTTTTCTGGTTTGTTTGTTTGGTTTTTGTTGTTTTGTTTTTTTTTGTTTGTTTGTTTGTTTGTTTGTTTTTGGTCTCTGCTTCTCTTTTTCATTGCTCCTCTACTTTGCTCTAACCCTGTGTTCTATTCCTCTCTTTCTCACTTATCTAAGTTAGAATTCAGTATGCCAAATCTAGTTGAACATTCCTATGACCTTTCGTCCCAGTGCCTCTGACAAACCAATTGTAAAGTCTTAGTTCAAACACTTGTGTAGGGAGAATGTAGTCTGATTAGCTTGGTCAGTTCTAATTGATTAGTTTATATTGGGAAAGTTGTTCATTCCAGAATCAACCATTTAGGGCCAGAGTAAACATGTGATACAAACCTAGCTTTCTCCTTCATCAGAGGTTGTAAGCAGAGCCACTTCATTCATATCAGTCTTGAGGCCCTTCCAATTTTAAAAGCCAGAGTATATTTAGAACCTCCCTCTTCATCTCTTAGAAGGCACCTAACAGCAATGAGAAGAATAAGAAGCAAAGTTTCCTAGGCAAATTCAACAAAAATCAAAGACACCTACAGTCACAAATAAAAAAAACAGATGAAATACTATTAAAAGAATTAAAGATCAAAGACAAGTTGGTGCAAAATAAGGTAGAAGAATACCAGCCACTAGTTTAAGGGGAACGCAGTGAATTCAAGGTTCAAACCTCCCCACTCCAGGTAAAAACGAAAATCCTTCTTGTCAACAATGGAAAGGGATGAATAGACTGGCAATATGAGTTTTCATGAAAGCAATTTGGTTCTGAGAACAAGAAGAGACAGTGCTGAGAGAGAAATCAAATAGATAACCACATTTTCAGGAATTTATCTGTCAGTGAGCAGTGAGGGAAAGAAGAAACTCAGCATTAAGAGCACCATAGCTTCATCCCTCCTTTGATGAGATAGAAGTCAAGGCTAAATGAACCCATATACAAATCTCTAGGCAACAGAGACTATCCTGCTAGCTACAATCCATTGCTCACTTTTCCCTATAGGAAAATTCTGCAAATCACTGGTCCAGGAAGAACTTCATTCATTCAAACATGTCAAAGGAGATATAGCATTGGATATTTACAAAGATAGCAATGAGATAAATAATAGTAAAGGAAATGGGAAAAAAATAACTCATAGGGAAAATGTTTCCATAGAGTAGAAACATCACAGAAATAAGGTAAAATTGCAAGTAAAACACACATATACATACACACAAAGAAACAATAGACATGGTGAAACAGAAAACAAGTATGAGAATAATATAGCACAAGAAAAAAGAAATAAAGTTAAAAATAATCTTCATGCCATTTATGTCTAGGGTCACACATACTACATAAAATACATTAAGTATAACAGTTATTAACAAATGTAACAAAGAAAGAAAAGGAATAGAAAAAATATACTAATCTTATTGCTGAAAGTAAAAAAAAACTGGCTAGAAAATAAAGGATGTGAAGAATTATATCAAGGTATGGTTTTAAAGACAACTATTAACAATGAAAATAAGCACATGCCCATAATAAAGAAAATGCAGAGTATGTACCAAAAGTTTTCAAAAAATAAGTCTAAAATGTGTAAATTACACAAAATAAAAGACACACATAATGCCAAAGATACTTGTCATAACTGTTAGGTAAATTATTAGGTACATCTATTAGAAGAAAAGTGCTTTCAGAAAGGATCAAGAAAAAATTCTTATGTTATATTCAAACCACACTCCCAAGAATAACAAAATGGCTAAAAATAAAGGCTGGGTAAAAGTTAAAACAAACAACTTAATATCAAATAAGCTTTCATTCAGAGAAAAACTGTTAAATGAAATAAAGTAAGACTATTTTGAAGTAGATTTATAATAGTTATCAACTTCTGTATCCTGAAAATGGACCTTAAGCCTTTTTTGTTTGATTAATGGTCCATTGCCAATAATTTAAGATAGCCATACATTATGTCTTAAAGAATACTGTAATATATTTTTAAAATTAAGTTACTTATTTGTGTCTTATACAAACATGTTTCAGGTGGATCAAGTAATAACTGACCTATTTCAATGGCTTAGGGTGTGCCAAATACATTTTGTTGAATCATTTAATCTTTACAATATTACTATGTGGTAGCTGCTATGATTATTCCTATTTTAAAGATATAGAGTAATTTGCCAATGTTATACAACTAGTAGGTGATGGAACATAATGAAATCACATCTTCTGGCTCCATATGCTGTTCTCCCACTCATCAAATATCCAAAGATTTTATCCCAAATATTTTAAAACAAAACCATCTATAAGAAACCATTTGATATTTTAAAAACATCATTTAACATGTGACACATAGCCTAAGAAAAGCCTTAAAGAAAGACTTTAGTTTACATCAGAAAAAAATGAAGAAAAAAATCTTCAAGATAAACCTGAAAACTAAAATCAGAAGACATGAAAACTTTAAAAAAAATGTAAATTTCATTTCAGGAAAGGATTAACCTATAAAGAGATATGCTTTAATTTGGATTTAGCATGTCCCCCCAAAAGCCCATGTTTTAAAGACATAGCTCCCCTCCCCCACCTGTGGCAATACAGGGAGGGGGTAGAACCTTTGGAGGTGGGGCCTAGTGTAAATCAGGTCTTGCAGTCAGCATGCCTTGAAGGGATACTGCCTGGTTATCAACGAGGTGAGCAGCCTCCTGTGCAGTTCTCTGAACCATTGATGCCCTGTGCTAACTAACCATAGATAGCCAAAGCAAGAAGATCAAGCGGAACCATTGACTCAAACCTCTGAAACCATGAGCCAAAATAAACTTTTCCTCACTACAAGTTGTTCATCTCAGTTATCTTGTCACATAATATAAAGCTAATTCAGAAAATTGCTACCAAGAAGTAAGGTCATTGCTGTGACCATACCTGATTAACGTGGTTCAAAAGGCTTTGGAATTGTTTTGTTGGAGTCATTTGGGAAAGTTTGGAAGAGAAGATTAGAAAAGGCCTAGAATGCTATAAGCAGAGTTCAGTTGGTGCAATTGACATGAGCTCAGAAGATCAAAATGCTGATAGGAATGTGAATGGTAAAGGCTTCACTTATGATATTCCCGATGGAAATGAGAACTCATACAATGGGACTAGAGGCTACCCGTGTTATATTTTGGCAGAGAACTCATCTCCAGTTTGTCTATGCCCTGAAACTGTGTGGGATTAAAATGATGGATTAATTACCTTAAATTTCAAGGCAGCACAGCATTCAAGCAATGACATGAGTACTGGGGACGACTTTCAGCCAAATTTATAGTAAGAATCAAGAGCAAAAAGCAGAAGAGAAAGATTTGAAAAACTTGCAGTTTGACCAGAAAAGAAGTAAACTTCTGGCCAATGAGGGTACAGTTGCTAAAGAAAACAGGGCCATTAAAAAGAAGCCATGTGAGCTGCCACCATCATCACCATCACTGCTGCCCAGCCAGGGCCTAGAGATCCACTGTCAGGATGTCTGCAGGTTTGGTTGCATGCAGCTGCCTCCATCTTAGGACACCTGCCAGAGCCTGGGGTCCAGTGACAGGATGCCTGCATGTTGGCTGCTGCCACCATCTCGGGACACATCTGCCTTTGTGTGGGGACACCTGCCAGGGCCTGGGGGTCCAGTGTTGAGGTGCCTACAGGTTTGGCTGCACCTGAGGTTGTTCTGCTGGGTGGGCTAGTGGCCACCATCTTGCTGCTTTTTCTCAGGGTCAATCCTTTGTGTGAGGGGCATACCTGGTGATCTTTCTTACTCCAAGTTGGAATGGTATTGAGATCTTGGGACTGAAGCATAGTGGAGCCTGGGAAATCTAAAGTCCAGATCCATCAGTTTGCAGCTGGATCTGTGTGGGCCAGTCTGGACCTAGGAATCTTGTGGAAAGTCGGAGACTGGAGGCATTTCTTCTGGGGTGGGGGTGGGTACACAGGTTGGAAAGGGTGAAGAGAGCAGGGTTCTTCCCAGATCAGCAAGCCCTTAAGTATGCAGGAACACACCAGGCTGGCTATAACAGTTCAGAAAGTTAGAAGAGGGTATGAGGGCATCTTGCTATTGGCTCCCTCCAGCCAGTCTGGCACCCACTGGACTGGAGCTATTATCAAACTTCAGACAACCACACCTATTGGTGGAGAAAGGAAACTGAGAAATTTGAATACCAATGGAAACAATTGCTCAATTTGCCATACAGGCCTGCCTTTCTTTCTTTCTTTCTTTTTTTCTTTCTTAGTTTCTTTCTTTCTTTCTTTCTTTCTTTCTTTCTTTCTTTCTTTCTTTCTTTCTTTCTTTCCCTCTCTCATACATCTATACCATTTTTGAAACCAAGTATTTTTTAATGCATCAGTTTATTGAGGATGGGGACATCTGAATAATATCATTTTGTTGTATATTCTTATATTTTTACTTTTTTTAAACTTTGTATATATTTTCCCTCTCACTTATATTTTTCCCTAGATTCTCTTTATCTCTTTTCTCCGGCTAAGAGCCAATCTCTATTAATTCATGTTTCACTCTTATTGTAAAATTTTACTTCTATCTTCTCTCCTTCTCCCTCAAAAATTTCACATCCTACACCACTTCTGTTCTCTCTTTGTACAACATTTGAAATTGTAACCACTTTTAGCAAACTTGTTGTTTGTATTACAGACAATAATTGAACACATCATGTCTGTTTATTGTACCAAAACTGTAGATGTCTTAATGGGAGCTAGTTGGCTTAAGGCTGTATATTATTTGCATTGGGTGCTGTAAATATAGGTCTTCCCCTCAAAGATGAGTTACTGGAAACTTTCAGAGACAGTATAAGTCTATAGGGTAGTAACAATTCTGCCTCAGATCCATACTACAAGATGTGAAGACACATGAACAACATAAAAAAAAATTAAGGGAACTAAGTGCCCCAAACAAATCAACATGCTCCAATAATAGAATACACTGACAGCACAGAAGAAGAAATGTCGGAGAAGGAGTTTAGAATGTACATAGTGAAACTGATTCATGATGTAAAGGACAATGTAAGGAGTAAAATCAAAGACAAATTTCAGTAGGTAAAAGATCACTTCAATAAAAAGATAAAGATCCTAAAAAGAAATCAAGCAGAAATCCATGAAATAAAGGAAATCAATAAACCAAATTAAAAATTCAATGGAAAGTATAACTTGCAAACTACACTATTTGGAAGACAGACCTCATGCAATGAAGACAAAATATAACATATTGAAAATAAAGTTGATCATGCACAGAAGATGGTAAGAAACCATGAACAGAACTTCAAAGAAATATGGAATAATATTAAGAGACCAAATTTAAGATTTATCAGGATAGACGAAGGTGCAGAGACACAAATCAAAGGAAAGCACAATCTTTTCAATAATAGCAGAAAATTTCCCAAATCTAAAGAATGAAATAAAAAAATCAAACACTATTGTTCTGTAGTATAGTTTAAGGTCTGGTATAGTAATGCCACTAGCTTTACTCTTCTTGCTAAGGATTGCTTTGGCTATTCTAGGTCTCTTATTTTTCCAGATGAATTTGATGATGACTTTTTCTATTTTCATAAGGAATGTCATTGGGATTTTGATTGGGATTGCATTGAATCTGTATAGTACCTTTGGTAGTATGGTCATTTTGACAATATTAATTCTGTCTATCCCAAAACAAGGTAGATCTTTCCATTTTCTAAGTTCTTCTTTAATTTCTTTATTTAGTATATTATAGTTTTCATTGTAGAGGTCTTTCACCTCTTTCATTAAATTTATTCCCAAGAATTTTATTTTATTTTTTTAACACAAGAGGCTTATGGGACCCCAAATGTACAAAACTATAGCAGACCCACGCTAAGACACATTATAATGAGAATGACTAACATACAGAAGAAGGATATAATTTTAAAGGCCTTAACAGAAAAATATCAAATTATGTATAGAGGGGGGTTGGGGTTATGGCTCAGTGCTAGAGTGCTTGCCTAGCGTGTGAGGCACTGGGTTTGATCCTCGGCACCACATAAAAATAAACAAAATAAAGGTCCATTGACAATTAAAAAATATTTTTAAAAAATATGTATAGAGGGAAACCAATTTGGATCTCAGCTGTTTTCTCAACCCAGACCCTTAAAGCTAGGAGGTCCTGTAACAATATATATCCAGCTCTGAAAGAAAATGGATGCCAATCAAGAATTTTATACTCATTAATATTAAGTTTCGGATTTGAAACTTCCATGATTAAAAAAAAAAAAAGTTAAAAGAATTCAAAACCAGAAAGTCTACATGGCAGAATATACTCAACAAAATATTCAATGAGGATGAAATTAAAAAAAAAAAAAAGTGGAAACCAACAAAGGGAGGAACTACACTAAAGGAATAGTCAATCAAAAGAGAAACCAACTCAAATTTAAAAAATAACTCAAATTAAAAACCAGAAATAAATCAAAATGACCCAGAATATAAATTATATCTCAATAATAACCTTGAATGTTAATGTTCTAAACTCATTGATCAAAATATGTAGATTGGCAGACTGGATTTTTAAAATGACCAAACAATATGCTGCCCAAAAGGGACTCACTTAGAGGTAAAAATATTCATGCACCGAAGGTGAAAGGATGAGAAAGAAAAAAAAAATCACTCAAATGGACCACATAAACAAGCAGAGGTTTCTATCTCATATCAGATAAAGTGGACTTCAAGCCAAAGTTAATCAGAAGGGACAAAGAAGGACATTTTGTACTGCTTAAGGGAATTATACATCAGCATGATATAACAATTGTAAATATTTATGCCCCAAACATTGGAGCATCTACATACATCAAACAAACCCTTCTCAATTTCAAGAATCAAAGAGACAACACAATAATACTGGGTAACTTTAACACACCTTTCTCACTACTGGACAGGTCTTTCAAACAAAAACTAAAAAAAGAAACTATAAAAATAAATAACAAAATCAATAATTTAGACCTACCAGACATATATAGAATATTTCATCCTTCAATATACAAATTCATTTTCCTCTCAGCAGCACATGAATCTTTCTCTAAAGCAGACCATATGTTATGCCACAAAGCAAGTCTTAGCAAATACAAGAGAGAGAAAGAGATAATAAATACTCTGCATTGCATCAGATCATAATGGAATGAAATTAGAAATCATTGATAAAATATAGAAGATACTCCAACACCTGGAGACTAAATAATACACTATTGAATAACACATGGACAATAGAAGACATCAGAGAGGAAATACAGAAAAATACTCAGAGGTAAATGAGAACACTGATACAACATATCAAAAACTCTGGGACACTATGAAGGCAGTCCAAGAGGAAAGCTCATTGCATTGAGATCATTCATTAAAAGAATAGAAAGTCAGTGAATAAATGACCTAAAATTATATATCAAAGCCCTAGAAAAAGAGAAACAAATCAACACCAAAAGTAGTAGAAGACAGCAAATAATTAAAATCACAGTTGAAATCAATAAAATTGAAACAAAAAAGAAAACCAATTCAAAAAATTGACAAAATGAAAAGGTAGTTTTTTAAAAAAATAAATAAAATTTATAAACCCCTATCCACACAAAGAAAGAAAACTCAAATTACTAAAATTAGTAATGAAAAAGGAAATATTACAACAGACACTACTGAAATACAGAAGATGGTTAGAAACTACTTTGAAAATTCATACTCATATAAAATAGAAAATTATGAAGACATCAACAAATTTCTAGAGTCATATTAACTACCCAAACTGAATCAGAACATACACAATTTAAAAAGGTTAATTCAAGCAATGAAATAAAAAATGCCATCAAAAACCTACCAATTGGGAAAAGCCCAGGACCAGATAGATTCTCAGCCAAGTTCTACAAAACCTGCAAAGAAGAATTAATGCCAACACTACTCAAATTATTCCATGAAATATAAAAGGAGGGAACCCCTTCAAACACATCCAATGAGACTAGAATCACCCTGATACCAAAGACACGTCAAGGCAAGAAAACTTCAGACCAATATCCCTGATGAACATAGATGCAAAAATTCTCAATAAAATCCTGGCAAATCACATACAGAAACATATTAAAAAGTAATGTACCACCATCAAGTGGGGGGTCACCTCTGGGATGCAAGTTTGGTTCAACATACAGAAATCAATCAATGTAATTCATCACATCAATAGACTTCAATACAAGAATCAAATGATCCTCTCCATAGATGCAGAAAAGCATTCGACAAAATACAGTACTTCTTTACATTCAAAACACTAGGAAAACTAGGGATAGTAGCAACATGACTCAACATTGTAAAAGCTATCTGCTAAACACAAGGCCAACATCTTTCTAAATGGAGAAAAATTGAAATGAAACAGGGATACCCTCGATCACCCCTTCTATTCAACATAGTCCTGGACACTCTTGTCAGAGCATTTAGACAGACAAAATAAATTAAAGGGATACAAATAGGAAAGGAAGAATTCAAACTATCCCTACTTGCCAATGACATGATTCTATGTTTAGAAGATCCAAAAAAATTCCACCAGAATTTTTCTAGAACTAGTAAATGAATTCAGCAAAGCAGCAGAATATAAAATCAACACCATAAATTAAACATGTCTCTATACATCAGTGATGAACACTCTGAAAGAGAAATTAGGAAAACTACCCCATTCACAATAGCCTTCAAAAATAAATAAATAAATAAATAAATAAATAAAATACTTTGGAATCAATCTAAGTAAAGAGGTGAACGACCTCTACAATGAAAACTACAGAAAACTGAACAAAAAAACTTAAAGAAGATCTTAGAAGATGTGAAGATCTCCCATGCTCCTGGATAGGCAGAATTAATATTGTCAAAATGGCCATACCACTAAAAGTGTTATTGAGACTTAATGCAATTCCTATTAAAATCCAATGACATTCTTCATAGCACTGAAAAAAGCAATCATGAAATTCATTTGGAAAAATAAGAGACCCAGAATAACCAAAGTAATACTTAGCAAGAAGGAGGAGGTATCACAATTCAGAACTTAAACTATACTACAGAGCCATAATAACAAAAAATGGCATGATACTGGCACCAAAGCAGACATGTAGACGAATGGTACTGAATAGAAAAAACAGAGGCAAACTCACATAAATACAGTTATTTCATCTTAGACAAAGGTGCCCAAAATATTCACTGGAGAAAAAATAGCTTATTCAACAAATGGTGCTGGAAAACTGGAAATCCATATGTACCAAAATAAAATCAAACCCCTATTTCTCACCCCGTACAAAACTCAACATAGATCAAAGACTTAGAACAGAGACCTTGCACCAAATAGATGTAGGCCAAGATCTTCACCAGGTCAGCTTAGCATCTTACATTCTTACCAAGACTCCTAAAGCACAAGAAGTAAAATCAAGAATCAATAAATGGAATGGATTCAAACTACAAACTTCTTCTCAGCAAAAGAAACAATAAGTTGAAGAGAAAGCCTACAGAATGGGAAAAAATCTTTTCTACAAGCACCTCAGAGCATTAATCTCCAGGATATATAAATAACTCAAAATAACACCAAAAAAAAAAAAACAAAAAAAATAACCCAATCAATAAATGGACTAAGGAACAGAACAGATATTTCACAGAAGAGGATATATAATTGATCAACAGATATATGAAAAATTGTTCAACATCTCTAGTAATTAGACAATTGCAAATTGAAACTATGACGTTTTAACATTATAAGTTTTCTCTAAGGAAAAAAATACTTTGGGGCTTAAATTTTGCACACATTTTAACTGTAAAATACAGATTTATCATATCTATTCATGAAAATGAAAATTAAGGCTGCTACTTCTTTTTATTTTTATTCTCCTGTTAAGGATAAATATCAATGCTGCTTTCAACTCAATCTCTGTCATTTAAATTATTGGTGAAATAATTGATTACTAGGCATATTGTAAAAACAATAGATCTAGGTTATATAATAAAATATCAATTCATTGGTAGTCTGAATTGATTACTTCAAGTATACCTTATTTGCATAAATATCAGTGGATTCGGTATAAAATTTTATAATTCTAAATGTGAGGCCTAACTGTGGATTATTTCTGTAACTTAAGTAATTTTATGATAATCTTCTCAAGCTGTCAACAAAATATATGGACTTTTTTGAGCTATCAATTTTCTCACTGAATTTTATATGCTATAACACAATCTTTACGTAAACGATACTTGGTATAACTATCAAATGTCAGTATTTGACTACAGTTTTCTTATAAAATGTATATTCTTACTAAAAGAGCATTGGCTTTAAAATAAATAAGCTTCAGTTGTATTTTTTTAAATAAAGATTAACTTGTAAAAATGTTTAAAAAATAAAATAAAATCATCAAAAAAAGTGAGAATACCCAAGTTAATAAGTTTAGAGGTGAAAAGGAAGACATTAGATACTACTGAAATTCACAAGAATTGTTAGGGATTATTTTGAAAAATTATATGCCAAATTGAAAACTCACTAAGAAATGCACAAATTTCCAGACACATATGACCCATCCAAATTGTACCAAGAGGACATAAAAAAACTAAATTGATCGATAACAAGCAATGAGATTAAATAAGTAATAAAATGTTTCCCATCTGGTCCTGCCATAACATCACCAACTGAGTCTTCTGGTTCACCAATTAGAAGGTTAAATATGGTTCAAAAACTTCTGACACCCAAATATATATGCTAAATTATACAAGGAATAAGAGAAAATCAAAATGGATCTGAAGATACAGAGGACCAATTACTTCATGTCTTTTAGAAATCTTCTTTGTTGCATTTTTCAGCTTTCTATCACTTTAACAAATACCTGAGACAATCATCTTAAAAGGAGGAAAGGTTTATTTTGGCTCATGGTTTCAGAAGTTTCAGCCCATGGGTCATTTTGATCTACTGCTTTGGGCCTGTAGTAGAATGGTACATCATGGTGGAAGCACATGGAGAAGAAGGCCTGTTCACCTCATGGCATTTTGGAAGCAAAAATGTAAAAAGGAAGAGGCATACCCACAATTATCTACTTACTCCCACTGTGCCCCACTTTCTAAAAATTCCAAAAACTCCCAGTTGTGCCACAGGCTTTAGAAAATATTTCACATCCAAACTTCATTACCATTTGAACTATTTTGGAATAAATCCCTAAATTTTAAAACAAAAAAAATATTGATAATCATTAGCTGTTAGAGATACACTCATCAAAACCTTTCAACAATATTTTAGGACAGACATAGCCGTTCAGACAGTTCCTTAAGCCTTATTTGTCAGAAACAAAAACACCCTATCAGAGAAGAGAACCCAGGATAAATGACAAATAGACAATTTAGAGGAATTAAAACAAGTAAAAAATTATTGTTGAGGAGAAAAAGAATTTAAAAGAAAAGATAAAAATCACATGTCACTATAAATGGAATACCTTATTCACATACTTCTATGGCTAAAAGGGAAAGAACTGTTCAGGAGAAACATAAGTAAAAACTGAATCTGTAATATCTTATATTCTATAATGCAAAACAGTGGCTTCACATTACAGGTGACAGGAGCCTGTTTGAAGTGTTTCCAGTGACTAAATACAAATCAAATGGAGTGTTAAAATAATGATAGTAGAAAACATTCATGGGATGAAAAGAAATCTCTCAGTCTATATTTTTATTTAAAAATAAGGCTTCTGGGAAGATGGCAGAGTGGAAAACAGCAGGAATCTGTATCACAACTTAAACAATAATTACACTGACAGAATCTGTATGATGTAACTATTTTGGAACTCTAGAGTCTATCAGGGTTTGTAATTTTCAGGGATAAGTTGAACAGTAAGTTTTAGTTAATCTCAGTTTAACTTACTAACACAGAAGCAGTTACCCACGTATGAAAGGATAGTTAAGGATGGCCCAATTCCTGTGTCAGCCAGCCATGCACATGTTCCGGGAACACCTTGCACAGAGCTTAAAGGTACCATTTTGGGGAAAAAATACCATGCCCTGCAAATATCAAGGATCTACATTCTAATCATTAATTGCAGAAAAAAAGGGGGGAGGGCAGTCAATGTTGCTGCATGTCTCCTCATTGCTGCAAGCTCTTCCCTCTGACTGAAGAAACTTGAGAGTTTTAAAAGAGATAGGGCTAGATATCTACTTTCTCACTTACTTTTATCTTTTTCTACTTTGGGGAATTAGATATTATAGAGTAGAACATTTAAATGCAACTACATATATGGGGAAATCAAAAAGTGACTCCACAAGCCCAGAAAAAAGGCATAGTAGTTTAGGAAAGACCTGGGAAAACCTTAAGATTATACCACAGGCTGATCTTTGGCATAGAGACAGCTAAGAGCTATCAAAAAAGAAAAAAACTATAAATAAAAACAATAATGAGAAACAATAAGCCATGAGAAAAGAGGATAACCTGATTTGGGAAGTTAACACATTATTAGATTAAAATGTGCAGTTTTTAATAACAACCAAAATCCCACAAGGAACTTAATAAACAGAAAAGTATAACCCTTTAAAAATTATATATATATATATATATATTTTTCTCCCTGAAAAAGATCTTTAGCAGATCTACTAGGTAAAGACTTTAAAGTAGTTGTCTTAAAAATAGAATGCAAAATTCAGAGAAAGTTAAGTCAAGAAAATCCTGTATGAATATAATATAAATATCAATAAAAAGAGAGTAAATTACTAAAAAAATGGCAGAGTGGAAAACAGCAGGAATCTGTATCGCAACTTACACAAATTTTCTGTAGTTGAATGTTACAAAAACTGAAATGAAAAAAAATTCACAGAAACATTCAAAGGGAGGTTTCAACAGATATAAGAAATATCAGAGAATCTGAAGATCAAGCAATAAAAATTCAGTCTTAGAAACAAAAAAAAAATTAACAGAGCCTATAGGTACTTTGGGATGGCAACAACAGACCAACAGAATAACATATGCATTGTGATACTTCCAGAAGAAAACAGAAGCAGAGAGACTATTTAAAGAAATAATGGCTGAAATTTTTCTCATTTGATGGAAGACATGAAAATAAACTTCCAATAATCTCAACAAATCCCAAGAAAAATGAACACAAATGATTCACACAGAAACATACCATATTTAAAATTTTAAAAGACAATCTTATTAATTTTTTTCCCAATTTTGTTTGTTTGCTTGATCTTCAAATTCTCTGGTAATTCTTATGGCAAGAGAGAAGCAACTTGCTATCAACAAGGGATCAATAAGACCATCAATCAGATAAGATCATTATCATTATGAATAAAATCAGTAAGATCATCAGCAGATTTCTAATTAGAAATTTCAGAGCCGGCAAGAAATGAGTTGATATATTCAAAGTGCAAAAAGAAAAAAAATCAGTTAAAGTTCCTATATTCAGAAAAACCATCCTTTAAAATGAGGGAGAAGCTGGGTATGGTAATACAAGTAATCTCAGGTACTCAGGATGATGAAGCAGAGTATCCCAAGTTTGAGACCAGCCTGGGAAACTTAGCAAGACCCTGTCTCAAAAAAAAAAAAAAAAAAAAAAAAAAGGG